>NW_026261523.1:0-600000 GCF_024610245.1 Lodderomyces pseudojiufengensis
ACCCTGTTTTATAAAAATAAATAAAAAACGTATGTATATTAAAAAAAAATTGTTTTTAAAAAAAAAAAAAAAAAAAAAAGATTGATCTAATGAAAGAATAGAAGTTTCAAAATTTAATTTATTTTTAATTTCATTTATATAATTTAATGAATTTCCTTGTTTAATTTGATTTTTCAAATAATCTTTAACTCTTCTTGCCCATGGCTGATTAATTATATCAATTTCTGAAGTTATCAGATGATTATGAAACCATTTATATATAATTTTATATTTATTTTTTGAATCTAAAAATTTAATTGTTAATTTGGCTTTACAATTTGTGTTTTTTTTAGAATAATTTTTATAAGTTTGAGATTTATGACATTTGAAATATATTAAATTATGATCTTTTTTTATATTGTACGTATGATTTTTTTCAAAAAAATTTAAAAATTTATTCAATTGATCTTCATCTACTTCCATCATGATAATATCACGAGTCATATCATGAGGAGCTGAGCAATGAAGTAATAATTTATCTAATCTTGCATGAGCAGGAATTTTAGTGTTAAACAATTGATGTGATAATGGTGGGGCAGATACTGGTGGTATTAATGACTCACTAACTAAATCGGATTGATCATCATTATCTGGTTTCTTCCTAATTTTAGGTTTCCTTCCTCTTTTTTTAGGTTCTTTTTGAAGTTGTTCTTTTGCCTTTCTTTTTCTAAATTTAATCAACTTTTTATCAATTTCTAATGTAAGTTTATTCAATTGTTCATTTTTTTTAATAATTAATTTTTTCTGTTTTATCAATAGAGCTGATATTCTGTCTACTCTTTCAGCTACTTTTTCATTTTCTGCTCCCAACTGAGTTATTTTAATTCCTAACTTTTTTTGATAATCATTTTTTTTATCAATAAGTTTATTGACATATTTTGTTTTACTTTTGATTGATGTATTATCTTGGCCTAAAAGCTTTGAGATTTTGCATTTCTCGTTAAGTAAATTTTCTTTAGCTATAGCTACTTTTTGCTCCATCGAACTCAACTTAATTCTAGTAGATTCAATTTCTGAGTCTAATTCTTTTTGTCTTAAATACGCTTCACCTTCATTATTAATAGACAATTGGATTTTAGATCTTTCATTCACCATTCCATCAATCAAAGCTTTGCATTTATGAATTTCATTATTCATCCCTATTATATCTTGATGCATTTTTTGCAAATGTGTCTCATCAGAATAGGAAATAAAATGTAGACCCAGTCTCTCAGATTCATTTGAATTCACAATTTTTAATTCCTCCTCAAGTTGTGCAGATTCTTCATTGTTTTTTTTAAGGTCTTCATAAAGTTTCTCTATAGTCACTGAGTTTTTTACAATTTTATTTTTTTGAACATCGACTCTTTTCTGTGATTCTTCGACCTCTCTTTTTATCGATTCCAAATTTTCGATTAGCTCCCCCTTTTTTCTGATTAAAGGATAAATTTCAGTATCATGGATCTCTGATTCATAATCAACAGTCTCTTCATGGATCCCTTCCATTTCCTCCTCTGTGGCTTCCACTATATTATCATTTTCATCTTCTTCAATTGTTTCATTTTCTTGACTGACCTCAACACCATTGTCACTTATTGCTCTTTCTTCTTCGATGAATTTCAATCTCCATTCATCAAAAACATCTCTATCAAAATTCTTTCTTAACCAACTTTCATCTGTAATTTTTCGATAGAAATTTGGATCAATTTTTGGATAATTTAACATACATAAAAAATGTGGATGTAGATTGTATAATAAAGATTTTATATCCGGTTGTCTTAAAAATTCCCGTATAATTGGATGAAGTTTACTAGAAACTGGAAAATTATAATTATTATCATCAATATATTTCTTTCTTATTTCAGGAACTATCACAGTTATAAAAAATTCTTCATCCTCTGAAAGTGGTGGTTTTGAATGTGATTGAATGCTTTGGTTATCCTTGTAAGTTTCGAAATTCGTTCTTAGCTTCAAAAATAAAGCATCTATAGCACCAGGCATTTGAAAGTTTGTAATTGAATGGTCAGTCTATGATGAAGCTGAATTGTGGGGATAATATGTTCTTGTTTACGTTTTAAAAGATACTTAGCATATTAGGACTAATTATAATAGTACAAGAAAACTACTATATGCAGGGAATAGTGGATTATACAATAATTTCGTGTTTCGGAACAATCAAATTTTTTTTTCACTGATTTATTGAGCGATGAAATAATATATAAGAAGTGAAATTCTCAATTTTTCATATTTTAGAAAGTTTTATTAGTTTAGGGTTTTAGTTTTATTAGTTTTGGTTTTTAGTTTTATTAGTTTGTATCTACTAACTTCTTTTAGCTCGTTAAAGATATATGGTGAAGCAAATTTTAAGGAAGCTTCCTACATTCCACAGTAGGTGTAATTTACTGATTTGAATGGAGACGGCTACTCAGAGTTATCAAATGAAGATTAGCTGTATTGACACCACTAACAAGTTCAGTTTGAAGTGGCCAGATACTGTCACTCGCGCGGCTCATAACCTGAAACAGACGACGGTTTAAATCCTGAAAAAGTCTCAGGTTATTAGCCGTGCAAGTGACGGTGTCTTTTTAGTTCAATTTATAAATCTTGTTGTGTTTCATGACATTTTAAACTTAACATTTATTGTAACTACCCATAATTTTTCAGTAACTATATTATCTCATTGCAAGCTGGTTGAACTTGGTTGAGTAATAATTTAAAAATACTGAACAAACCTGTTACGGGTGTAAGCATAATCCTGATTCTGGAATCAATAAATGAAATTTTTTTTGCTCTACAAATGTTTGTATCTATTCAAGAAGTACTTTTATGAACGTGTGAATCAATGGCTTGTTTCGCTCAACATAATTATTAGCAACTTTCCTAGATTAGGTAACACAACTTACGAAGTGGAATGAATTTGAAGACTTTTCGCGAATCAACTGTTTTTCCCACAAATTATTGGATTGAATTCTCATTAACACAGAAACGTCTATGAATCGAAATATTAGTTTAAAACATTTATTCATGTAAGATTTATAAATAATGTGTCTATATTTCAATCAGTTTTCGCCTTGTCGACATGTACTATGACATAAGAAAGCTTCACCAAAAATTCAATTCGTAATAAAATGATTAAATTAATAACAATAAACACGTTAAATTTGATTTCGCGTACCTTTTTTATATCATAATATTCTTCAATTCAATTTGATCCAAATAAGTTAAATTGATTGCAGTAGAACCAAACCGTTTAAAACTTTGGGGAAACTTTTATGATTTGATCTCCAGCACGAGTGTTGAAAGTTCGTAGAGTCCAATGTTCATAGATTTGAGTTGACAATTAACTTTTTTAATTGTAGAACTCACGTCAACAACACGTCAACAATAGCGGAAGAGAAATAACGTGTTTCAATGTCTTGAATTCTAATACAAGATTATTAAGTGACAATAAGGCCAATGTGACATTGCACAGCCTAGTTAAAATTCTACTAGTCAAGTACTGTATATAATAAAATAACTCATACAATAATTTATTTTTAATTTAACCTAATTAAGATAATTGAATTAAAACTGAAAAAAAATAACCGATTAAGCCAACTTTGATGGAAACCAGTAAAGAATGAAAGAGAATTGGTTCATGTCAACAAGCCATGGACAAAATGGTTAGTATCATTCCATTACAGCAGAACCCAATAACCAACGATAAGCTCTTAGTTTAACGTGTAAATAATCAGAAGTTCGAGTAAATAATAATATTTTATTTTTTCTCGAAGAATTGCTTGATATGTTTCAGATCAAATTCAACTTGCATAAAGAACTATTATCCCGAGATATCCTTAAAATTAAATAGTACCCGCTCGTGGTGAGAGCACGAGACGTTCATACAAACTTGATCGTGTGAAAATAAGTCGAATCGTGCTAATTTTTCCCTAAAATTATCTTTTTTTTGGTTCTCCGCCACTTTTGTTTCTATTTTTAACGAAACACAAATCTATGAAGCTGTATCTTGAGTTATTAATTAATTAAATCAACTTATGGTGTATTGTGTAATATCTCTTAACTAATTTGTTTTATTGTTGTTTACTTTTTTTGTGTTTTTGCTTTTGAGTTTCCTCCTTTTTTGATTTTTGATTTGATTGAAAAATTTTAAATTTGATTTAATCGACAATTTTAAAATTTATGTCTATAATCAAATTGGTTATTTAAAAATTTCAAATCTCTCTTCTTTTTCTTCTTCTTCCTTTCCTTTTACTCTTTCACTTCTTTTATCATTTTTTCAATTGAAAGAATAAATTCAAAAGAATCAAGATTTTTTTAAACTTAACTTTCGCTTATCTTAAAGAAGAATAGACGTTTCGAATAGAAGAAAATCTTATCAATTCTTGGCTATATTATTATAATTTGATCAACCATCATCAAAGTCAGAATTTTATAAGAAAAAAATATTACTTCAATCGTTTCAAAATCAAGAATATTATTATCAAGAAAAATTAGTAAGGAACATCAAATTTAATTCATTCACTTATACATTAACTTACATTACGAATACTTTAATTATTTCTTAATTTAAGGTACCAAGACAAACTAAAAATCACATAAATACACAAATAAATATTCAATATGTTATTTAAATCAATAATTTCAACAACTTTTTTAGTTGTTTCAAATTTAATTCAAACTATATCAGCAGATGATTTACCAAAAATTGAAATTGTTGGTAATAAATTTTTTTATTCAAATAATGGTTCACAATTTTTTATGAAGGGAATTGCATATCAACAAAATAATTTAAATTCTTCAGATTCTTTTGTTGATCCTTTAGCGAATCCAAAAACTTGTAAAAGAGATATTCCTTATTTATCAGCTGTTGATACTAATGTTATAAGAGTTTATGCTTTAGATGTTAATGAAGATCATACTGAATGTATGGAAGCTTTAATGGATGCAGGAATTTATGTTATTGCTGATTTATCACAACCTGATGAATCAATAAATAGAAAAGAACCTGAATGGACTTTAGATTTATTTCAAAGATATACTTCTGTTGTTGATTTATTTCATAATTATACTAATATTTTGGGATTTTTTGCTGGTAATGAAGTTACAAATGATGACACAAATACTGATGCTTCTGCTTATGTTAAAGCAGCTATAAGAGATACAAAAGCTTATATTAAAGCAAAAGGTTATAGACAAATTCCAGTTGGTTATTCATCAAATGATGATTCTACAATTAGAGTTGCATTAGCTGATTATTTTGCTTGTGGTGATGAAGATGAAAGAGCTGATTTCTTTGGTATTAATATGTATGAATGGTGTGGTTCATCAACTTATCAATCATCAGGTTATCAAACTGCAACAAATGATTATAAAGATTTAGGTATTCCAATTTTCTTTTCAGAATATGGTTGTAATGAAGTATCACCAAGAAAATTTCAAGAAGTTGGTACATTATTTGGTAATCAAATGACTAATGTTTGGTCTGGTGGAATTGTTTATATGTATTTCCAAGAAGAAAATGATTATGGATTAGTTTCAATTGATTCAAATGGTGATGTTTCAACTTTGGGAGATTATAATAATTATAAATCTGAAATTCAAAAAATAAGTCCATCATCTGCTCAAGCTTCTGCAGTAAGTGCTACTGAATCTGGTGTTACTTCATGTCCAACTGCTACTGATGTTTGGAATGCTTCAACTGATTTACCACCAACTCCTGATAAACAAGTTTGTGATTGTATGAATGAATCATTAAAATGTGTTGTTGCTGATAGTGTTGATTCAGAAGATTATGCTGATATGTATGCTTATGTTTGTTCAAAAATTGATTGTTCAGGTATAAATTCAAATGGTACAACCGGTAAATATGGTGCTTATTCTCCTTGTTCTGCAAAAGAAAAATTATCATTTGTTTTGGATCTTTATTATAAAGATCAAAATGAAAATAGTTCAGCTTGTAAATTTAGTGGATCAGCTTCATTAAAAAGTGCTTCAACTGCTTCTTCATGTTCTGCTTATTTATCATCAGCTGGTTCTTCAGGTTTAGGTACTGTTTCTGGTTCAGTTAGAACTGATACTTCTCAAGCTACTGATACAAATGGTGGTGGTAAACAAAATGGTTCAGGATCTTCAAGTTCAGGTTCATCAAGTTCTGGATCTGGTTCATCAAGTTCTGGTTCATCATCATCATCAAGTGGTTCATCATCAGGTGGTAAATCTAATGATGCTTCATCAGTTATTGATTTCTCAACTTTAACTAAATTTGGAGCTATTGGATTATCAATGGTTATTGGATTTGGATTTATAATGATTTAAATTTTTTAAAAATATTTATAGTATTATTATAAAATAAAATAGATATAAAACGTGTAAAGAGTGAATAAATTGTAATTTTTTATTGGTATATTCTAACAAAGTATTGTTTGCTGATATAGTCGATAGAGTAACATTTCTAGTGGGTATCGTTTATTTATCATTAATAATACATATCAATCATTCCTCCATTACCATTTTCCTTATTTCCCAATAATAATCTTTTCTAATTTCATTTGAATCAATAAACCAATGACTTATTTTTCTATCAATTTTTTGTTCTTCTTTAACAAATTTTTCAATTAATTTTTGATTTAATTTATAATCATTATTAATATTTATTGTTGATGATTTTTTATTATTATTTGATGGTTGTGGAAAATTAACAGTAGATGCTGTTCTTTGAGTATATTGACTTAACCCTCTTATAGGAGATTGTAATTGTAAATTTGTTTGTTCAATTAAATCAGGAATATCTAATATTTCATCTTCTTCATCTAAATTAATCCATTTTAAATTTTCTTCATCATAAAACATATTACCTTGTTTTTTTCTTGGAATATTATTTATCTCCTTCTTTGTTATTAGAGATGGTTTTTTATCAAATTTAATTAATTCTTCTTCATTTCCTTCCCATTTATTTAAATTTTTATTAAATTTCATTGAATTTGAATTTATAATTTTTTCAGTTCTATAATTATTTAATTTTTTATTTGGATGATGATGATGTACAGTTTTGAATTCTTTGAACTTCTGAAGAACTTGATCTTTTGGAATTGGTGGATTATAAAATGAAGGTATTCGATCTAATTTCTTTTTAATCTTATTATTAAAATTAAATGAATTGAAATTTTTTAAGGTATGATTATTTTGTCTTAATGTTGGCATTGATTGTTCCGTTTTTAATTTACTTATTTTTTGAATACTTTGTTCTTCAAATCCATCTTCAAATAGTTCATTATCATCTCTTGATATTTCTATAGTTTGTTCATTTTCTAATTGATCTAATAAAGTTAAATTTTCATTTGTTAATTTTTGTATCCTTAGTGTTTGATTCGGATCTCGTTTATTTTGTAAATAATTTTGGTGATGTTGTTGTTGTTGTTGCCTTAGTTCATTTTCAGCATGTTTTTGTTGAGCTACTTTTCTAGCAATTAATCTTTGATTTAATTGTTGATATATACTTTGATTTTTATTAAAACATTCATCCCAACCTTCAAATTCATCAGAATTTTCTGAAGTTAAATCAGTATCATTTTCACTATATTCACTTAATCCATCTCTTGTTATTCTTTTACCACTTGATTTTGGAGATTGTGTAGATAATTGAAACAGTGGGGAATTATTTAGCTTTAGGTTATTCAACTTTAAAGTATTATAGTCTAAACATTCAATATCTCCAAATAGGTCATCTTCTGTGAATTTTTGGAGTAAGTCTTGTTTTGTCATTACTTTGGTAGTACTATATCATGGAGATTCTGTTTGCGTATGAGGTTTGTTGTTACTCTTTATTTGTGTATTTGTTCTGATCTAATCTAAATCTAAATAAACAGAAGTTTCTAAATCAAATACTCGTTGCTACCAATTCACGAGATTTGAAAATTCAATAACTTTGAAACACCCAAGATTATTTGATCTTTAAATAATGGTGGAAGGATGATTAAACAAAGGAATAATGAAAGTAGTAATACAAAAAGCAAGAAATATCTAACAACTTGTTTATTTCTTCTTTTTCTTTGCTTTTTGTTTAGAATTTTGAAATTAAATTTTCTACTTGGTTTCAACCAAAATAACATACTTGTATGTAATGAATCAATAAATGGTATAAATAAAATTGGAAACATAAAAAATAACAACATATGATTTAAAATAAAATCAAATGTAAATTTATTTAATTCTAAAATTTTTATAATTAATTCTCTTATATTTTGAGTAACAACTCTTATACCTAATCCACTTTTATACCATTTACCTGACCACCAAGCTTTATTTACTTCTTCTTGACGTTCTCTTGATACACAAGTTATTAATATGAAATTTGAAAATACTCTATGAAAACTAAAAATAACTAGCAATGCACCAACTAAATGTATAAAACTAAAATTTTCTAAAAAGAAAATAATTTCAATAATCAAAATATGAAATATAATTGCAAAAAAATGAGCCATTCCTGCAAAAAAAGCAGGTGTTTTTTTTATGCATAAACCAAATATAGGAGCCATGGTTAATGATAATGACCAAATTATGATTAACATTACTAAATTTATAACATATGGTGCAAATATTCCAATAGCTAATTTCAATAATGGATTTTTAAACAGTAATTCAAATAAGTTTGTATCTGAATGTAAAAATAAAAAAGGAATCAAATATAATATGAATGTAATTAATGGTATAATAACTTCACCAAATAATAAATTAAAAGTAGTTGTATTTCTTCCCAGTAAAAAACCTTCACATTTTTCTCCAGTTAATCTTGATCTACTAGATTTACAAAATTGAATCCATGAAGATTCTTTATATTTTGTATTACCTCTTGATAACCATCTTATAAAATCTCTATAATCAACAAAAAAATCAATAAAATTAAATTGATGAGGATTGAAAAAAAATGGAGCTAAACATAATGATAAAATAGTTATAACAAACCAAAGTAATGCTGATCTTTTAACTGTTAAAATTCCAAATAAAATTACTAAAAAAATTTCTGCACCATAATAAATTGATAGGTTAGCATATCTTGAATATAAATTTGCAAATGAAATTCTTGATATAGCAAATCCTCTACCTGTAGCAATATATTGAGCTTCTCCAAATACAAAATTATCTCTTAATGCTCTTGAATAAACTTGACATATAAATACTTCAAAAAATGGTGATAATGAAATTATATGTAAAACTATTCTAAAAATTGATCTTACAAAACCCTTTTCAATAAGTTCTTGAATAATTAATGGTAAAAATGATATAAAAAAGCAAACAAAAACAGATAAAACAAATCTATCAATCCAATTTAATACAGGTTTTAAATTATGACAACCTGGTTGATTTGTATCATCACATTCAATTGTTCCAAAATTTAATGAACCTAAATTAATAACTAAAAACATGAAAATTTTAACTGATAACATTATAGATAAATTATTAATATGAAAACCAGGATGAGCATAATAAAATGATAAAAATTTATCAATTGGTAATTTTGTACCTAAATAAAAATATTCTCTTGAAATTAATTGTTCACCCATACCACTTCCAATTTTTTTTGTAAAATTTACAATTGATTGAAACCCCAAATCACGACCTTTACCACATTGATAATAATCAAAATGTTTTATTCTACCACCTCTACAAGTAGCAGTAATACCAGCATATATGTCTTCATTTAAATGTAAACCTCTTTGAGCTTTTGAAATTCCACCTCTTGTAATCATAAATATACCATTTAAAAAATCAGGATGACCATAATGTAATTTTGAACCAATTTCTCCCATTGTTCTTGCAAATAAAGTACCAAAAGTTTGTTCTTTTCCTGCTGCTATATCTCCTAATATACCAATATTTTGTGAAAAAATAAATTCTCTTGTTCCAACAATTGCAACTGGTGAAATTTGCTGGTCATCAATAATTTCAATTTCTTCAAATTCACTTAATAAAGATTTAATTTTAAGACATTCTTCAATATAATTATCTTGATTTGAATCAATAACTTGAATATATTCACCTCTATAATATATTATTGCATTATTTTGATTATCTGATTTTCCATCTCCTAATATTGGATTTCCTGATAATCTAATTTTATATTTTTTATCATAATTTCCCTTACCATCTCTTTGAGAAACATCTAATAAAGTAGAAAAATATAAACCATTTTCTTCTTCTAATATTGCAACTTTTAAATTTGGATAATTTCTAAATAATGATTCTGAATCTTCTTTGAAATTTTCATTAAAATTTTGAAAATTTTGCATTGCAATTAATAAAGAAAATTTTCTATTTACAAATTCTTGTAATTCTTCTTCAATAAATAAATCATTTCCTATATCTAATCCAATATTTTCACTTCTATATAAAATTTTTAAAGCAGTTTCATAATTCATGAAACCAGAAACTGTACGATATAAAGTTTGACATCTTAATGCTGCCCAAATCCTTGTTCTTAAGATATTATCAGGTGATGAATCTTTAAATCCAATACAATAATAAGGTAAATCTTCATTCATTTCTTCTTCTAATTTATCTAAATTATAAATCATTTTACTATCTTGAACAAAAGATTTCCATTCATTTGGATGTAATTGTTTTAAATAATCTAATAAACTTAATTTTGAATAATTTTGTTCTTTAATTAAATCTTTTAATCCAATTAATATTTGTTCTGAATAATGTGGAATTAATACAGTAAAAGTTGGAATTGAAACTACTGGAAATGGCTCTGGTAATGGACTTGATAAAGATTGAGCAAAAAATGTAATTCTTCTTTCCCATTCTTCTTCAATTTTAATTATGGAATGAAATTTAAATGTATTATCATCTTCACTTACAAAAAATAATGGAGGATTTATAATATCTTCATCAGTTTCCTTTTGATATATTAATTTACTAACTTGTTCAACTGATAAAACATGTTCTCTGAACATAGATATTATAATACTATTCCATATTTGGGATATAACCAATATTAAATTTTGAGTATCACC
This sequence comes from Lodderomyces pseudojiufengensis, assembly GCF_024610245.1. Taxonomy (NCBI): domain Eukaryota; kingdom Fungi; phylum Ascomycota; class Pichiomycetes; order Serinales; family Debaryomycetaceae; genus Lodderomyces; species Lodderomyces pseudojiufengensis. The sequence continues at coordinate 11,034 of NW_026261523.1, forward strand.
ATAATATATCTTGGTTAAAATTCTATCAGGTAATTTTGAAAAAATATTTCTCCAAGGTGTAAAAATTGAAACTCCTAATGAAAATGATAAACCAACTGAAAATAATACATTACATATGACATACCATAAATAAGTATCTAAAAAAAACAATATTAAATCATTAAAATAAAATAATATTAAAGTGAACTTTGGTTGAAATTGACACAAGAAATGACTTCCATTACAATTTAATTCTAAAGTTGATAAAATTTGAATTGGATCTTTTAATGATAAAATTAAAAAAAAATAACTTTCTGAAAATTTTGCAATGAAAACACCAATCCAAAGTGCAATTGAAAATAATCTTTGTCTCAATTTTAAATTTGGAAATGAATTTGTAAAAATCAGATTAAAGCTACCAGGAGGTATTGTGGATAAATAAAAAAATGTTAATATTGATAAACTTAACATTAATCCAGATATGATTTCTCCTTCATATGAATATCTATCCCATGGTTCAAACACCAAAACATAAACGATTGGTCCTGAATTGATTATAATTAATATCAAAAAAATTATTAAATTTTTGATATTATTTGTTTTTAAAAATAAAAATTCAGAAATGGCTGCAAAAAATGATATTAATGCAGCTAAAACACCACCAGCTGAAACTATTGATAATCTAATATGTAAAAAAGTTTCTGAATCTGGTTTAAAATTTGGTGTATATAATGATGGTGAATTGAAAGACATAAAATACCAAAAAACAGAAACATGAATTATCCAAATTCTACTAAAATTATTAAATACATGAATCCAAGTTCTTCTTTCTCTATAAGTTTTTGACATTGATTTTTTCCAATCTATAGATTGAATTTCATTAAATCTTTGATATTTATTTATCAGATATAATTTGGAACCATCAAATAATTTTAATTTATATAATCTCTTAGGACTCCAAAAATGTTGATTTATATCATCATATCCAATAGTTTGTGAATGATCAATTTCTTTTCTACACCATTTACTTTCAATTAAACAATATTGTTGATCTCTTAAAAATTTATATATGGGAGTTATAATTTTATCTAAATAATAAAATTTATTAAAATCGGGGCCATTATAATCTAATGCACATTGATAAATAAAACATAAAACTTCAGGCATAAATCTTATATTATTTGCTTCACCCCAAATTAATAAATATAAAGCGATTTGTTTAATAATTTCTTCATCATTTATATTATTAAATTTTGAATTCCAAATTTCCATATTAACACTTGTTTTCTTGATCTTAGCCTTTGATTTTGGTGTCCAATCTTCAATTTCATCATAAATATATTGTGCTGCAAAATACCATTTTTTAAAATTTGAATTTATACCACTTATATAATTTAAATGTAATGAATTTAAAGCTTCTTTACATGTCATTCTACTTGATCTTGAATCTAATTGAGTCATAAATAAATCAAATACATTTTTAACGTTATCATCTTGAAATCCAAATCGTGTAGATAATCTTGTAAAAATTGTTAATATATGTTCCATTGAAATTGTTGCTCCATTATCTTCACACCATGCTGGATATTGATTTGATTGGAAATCCATGTAAATTGTAAATTAAAAACACGTTATGATTTATTGAATAATGAGATCAAACCTTATTTGAAGTAAATTGATGGCGATAAGTTGAATCTGGATTGTCTTTGGTAATTGTTGCAAAAAAAAAAACTAGTATGGAAAGTATAAACAAAAAAATCGAAGAAAGATCTTCTTATGCTCTCAGCAGGATTCGAACCTACGATCTCCTCATTACTAGTGAGGTGCCTTACCAACTTGGCCATAAGAGCGCAATTTTTAGCAAATTTTTTTCAGGTGGTTTTATATACTGATTTGTAGTGCCCGATTTTTGAAACAAATTTACCTCAAGATACATTCCTAAAATTTTAAATTTCAATCAAAAATTACAAAAAAAGTTACCAATACTCAATTAAAATCATCTCAAACCAATGAGTAACCAGTGCTCGGGTAAAGAATCTATTTCGTGTTAACCATTACCTTAAATATCATTTTCACCTTAGACTGAGGTTTTTGGAATTTTGCATCAAACTTACAAAGAAAGTTTCAAGAGATAATAAGATTTTAATACACCTAACAATTTCAAGTAAGGGTTGATATTTTTAGCAAATCAGCCTGTAGATGTGTTGAATATCACTCAATTTCAAGTTATGCTTGTTTTTTCCATGAGTTGAAGAACGTTTTGAATATAAAAAATATGTTGATGGTTTCAAATGGTTGCAAAATTACGAGTTATAGTCTATTTATTAAGTTTTATTTTTTTTTGTGTGACGTAATCGAATTTCATGTTTTAAAAATAGCAAGTAATAATTAGTTTACATTGTTTGTATTACAACTGAACCATTTGGAATCAGAATAGTCCTTGTATCAACAAATAAATTTCAACTTAGGCAAAATGAAATATAGGAACACGTTAGAATTCAATGTCCAATGGTGTTACTGGTTAACACCGAATATCATAAAATTATAGTAAAATCTCAACAGCCGTTTATAGAATGTTTATTTTTAAATTTTTTTTAAGTTTTGTGATACTCTCTTTTTAATTGGAATCGTTTTCGAGGAAATTATAAGGAGAAGGAGAAGACGCAAATGGAGTAGTAAAAAACATTAATGGATTGAATTGATTACAATATCTCTTCAACACGTGAAACAAAACGAGGTCTTATTGCGAGAGTTTTATTGTCCTTAGACCAAAGTAATTAATTTTTTGTACCTTTATACTTCTATAATTTTGTGTTTCAAACTAGAAAAAAGAGCAAAAACCAGTTTCACTTGAAAAATAAAAAAAGAAAAGCAAACAGACCAAAATTAAATAAATTTCTTCTTATAACTACATTCATTTATAGTTTTTCTATCGTTTTACATATCCACAAACTCAATTGAATTGCAAAATGAGTTATAACAACAGTAACTACCCCCCACCTAATTATCCACCACCTAATGAACCAAATTATAAACATCATCAACAACAACAAGGTCATAATCAAGATAATACTTATTATGTACAACCAGATATGGAAAGAATGAATGATTCAAGCAATCCAAATAATTATGAAAAACCTCCACAATCACAAGATTTTGATCAAAGTTTTAAAATTGATAAACCAAGATTTAATGATTGGTATTTTACAATATTTTTCATATTGGTTCTTGCTGGATTTATTGCTATAGCAGGAATTGTTTTAAATGCCTTAAGAGCTACTTATAGTGATCAAGGTAGTGGAATTTATGGATCTTCTGATTCTTTTACAATGAATAGAAATACCGTTATATTATTCGCTTTTATATTAGTTTTATCAATTGTTTTATCAGCTTTAGGTATTGCATTTATAAGATCTTATGGGAAATTATTTATTTATATTTCTTGTGTTTTAAATGTGGTTTTCTCAATTGGTACTGCTATTTTTTATTTTGTTGAACATTATTATAGTGCAGCAATTGTATTTTTAATATTTGGATTATTTGCTGCTTATTGTTATTGGAGAGCAAGAAGTAGAATTCCATTGAGTGCAACTGTATTAAGAATTGTTATTGATGTTATGAGACATTATCCTTCAACCCTTGTGACTGCATTTTTTGGTTTAATTTTAAGTGCAGGTTTTGGTGCAATTTTTAGTTTTGTTATTGTTGGTACTTATGTGAAATTTAAACCAAATGAAAATAATACTGGTTGTGAAGTTGGTGGAGGTAATTGTAGTCAAGCAAAATTAGTTGGTATATTAATATTTGTATTTTTTGCAGGATATTATATTTCAGAAGTTATAAAGAATACAATTCATGTTGTTATAAGTGGAATATATGGTACTTGGTATTATCTTAGTAATAGTGATCAAGGAGCACCAAAACATCCTGCATTATCATCATTGAAAAGAGCTTTAACTTATTGTTTTGGAAGTATTTGTATGGGTTCATTATTAGAAGCTATAATTCAATTAATTAGACAATTAATAAATATTGCAAGATCACAAGTTGATTCATGGGCTGGTCAATGTGGTTTAATCATATTAAATTTTATTGTTGGAATAATTGATTGGTTAGTACAATATTTTAATAAATATGCTTATTGTTATGTTGCATTATATGGAAAATCATATGTTAGATCAGCAAAAGATACTTTTGATTTATTAAGATTTAAAGGTATGGATGTTTTAGTTAATGATATGTTTATAAATGTTGCATTAAATTTTTATTCATTATTTGTTGCATATTTAAGTTCATTATTAGCTTATTTATATTTAAAATTTACAAAACCTGGTTATAATCAAGATGGTAATTATTATGCACCAATAGTTGCTTTTACTTTCCTTATATCAATGCAAATTTGTCGTATTACATTAAGTGTTATAACTTCTGGAGTTGCTACTTTCATGGTTTGTTTAGCAAAAGATCCTGAAATTTTACAAATGTCTCAAAGAGATGAATTATTTAATGAAATTCAAAAAAATTATCCTCAAGTTTATGAAAAAATCACAACAAATCATTAATCTTTGATTATAATAAACAATAATATAAATTGTTTAAGAACTTTTTAATTTAATAAACATTTAATTTTATTATTAAACGAGATGTAGATTTTAGTCGATTCCGTCTGTTGTAGTATTAGAAATTTGAAACGTCCTTTTTGGTAGCAACATTCTCGACCATTTTGAGTCGGAATTTGATACTGTAAATTTAAACAATCTTAGCTTTAAACAACTAACCAAGCTCTTTCCAAATCCAATTAATCATAACACACACCTACAAATGTTAACATTAGCAATTGGTGATCTATTTATACCAGAAAGAACAATAGATTTACCTCCAAAATTTAAAAAACTACTAGCACCAAATCCAAATAATTATCCATCAAATCCAAAAATTAATAAAGTATTATGTTTAGGTAATATAACAAATTCTTCCAAGCTTCTAAAATTCTTGTATGATATATCATTAGATTTTCAATTAACAAAAGGAGAATTTGATAATCCAAATATAATATCTCAACAATTACAATTTTTAATACCTACTTCCAAAAATAAAAAGAATGAATTACCTCAAATACCAATGTATAATAAATTTAATCATGATAATTTAAAAATTGGATATACAAATGGTTATCAAATTGTACCAAGAGGTGATCCATTACAATTAAGTAGTATAGCAAGAGAATTAGATGTTGATATTTTAATTTGGGGTGGAACTCATAGAGTTGAAGCTTATACTTTAGATGGGAAATTTTTTATAAATCCTGGTAGTGGAACAGGAGCTTTTAGTTTAGATTGGCCAGAATTAGACGATGAAGAGGAAGAGGATATAGAGAGAGAAGAGGAAGTAAAAAAGGAAAGTTCAAAAGAAGATTCAAAAGAAAAAGGAGAGACCAAATCAAATGAGGATACTGAGGAAGAATCAAAAGATGAACCAAAACAAACAGAAGAAGATTTAGAAAAAGCCAGAGAAGAAAAAGAAAAAGAAATACTTTTTGAAGTAACAGAAATGAATACAAATATTCCATCTTTTTGTCTACTAGATACAAATGGTTCAACATGTATTCTTTACATTTATACATATTTTAATAATGAAGTAAAAGTAGATAAAGTTACATATTCAAGGGAATAAACGTTAAGTAATTAATTAAATGAAATGATTAATGATTATCAATTAAGCTTGTACAGAACTATAATGTAATACAAATTCTTTTCTAATTTTTTCCCAATTATGAGGATCAAAAAATATATAAACTCCTTTTTCAACATCTTGACCAATTAATATAGGTTCAACATTACTATCTTTAGTTAACCATACTTGAATATCTTTATGATATCTCCAATTTCTTGCAACTAATTCTCTTGCTGCATATTCTTGTAAAGTATCTCTTGGTTTCATATAAAATATATAAAATAATGTTTCATCAGTAAATTGTTGAATTTTAGAATCACTTGTATTTAAATTGTTATTATTTATTGATTTATTTTGTAAATATAATGGAATTTTAAAATAAGGTTCAACTTCACTTCTTGAAGTTTCAGACCATGGACTTGATAAATTTTTTAAAATTTCAACATTTTTTGATAAATCTAATCCACATTTACTTATATCTTGACCTATTGCAAAACTAACAAAATCTGATTGTTCCATTCGAACTAATGATGATAATCCTTTTAATCCATATTTACCTAATTCATCAGTTTCATTCGGTAGACTTTGATTTTGTTGTTGTTGTTGTTGTGAGGAAGAAGTTGTGGAAGATGTTTGATGTATCGATGAATGTGGTAGATTTGTATTTGACGTCGTCGTCGTCGTCGTCGGTATCGAGCTAGAAGTTGTAATTGTCATTGTTTTGGTTGTTGTAGTTGGTGATATTAACTTGAATAATTTTTTTCCCACACTAAATCAATCTGTTTCAAATTATTTTGGTTTGCAAAAAAATATAATCTTTTAGCAACAACCATCATCATCATCATCACCACCAACAAACAAACCATACAGACAACAAACAAACAAACCATACAGACAAAAATGTCAAGAAGATACGAACCAAACATTATAATAACAGGTACACCAGGATGTGGAAAATCATCTCATTCACAATCATTAGTAGATCAATTAAATCATGATTTAAAAGATTTAACCACTCAATTTAAACATTTTAATATAAGTGAATTAGCAAAAGAAAGAGATTTAATAGAATCATATGATAAAAAATTAGATACTAGTATTATAGATGAAGATAAATTATTAGATTCTTTAGAAGAAGATTTATGTAAAGGTGGTATTATAATAGATTGGCATTGTTGTGATTTATTTCCTGAAAGATTAATTGATTTAGTAATAGTGTTAAGATGTAATAATAGTAAACTTTATGATAGATTAACTAAAAGAAAATATAAAGATAACAAGATTCAAGAAAATTTAGATTGTGAAATAATGGATGTTATAATAAATGAAGCAAGATCAAGTTATATCCAAGATATTGTAATTGAATTAAAAAGTGATGAAGTTGAAGAAATGGAAGAAAATGTTGATAGAATAAATTCATGGGTTAAAAATTGGTTAAAAGATCATCCAAAGGGTGTAAGTAATGAATTACCTGAAATAAATTCAAATGGAGATGTAATAAATCATGAAGATGATGATGTAGATGATGAATATGATGATGATGATGAAGTAGATCAAGATCAAAATCAACCATATGGAGAATTTAATGAAGGAGATGATCCAAATGAAGACTTTGTTAGTCATAATGAATCAGAATATCCAGATGAAAATTATGATGAAAAAGATAATATAGAAGATTCAGCTGTTAATGTAAAAAAAGATCCAGCTGAAGTTGAAGAAGGGTTAAGCAATGAACAAAAATATGAATTAGAACAAGGTCAGCAAGATGAAAATGAAGAATATTTAGATGATGAAGAAGAGACAAATAATGCAATGGAACATGATGAAGATATAGCACAATAATAAATAATAAATTATAGACACTGAAGTATTGATACACTTTTTTAATGAGAAAACCCAGGATCGAGATATTCATTTTTTCTTATCAACCCCACCTTCTTCAAATAAATCAACAAATTTTTGAACTTTTCCAACTTTAATAAATTTAAATTTTTTATTTTGTTTAATATATGTTGGAATAGTTGAAGAATCAGAATTATAAGCATATTCTAATCCATATTTTTCATCTGTATTTATCATTGAAACTGAATGAGTTGATGACATTCTTGATATTGATTTTCTTTCTTTTGTTGGTGATGTAAATGATGGTTGATTTGATAGTTTAAATTTATTTGAAGATTCTTGAGTATTTTCTAAATTAAAATGTTGTTTGTTATTATTATTATTTTTGATTGGTGATGAAGATATAAATTTTTCAGGTGATAATTCATTATAATAATCATCATTTTCTTCAAATGATACTTCTACTAGGTCATCTAAATGTATATGATGATCTGATGATGGAGTTATAGGTGATTGTCTAGATGATTGTTTTGATAACCCCGCGTGATCTTTAAATTTATCTTCAAGATGTAATTCTTCAATTTCAAGATCTTCATCTTCATCATCATCATCATTATGTCGGAGATTACTTATGTTTTTTATAAATGATTTATTTGAATTGATAGATTTTTCTTCTGTACTTACCTCACTAAATCTTCTTTTAAATTCATCAATTAATGTTTCATTTGATATTAGTGTCTCTATTTTGTAATTATCATAATCGTCACTATAATTTATCTCATCATTATCCAAAGTACTATCACTTACGTCTAGTAAATTATTCTCGAGATATTGTTCCTTTGTTGAATTTTCTGTGCTGGAGTTATAATAATGTAGAGTATATTTTTTTAAATTTTGTAAAATATTGTTGTTCAGTTCAAAGCTTTTCAATATTTGATATTGTTCATCATCTTCGAAATCAATTTCATTTTCATTTATTTCTCTTATGATTAATTTAAATTTGATTATAAATATATCGTTTGTGGTTAATGCATGAGGATATATTTGTTTATTCAATTTATTCTTTTCAGTTATTATATCATTTAAAAAATTGGAATTCTTGAAGCTTTGCCTTACGATTAAATTACTTGCTAGCAAATTCTGATTCAAATTTGATGATTGAGCAATAGATATCATTTTCTTATTTAAACATATTTTTAAATTATTTGATCCTTTTTGTATAAGCGAGTTTAGTTTTAAATTTAAATTTATTGATGTTTGACATTTGTTGCTGTTTATATTTGAATTCTTATATTTTGATTTTGCTATTGAATATACTAAATTAGCTAATTTTTTGGGTATATCAGAAGAATGTATGAAATTTGGTTTAATTCTATCATCAAAATAATTTATTGATGAAGTTTGACCCGTGGTATCAAAAGTCATTTTTTTAATATTTTACTTTTGAAGATGAAACACTTTATGAAACAAATTGTTTTGATTTTCTATTAAACGGACTTAAATTGATGTAAAATTTAACAAGTTTTTCAAATTTATTTATTATTTAAAGGTTGTCTTGACAACGAGGGAAAGTATAATTGGGTGAAAAAAATATGATTTTTATGCTAGTTCTGAGTTGTAGTTTGAGTGTAATTTTTAGCTTTGATGACTCTAGTAGTTGAAGATAGGCCAATATATGATATAGCTATTCAAGTTTTTCTTATCTTTGACTTTAAATGATCGTATAACTTGTAAGTTGTGATATGTTTTGTTTTCGTTTTGTAATTCCAATTTTTAAAATTTAAATTTTTTTTTTTTTTTTTTTTTCTGTTTAAGTTTAATTTCAAAACAATAGATTTTGTATGAGAGAGAATGAATGATGAAGTATTTTAAGACACACTTATGTATCAAAGACAGCTACTTATGAAGAGCATGATGGAGGTTGTTAGAACATTGCATAAATGTACTTCCTCTTTGTCAAATTTTTATTTTCTCTTTGTTGTTACAAGAGAAGTTTCATGTGTGTTCATATTGTGCAATAATCATAACCTATTAAAGATTTAATGTCGTAAATTATTTTATCAATTGGACATTGATATTTTTTTGTCACACAAGCTACCAAGTTACGAATAATGAATTTGATCTAAATATGGCTACGATCTTATTTTTCATAAATTGATTCCTAATACTCAATGCAATGTCATCTTATTATTTTGTTATAATAGGGACAGAAGATAATCCAATTTATGAAACAGAACTATCATCATCATCAAATAAAGGAGTTACATCATCTTCCAATTCATTAATAAATAATTCATCAAAATTAAATAATTCAAATAATTTACAACAACAACAATCAAATTTCCCACCATCAACAAGAGAAATATTACCATTTATAGCAAATGCAAGTTTAGATTTAATTGAAGATCAAATGTGGTCAACTCAATTATTAAATTTAGGTAAAATAGATCAATTTTATGGTATATATATAAATGCATATTTAACACAAGGTAATATAAAATTTATATTATGTCATAATAATTCTAACAAGGATGAAAATTCAATAAAACTGTTTTTTCAAGATATAAATGAATTATATGTTAAAATTTTAATGAATCCTTTTTATAATTTAAATGATTCTATAACATTACCTGATTTTGATTTAAAAGTTAAATTATTAGCAAAAAAATTTCTATGATAGACTAGCAGATTCAAAAAGTTTTATATTAACAGTTGTTCATTAAATTATATACAAGATTATTTGGACTCTTCTTCAGAAGAAGGAGGAGGATTATCTAAAACTTTTTTAGTTTCAATTTTATAATTTCCATTTCCTTCATCAACAATTATACCTTGATTCTTTAAAGTATCAAACATATCTTGAGGTATCCAACCACCAGTAGCATTGAAAGGACTTGAAACAGTTTCTAATTGATAATCACTTAAATCAGATTGATGTTTATCTAAATAATTTTCATCATATTGAATTGGAAAATTTGAATTTGAATTTTTGTTGTTAACTAATTCATTAGCAACATAAGTATCCCACATTGCCTGTAATTGAATTATTGAACCTTCAACATATAAATAATCCTTGGGGTTTTTCAAATCTAAAGCTTGTAAATAAGGAGATTTTAAAATTTTTAAATGAGGTGAAGCAATTGCAATTAAATTATGTTTATTTTTATTTAATTCAATTTCCCAAATTCTTTCATTTCTTGTTTTATAATACATAAATTCATATTGTTGTTTTTCCATTGGATCCATATGTTCAAATTCAGGAATATCTTCTTTTAAATCATAAATTTTTGCACCATTATAAGCAATAAAATTTGGATAATTATTTAATATAAATGGTTTAATTGTTGAATTTTCAAAATCAATGAAATAATATTCTTTATTAGGTGTTTCAATTACGTTTAATGGATCTAAATCTGGAATATATAATCTTGGTTTAAATAAATCTTCAACATTTCTAATAGATTTAGATTTTGAATTAATTAATGATGGAGTTATCTTTTTTAAATGTTCAAAAGTTTTAATTTGATTTTGTAATAATTCCTTTGATTCTGTTACATCACCACCTGATTCAGATTCTAATAATGATAATTTATGTTTAGCATTTTCTAATTCAATTTCAGAAACTGATTCCATTAAACTTATTGGATTTGAAGCATCCCATGGACCATTATATTGATTAATAATCTTTTGTGATAATTTATTCTTATCTTTTGTGAAAATTTTTTCAACACTTGGACCAATTCTCCATCTATTTTTTAAGCGATCATCTGTTTCATCATTATATGGTAATTTTGATTGTAAAATTGGTTCAACATCATTAAAAAAATATAATGAACCAAATTGATTAAAAGTAATATTTAAAATATTGTCTTGAAATTTTGCAATTGGATTTATAACTTCTTTTAATTTTTTATCAGTTTCTGAAGAATCTGGATCTAATGGATGCCATTTTTTCATTAATAAATCTCCTTCAATAGATTCTTGTATTATAAATGGTGATTCAATAATATTTGATTTAGAAGGTGAATATGCTAAAATTTTAGGAACTTTTAAATTTAATTTTAAATTTAAAAAATCACTAGTTGCTACTTCACTTTTAATTTTTGATGCTATGGATTCATCTGAATCTAATTTATATGGAATTCTTAAAATTAAATTTTTTCCAGTATTTAAATTAATTTTATAAATTCTATGATGTTTACCTTCATGAATGGAAGCAATTGATTTAACAGATATTTTTTCATTAGTTTCTCCTAATAAATCCTTATTCGAATTATTTTCTAAAATGTATATTCCTTTATTTTCTTTTGGTTGTGTCAAAGTATCAGTTTCTTTTACTTTTAAATCATTGAAAAAAGAAGTTAATCCTTCAATTGAAAATTTAGTTTGACGTTGTTGTTTCTTTAAATTATCATTTTTCAACCATGAACCCCAACTATATTGAAAAAATGGATTTCTTTGAGGATCTTTTGAATCTGATAATTTTGTATAAATTTCTTTAGGTTGAGATGGAATTGAAGGACCTTCTGTTGCATATTGTCGATAAAAAATTGATGAACCTTCTGAAGCTCTAACAATTGATCTCGAGCTTGACTTTAAGCATGATCTTACTGTTTTAGACAACATATCCAAATGAGTTAAAGTGCTTGTTTGAAAAAGTTGCAACCAAAGTTCGTCTCAAAATTTAGAGAAATCTAGAAAATAAAAAAAAAATATAATGAAGCTCCACGTGATAAGTCACATGACACACTTATATCGTTAATCATCTATTTGAATGCTATTACTATTATTACTACTTTCTGGATAAATTGAAGTTTGATGTAGACTTATTATACTTGCATTATTACTATCATTAGACCTAATATCGCCAAAAGCAGTCTCACTAGCATCATCATTATTTTGTTGAGATTGTAAAGTTTGATGCTGATTTAAATGTGACCTCGTGGAAGGTTGATGATAATATTGAGGGTTATTATTAATTAAATTTGTAGTATATTGATTTAATGTACTATTACGATATAATCTTCTTCCTTCTATTCCATCTTTAGTAGCTGTAGTTGATAAACATGAAGTTGATGAATTTTGTGATAATGGTCTTAAAAATGGATCACTTAAATAATTATTTGAACTATGTTGATCAATTGATGAATTATCATCCATTAATAAATTATGTCTTTGATTTAAATCTGCATCATCATTATCTTCATCTTCATCATCATCATCTTGAAATAAATTATCCTGATAACTTGAATTCGTTGAAACTAATGAAATATTTGTCTCGATAAACTTTGAATTATTTATTGGTTTTGTTAATTTTGTATGTTCCAAATGTTTCAAATTTTGTTCCGTAATATCAGTTGGTCTTAACGCTGGTTCAGTTTGATTCATTTTCTTCTTACTTTTCTCTTTTTCTTTAGAACTATCAGACATAAATGATTGAGAATTTACTTGCAGTTTATATTAAAAAATCTAATGTATTGCAATTTTAGATGTTAAATATATGTAACATGAAATTTTATAGCAAGTGTAGAATATAAATGTTAGAATTAATACTTCGACAAACGTTGCAGAATTTTGGTCAAACACTTCAAGAATAGTTTTCTTGAAATTTTTTTAACTGAAGTGCATATTATTATTTATTATACATCATACATGGTATTTACTAAGTTTAGACGTGATGATATTCAAAAAACAATAATCATTATCATTTCATCACCCCACATTATAATTTTACCAATACTGCATATAAGTAAATATTGATTGTACCTTAAATTTTGGACAAGACACACTTCTGAAACATGATCGAAGTGAAAAACCTATTGTCCCAATTTTCACGATTAAAACACTTTATTAGCAAGGTTTAACTCTCGAAACCATACATATATTGGCTATCAATGTATAAGTCATTCGAGTGCACATTCAAGATTTCATGGTATGAAGAAGAAGCACCCAATAATTCCTTTGAAATTTCATCCATAAATGTTTGACCATCAGCAGTTAGCGTTATTTCAAGTAATTTATTTTCTATATTTTTAAAAATATCAGAACATTTCTTTGCAACAATCCATTGTTTACCAAAAGCTTGAAAAATTTCAATACAATATGAAATTTCAATTTTTGATTCCAATAAATCTATTGACCATTGACATAAGCAATATAAAATTGTTGTACCAACCATTAAAAATCGATATAATGTAGTCCAATTAAGCGGAAGCAGTTTATTTTTAAATAAAACAAAATTTGATGATAATGTTTGTAAACATGCTTTTCCCAAAGTATCTAAAATACTTTGCAGTGGATGAGGATTTAAATATGAAGGTCGATATAATAAAATTAATAAATGATTATATCTTGCTGTAAACCACGGAATTGAAGCTCTAAAAGCTAAAGATTGTTTTGGTTTTTGTATAGTATTTTCTAATTCATTTGCTTTTGCATGCCATTTTTCAATTTCTTCTCTTAATTCTGTTAAAATTTTTTCACAATATTCTTCTTTTGTAATTACTGTACTATCAAATTGTTTACTTAAATTTACTGAATGAACTTTTTTTAATATTTGACCTTCAATTTGTCTTAAATGAATGACTAATCGGTAAGTAGTTATATCATCCAATTCTTCGTCATCTAATATTTCTGGTAATGGTAAATTTATATCATCATCATGTAATGCAACTGGTCTACCTAATGTTACAGATGTTAATCTGTCAATAGTATATACCGACCAAAAAAGTCTAGTTCTCATTTCAGTTTGTCTAGAACCCAAATTTTCAGCTTCTTGTTTAGATAAAGCTTGATTTAAACCTAATTGTATAGCCATTCTAGCTAATTTACCAGCAATTTCCCACGATATAAATTCAGCCGGATTGAAAAAGGAATATAATGCTAAAAGCATTAAATTTCTCATACTATTTACATCATTTTTTGAAATATTATTATGAACACTTGTTAAAGCCATTGAAACAAAATATTCTGAAATTCTTTTATCTCTTGTTATAATTTCTGATCTTTCTAAATGAATAGATCCAATAGCTAATACCATATATAAAACATATTGATCATCAAATTCATCTAATGATGCAACTCCAGTTCTTGAATCAAATAAATTATTAAATTTAATCATAAATTCATTTTTATTTATAACTGGACAAATTCTATAAGTATGCATAAAAAATGCATTTGTTATTCTTGTCAATAATACTTGATCAACTATAGGTGGAATTATACTTACATTTGAATTTGTTTTTATACCTACTGCTCCATATAACACTTTTGAAATTTGTTTTGGATATGCTTCAAAATTCGGTGCTCTTGCATCAATTGAATTTAAGATAGGAGGAGGGGTTGGTAATGCTTGGCTGTAAGACGATTGTGAAGGTGAAGTTGATTGACGTTGATTTTGATCTTCCTTTGATTCTTGTTCCTGATGATGCTGCTGCTGATTTTCTTGCTGTTGTTGTAGATGTATTTGTTGTTGCTGTAATTGTTGTTGTTGTCGCTGAACCTCTTGGTCTTGTTGCTGGTGATATCGTTCATGATAATCTTGATTTTGCTGGTCTTGTTGCTTTTGTTCGATCACTCGCTCTTGTGGCTGCTGCTGTTGCTGTAGTGGTTGCAGTTGTTGTTGTGATCTTACCGACAGTAGAGCTTGTGTTGTTGATGGTTGAAGTAATGTTGATCTTGTATCTGAATGTAATGGTTCAATATTTCCATAAGTTAATGGAAAATTGTTTATTTGTTGAGAATATCTATTTGGTGAAAATTGATCATTGACATGATTAACAGTTGAATTTTCCAGTAAACTAGGACTTGCAGTATCAAAACTCATAGTTGGAGATCTTGAATTTAAAATACTACGGGGTATGTTTGGTCCATTATTAATATTATTAACATTTTTATTATTAAACCCATTCCCATTGATTAAATTCTCTTGAATCTTTTCTTTCTTAGTCATTCTTGGTTTCCTTGGAATATATTGACATTCTTCACCTGCTTTATCACAATTTGTACATTCCGGTTTTGTTTTACTACATTTTTTTTTCAATTTTCTACATCGTAAACAACTTGTTAATTTAAGTTCTTCTTTAAATTCATCGGACATTAAATTGGAATTACCATTCAGTTGTGAATGTTTCTTGACTCTGAATTTTGTAATGTTTGCGTCTGACATTTCTTTGACGTTTGTCGTAGTAGGAATCTCGGAGTTGGTGACGGTTATAAACATGAAAGTGGTACAGAAGAATTATATTTTATATTTCCTACAAACTAAAATAAATTATTAGATCACTCATCCACCTCTCAAAATGAAATTACCTTTTGAAATCAGCACACACTCAAAACTATCAACCAAGTCAAAAAGCTTATCAATGATATAACGCTTCAACTTGTAGTTTAACGGCTAGAGTCTTCATTGGTGTATCTTTTTGAATGAAATGACTATCGTCAGGCCTCAGTCTGTAATAACGAGCTGATCGCTCATATTTTCTGTAATTCATTATCACCTTGTACATTTGTGGTTTAGTTAGTTGATTTTTAAAAATATTACTGTTTTGAGAGGTGGGAGATTGGTACGATCTATAAAATCAAAATACTCTTGTAAACAAAATTATTATTTTTCCTTTCAAATCGGTATTAAAATCGGAATTTTAAACAACTGCGGAATTATAATAATTCGGAATCGAAATCTTGATTTTTTTCAAGTGGAATAATAATATTATCTTACGATATTTCTTATACTTTTGTCATTGAACTCAGACTACATCACCAATGGAAAATGACCAAGAATCAGCCAAGATATAGTAAGATTGCTATTATTGGTGGAGGCCCATCAGGTTTAGCTGCTGCAAAAGCATTAGCTTTAGAACCTTTTGAATTTGAAACTATAGATTTACATGAAAGAAGAGATAAATTAGGTGGATTATGGTATCATAAAGGAAATAAATCATTAATTCATTCTCAAATACCAAATCTAAATCCAAATAATCATGAAATTATTGATGATGGAGCTACTAAACAAGATAAATTTTTTTCAGCAATTTATAAATTTATGGAAACTAATATTATTCATAGATTAATGCAATATAATGAAGTACCTTTTCCTCCAAAAACTGCAAATTATCCTAAAAGACAATTAGTATTTGATTATCTTGAAAATTATAATCAATCAATACCGAATAAAATTAATGTAAGGTTGAATTCAGATATTACAGAATTGAAAAAAGTAGATAATGAATGGCATCTAGTTAGCAATGATAAAGTCAACAAATATGATGCTATAGTTCTAGCGAATGGACATTTTAATACTCCATTTATACCTGAAGTAAAAGGTTTAACAAATTGGAATATAAATAAACCCAAAACAATTTTACATTCAAAATATTTTGAAGATCCAAATTCTTATAGAGATAAAACTGTTTTAATAATAGGTAATTCAGCAAGTGGAGTTGATATATCAACACAAATTAGTACTGTTGCTAAAAAAGTTATAGTTTCAGTTCGTGATTTATCTAATTTAGATTTTGAAAATGATTTAATAAAATATATTGGATTAATTGAAGAATATAATTGGGAAAATTCATCAGTTGAAACAAAAGATGAAATTATTGAAGGAATTGATTATGTGATATTTTGTACTGGATATTTATATAGTTTCCCATTCATAAAATCAGACTCAGTTATTACTAATGGACGTATAGTTTATAATTTGTATAAACAAATTTTTAATATTTTTGATCCATCAATTTCATATGTTGGATTAGGTAAAAATATTGTTCCTATGCCATTAGGAGAATCTCAATCAGCTTTAATTGCAAGAGTATATAGTGGAAGATATGATTTACCAACTACTCAGGAAATGAAAGAATCATATGAACAAGAATTAGACGAAAAGGGAGAATCTAAATTTCATGTTTTTGGATTTCCAAAAGATTATGAATATGGAAAACATTTACAAGAATTAATTGATTCTAGAGATTTAAGACATCCTGGATTAGTAGCTCCAATTTGGGATGAACAACTTATAGAAGATAGACTGGAAAGTAAAGAAGCTAAAAATAAAAGATTACAAGAGTTGGTAAAACATGTAAAAAAATTGAGATCTGAAGGAAAAGATTTTGAATTATTAGACAATTAGATTATTAATAGATATGATTGAATTATGAGTAATTACAACTACTCAGATTGGATCTGCCCATCTGGTACCACTCGTTTAAAAATGACTTTTCAACCCCACATTATTTGTGTCTTACTCCTTAATTGTCGCACTTAATTTTTGACTTAAACATTTTTTTTTTTTGCAACACTTTTCTGAAACATTTAATTATACATCACAATCAATTCAAATATTTTTACAACCACCACCTTTACTACTACTTAATTGACACATTGAACGTATAACTACCATAAAAAATGCAGCTTCAACTACAAAAACAAGCAATTACACAACAACAATCACAATTATTAATTCATGAATTAATAAGTGTTTCAATAAATTGTATAACATTTTTAAGAAATATATTTAATGATAATAATTACATTGATACAAAATATTATGGTGATAAAGACTCACAGACTAATTATATAAGAACTAAAAAATTAATATTTGGAGTTAGTGAATTAGGTGATAAAATGATAAAATATATTGATGAAGGTATAAAAGATGCTATATTAAAAGAATATTTAAAAGCTATACAATTTTCAATTCAAACTTTTAAAGGTGAATCAAGTAATGTTGTTGAAAGTTATGTTTTTGGAATTGATTATAAAAATAAACAAATTAATTTATCTAATAATAATTCTTCAAAATTTACAACAACTTTTACTGAAGATGATGATTTAGATTATAATACAATATTAAGTAAAATTCAAAATTTAATTAGAAAATTAATTTTATTAACTCAATCTTTTAATAATTTACCAAAAAAGAAAGAAATATCAATTAGATTATTATTTAATGATTCTTGTCCAAAAGATTATCAACCTCCTTATTTTCAAGATGCTTCAGATTTACCACCAAATTTAATTAAAATTGATGATGAAGAAGAAGATGAAAATGAAAATATAAATGATTTAGGTTCAGTCAAAACAGGTAAACATGATATTAATCTAAGAGTATTTGTTGAAAGTAAAAAATCAAATGAAATAAATCAAAAAACTATTGATCCATTTACTTTATTTATTAATGATGATGAATACGATTTTGATGTTAATCAATTAGAACCATTAGATGATATACCTCCATCTTCATTAAGATTAGATAGTTATATGAATTCAAATAATGATCAAGAAACAGGATTAACTCAAAAATTAACTAATATAACTACTAATTCAACTACCAGTAATTCATTAAATTGTAAAAAATGTTTAAAAGAATTAAATTATATTGAATATGGATATGATGAACCGACTAATAGATCAATTTTATGTTTTAATTGTTTAATTCCTGAAAATAATATATATTTAAAAATATTAATGAAAATTAGATTATTTTGGGATTATTTCTTAAAAAATGAAATTCAAATTGATGATGAATTGATGAAATTTTTTAAATTGGATTTGGTTCATGATTTGGAAATTATTAAAGGAATTTTTAATTGGTTTTTTAAAAATCTGATATTAATTACAACAAATGAAACTCATATTAAAATTAATTCATCAAGTTATGTTAAAGGTTGTGGTACAATAGTCCCAATGATTGAAGGTTTGAAAAATCAAATTGGCAATGAATTAAAAAAAGGTAATTTATATAACATTTCATTTATTCCAATTTTAAAATTAGAATATCCTTTTTATTCTTATGATTCAAATATTGATAAATTAATTTATCCAAATTATAAAGTTTTAAAACCTAATTTTGTTAGAAATCAAATTAATAAAATCAAATCATCATTAGAAGAATTTAATGAATTTAGTCAATCAAATACTATTATTCCTGATTCTCAACCATTATCTGGTATTTTATCTTCAAAATTTCAAAATAAAAGAATTAAACCAATTATTGAAGTATCTGAACCTAGTGATAATGATGAAGATAACAATGAAGAAGATAATGAAGAAGATGAAGATGAAAATGATATAACTAAAAATGAAAATGAACCATTTAGTTTACCATATGATGGAACTTCATTTGCTGATTCAATTGATTATTTATCTCAAGGTACATCAAAATTAAGTAATGATACTCCCAAAAAAAGAATAAATGAAAATATAATTGATAAAAGGGAATCAATTAAAAGAAGAAAAATTAGTGTAAATGTATAATCTAAAACAAAAAAAATAAATCTATTTCTCTTGCAAACTTGATTGTCTTTGTTCAGCCTAAAACTAAAAAAGGAAAAAAAAAAGAAACAATTAAAATCAAATATGCTTCCACCGAGGTTCGAACTCGGGTCGTAAGATAGCTCTCGATTTAACTACTGTGAAGTAACTATATCGTATGAGACTTAAATTCTGCCACTAAACTATGGAAGCTACGGAAGACATTACCAGTCGGACAACCAACTGTTTTTCATACAAAAATTAAGCTAGGTTAAATCAGTAAAATTTATGCATGACCAAAAAAATTTAAAACTTAATGCGAATTTTTCTTATTTACGTCGAAAAAATTTAAAAATTATTCCTACTCATTCAAATGTTAATTAAAACCTTGGGAAAAATTCAAATTTTTGGATAGAGATGAGAATTACAAATAATCGTCAGCATCGAAAGAGTTTTAAAGATCCAATAGTCTAATTAATAAGTAGTTAATTCAGAAATGAAAAAGATTTAAGAAAATTTTTTGAGTTTTTTGCAAAAATTTTGTTTAAAAATTTTACTTTTTGAAATGTCGAAATAATAATAATTTTATCAGGAAAGTAAAAACTATAACAAGAAATGGAATAGAGAATCAAATAATTCCAATAAATCTAGATCAAAGAATTCAAATATTATTTTAAATAATGATGACTCAGATAGTGAATTTGAA
The DNA here is from genome assembly GCF_024610245.1 of Lodderomyces pseudojiufengensis. NCBI lineage: Eukaryota > Fungi > Ascomycota > Pichiomycetes > Serinales > Debaryomycetaceae > Lodderomyces > Lodderomyces pseudojiufengensis. The sequence goes on from NW_026261523.1 coordinate 31,486, forward strand.
GAAGCTGGTACTCAAAATGTGAGGCCTAGCCAACAAAAGAAAAAACATAATCATTATTGATTCAGGATCTTATACTAGTATTTTTAACAATCCGGATATTATTCATGATCGTACTAGTATCTTTAACAATCCGGATATTATTCATCGATCATGAATAATATCCGGATTGTTAAAGATACTAGTATAAGATCTTGAATTGGAAACATATGAAGATTATTGTTACGCCACTAGCAATATTGAAATTAACACAACAGGTAGAGGGAGTTTGCTCATGATTATTTTAACAACCTTCAATTGGTTCTTTAGTTCAGGGATCAGCATTTGCTTCTACTTCTTCATCCAATGGTACTTCAGCTTCTTCGTCCTCGTTGTTAAAATAATCATGAGCAAACTCCCTCGCATTGTTTCTTGTGAAAAACCTGATATCATGCTTGATTTTATCCAAAGAGTAATTTGGTTATCTGGAGTTTTCAGCCTCGATTTTTAAAATGGCTTTTTTGAATGAACTTACATGATATGTGTTTGAATTTATCTTGATGATTCAATAATAATAACATTAAAGTTTCGCTTATAAATTTAATAAATTTGTAAGCAAAAACTGGTGTGAAAGGAGCTAATCAGTCTCTGGAAGTAATAGTATTTATAGTATGAAATATGGTATGAGTATCTTTCTTGAATAATCTTGTCCACCAATTTGTAATAACTTTCCCTTTGAGTTTTTAATTGATAAATATGAAAAACAATTAATTTCTAAAAATATATAAAAATATTTACAAGTTGGTGAAAATCTATTCTCTATATAACAGAAAATATTTTCACCTTATTTATTTACAATATGAGAGGAGCATTTCTCTATCTAACCAATATCATCTCGTCTAATTAACAATATTTGCCACTATGATAATTATATGTAATAATTAGCGGCATTATATTTCCGATAACAATTCTACTCATTCAAATGTTAATCAAAACTTTTGTGAAAGTCAAACTTTTGATTAACATGAGAATTACAGATCCTACATCAGAAGAGTTATAGAGGCTAAACAATTAATAAGTTGTTTAATCAAAAATAAAAAAATTTCAAAAAAAATTTTAACTTTTTTGCAAATATTCTAGCTAAATGTTTTACTTTTTGAATCATAGAAAAAATTCTAATAACAACACGTAAAGAAGTTTTATTTATCGATTGTATTACTATTTTGATTCTAGATTTAATACTCCAGAAGGGTTCTTACATCATTTAACCAGACATAAGTACACTTAGTGGTAAGTTAAACATTACTTATTTTTTTTGAAAAATTTGAACGAATTATAATATAACACATAAAGCATATATCAATTCTCGGAGTTTCAAATTTTGTGTTTGTTTTAAACTTTTTGTATTGTTCATTATTTTGTAAGAAAATTTTTGGTGATAAAATAATACTTCATTTGATGGTAGAAGAAACTTATGACGTGTACCCCAATTTATTGACCAAGTTTAGTAAAATGTTTGGTGGTCATCATTCAAATTCTTAAATTCATAGATTTGTTTATACCGTTTCAGATTTTATTTTGTTGTGACTTAAAATAAAAAAATTAAGTCTAGTTGGTAGCATTTCTGGTATTATATTTCGCTGTGGTTACCAAATTTTGAAAAAATAGTGATTTTAGTTCCCCCTCCACCATAAAGTTATACGGCATATATAAAATTATAGGCGTTTTTTAATTTAGACTATAGAAGAAATTCTGAAACCAAGAATGATGGTGGCATTTGATTACACTAATACGGTCATGAAATCCCACTCGTTTCAGTTTGTCTACTTAGAATACCATTTCTTTCATTCATTCTTTCATCTTACTCCACATTTCGAAATTTATCAATTAATGCCTTATTACTGAAACTGAAATTTCTCGCTTATTTTTTACTTTAATAAATTTTGTATAGTCTAATTGAAACTACATTCACTATTCCATTTGGACTGTGGAGTTAAAATAGACTGACAACCTAGTAGTCAACTGGCTTACTTTTGGCTTCTAGCACTAAGAAAGAGAGTGAAAAAAACGAGGGAAGAGAGCAGGCTGTTGGGACCTATTAGGCCGGTTTAGAATGAATTGTAAACAAATCTTACCTTAATAAAATAAAATAACTCATACTGTACGTACTTGTACTAATAAAGTAATTATAATTATTATATGTAACCAAGTTTAATTTTAAATTTGATGATACATTTATTCTTTAGATTTTGAGTTATATAAATACAACAAACAACCCCATACTTTTAATTTAAACAATTTGATTTTATTACATTTCACTCAATTACATTCTCAAATAACAGATTGATCCTTACAACTTAAAAGTAATTGATAACTAAGTCAACAAATTACAAAAATTAAAAAAAAGGGGTTTATCAAAATGACTTCAAATATAGAAAATGGAGTATCAAATCTTTCAATTTATAAAGATAATACAAATAATTCATCATCATCAATAAGTTTAAAACATGATTATATAGATAATCCATTTAGTGGTAAAAAAGATCAATTTGATCAAGTATTAGATTTATTAGATTCAACTGGATTTATACCTGAAAATTTATTAGAATCAGAAACAAAATGGTTTTATGAAAGTTTAGGAATTGATGATGTATTTTTTGCAAGATCTTCTCCAGAAGAAATTGTAAGTCATATTCATGCTTTATATTCATGTAAAGTTCAAGCTTTTGCTAATAAAGGTGAACAACCTTTAATTTCTTATAAAGTTGAAGCTGAAGATCATGCAGTATTTTTTGATACTGTTGATGTATTAGATTTTGAAAGAAATCCTTTTGAAGGTAGAATTGATGATAAATATATTGATCCAAGTAATTCTTTAACAACAAGTTATAGAACTGAATATTTTTGTTCTCCTTTACAATATAAAACTGATCCTATATTAACTGGTATTTATCAAACAAATCGAAAATTAGGTGAACAATTTGTTAGATTATTTTTTGTTTATAAAAATCAATATAATACTACTACACCAGTATCACAAGATGAAACTGATATAAATAAAATTGGTGATAAAACTTTTTTAAAAATTGTTTCACAACATACAAAAACATTATATGAAAATATTATAAAAGAAGTTATAAAATCAACTGGTCCAATTATAAAACATTTTCCTATAGAAAATAGTGATGAATATAGAGTTATTATTGGTTATAGACAAAATACTGCTGCAAGATATAATTCTGCATTAAGTGATTTAGCAAATTATTATAAATTACAAACTACAAGAAAATATGTTGAAAATTTTGCAAATGGTATAACTATCATTTCAATGTATGTTAAATCAAGATCAAGATCTTCTACAGCTGATTTATCAATATATCAAGTTATAAAAGAAGCTTCATTATTATATTGTATTCCTCATAATTTTTTTCATGATAGATTTATAAAGGGGGATTTATCATTACAAGAATCAATTTATGCTCAATCTGGTGTTATATTTGTAACTCATTTTTTAAATCGTTTAGGTCCAGAATATAATAAATTATCATCATTATTAGATCCTTCAAAATCTACAGAACATGCAGAAGTTTTAAATAGTTTGAAAAAAAGATTAAGAGCAGAGACTTATACTCAAGATTATATTAAAGAGGTTTTCAACATAAGAAGTGATATTATCAGAAGATTATATCGTCAATTTGCTGATGTTCATTATATAAGATCAACAATGGAAAAAACTTTATCATATCAAAGATTATCACAAATTCAATCAATTGGTTCTGAAGAAGAATTTGAAAATTTATTAAATAGAGAATGTTCACAAAATGAACATCATGCTATTGTATTAAGAGCTTTATTTGCTTTTAATAAATCAATTTTAAAAACAAATTTTTATACTCCAACAAAAGTTGCTTTATCATTTAGATTAGATCCTTCATTTTTACCAGAATCTGAATATCCTGATAGACCATATGGAATGTTTTTTATAGTTGGATCAGATTTTAGAGGTTTTCATATTAGATTTAGAGATATTGCAAGAGGTGGAATTAGAATTGTTAGATCAAGATCTATAGATGCTTATAATGTAAATGCAAGAAATTTATTTGATGAAAATTATAATTTAGCAAATACTCAACAAAGAAAAAATAAAGATATACCAGAAGGTGGATCAAAGGGGGTTATATTATTAGATTCAGGAAAAGCTCAAGATCGTCCTCAAGCAAGTTTTGAAAAATATATTGATTCATTAATTGATTTATTATTAAAACAAAATATTCCTGGTGTTAAAGATAATTATATTGATTTATATAATAAACCTGAAATTTTATTTTTAGGTCCGGATGAAGGTACAGCAGGATATGTTGATTGGGCTACATTACATGCAAGAAATAGAGGTGCGCCATGGTGGAAATCATTTTTAACTGGTAAATCTCCTGAAATTGGTGGTATACCACATGATGAATATGGTATGACTACATTATCAGTTCGTGCATATGTTAATAAGATTTATGAAAAATTACAAATTGATGATTCCAAGATACGTAAATTTCAAACTGGTGGACCAGATGGTGATTTAGGTTCAAATGAAATTTTATTATCAAGAAATGAAAATTATATTGGAATTGTAGATGGTTCAGGAGTTTTAGCTGATCCAAATGGTTTAGATAAAGAAGAATTATTGAAGTTAGCAAAAGAAAGAAAAATGATTGAACATTATGATAAATCAAAATTATCTTCAAAAGGTTATATATTATTAGTTGATGATTTTGATATAACTTTACCAAATGGAAAACTTATAACAAGTGGAGTTGCTTTCAGAAATTCATTTCATTTAAAATTAAAAGAACAATTTGGTATTAATGGAATCGATTTATTTGTACCATGTGGTGGTAGACCAGGAGCAATAGATACAAATAATGTTTCAGAATTAATTGATGAAAAAACTGGGAAATCAATTATACCATATTTTGTTGAAGGTGCAAATTTATTTATAACTCAATCAGCAAAATTAATTTTAGAAAAATCAGGTACAATTATATTTAAAGATGCATCAACAAATAAAGGAGGAGTTACATCATCATCATTAGAAGTATTAGCAGCATTATCATTTGATGATAAAGGATTCTTAGAGAATATGTGTGTTGATTCCAAAACTGGATCAAAACCAGAATTTTATCAAAAATATGTTAAAGATGTTCAAAATAAAATCGTGGTTAATGCACAATCTGAATTTGAAGCATTATGGAAATTAAAAAATGAAACAGGAATTCCAATAACAATATTATCTGATAAATTATCATTAGCAATAAATAAATTAAGTGATGATTTAACAAATTCAAAAGAATTATGGGAAGATGATTTAGAATTTAGAAATGCAGTATTATTGGATTCTTTACCACCTTTGCTTCTTGAAAAAATTGGTATTGAAAATATTTTATCAAGAGTTCCTCAAGCTTATTTAAGAGCTATATTTGCTACTTATTTAGCTTCAAATTTTGTTTATAAAAAGGGAATTGATTTAAATCCTGCTAAATTTTTAGAATTTATTTCTCAATTAAGAAAAGATTTTATTAAAAAGGGATTATTGAAATATTAATATATATTATATAGATTAGATGGAGGAATGAAAAAAAAGAGGTAATGAAGATGATTTGTGGGGTGTATATTATGGTTATATAGAAAATTTATTAATGATTATACAAGTTTGAATTTTGACAAAATCTTTATCATTTCTCATTTTTGGTCTCTAATGTGTTCGTAAGCGACCTGTACTAGACTATTTTTTAAGTTATCGCTGCATCGACTTATATCATTCAATCTATTAGGGTTTTTTGTCAATAGTCCAAATGTTTTAGTCCCGAAGCTATTGAACACGTTTGAATTTTAACTTAACCAGTTGCATTACTTTAGCAATCTCCTCTTTGTATCCATATATTCCAATTTTCATATAATCTTCATTGTTTAAACTAATTTTGATTTTTACTTTTATTAGTTTCTTCATTTAATTTTGCAACAATAGAATCTCTTGCTTTTACTTCATCATTAATTTTAGTAGTTACATAATCACCCAATAAAGCAACTACCATTGTTGAAATACCTATATAATAACGAGCTTTGACTGGTATTGACATCCATTTTTGATATAAACTCATGGTTGAGCAAAGGTATTTGTATGGATCAAAAAATGATTCTAATTTTCCACGATTTAGAATTTTACAGATTTTTCAAATTTCTAGAACATGTCTATTCCTATTAGTAAAAGAATTTTAAAAACTACAACAAATTTACCACCATGTTGTTTAAGAATTCATCCTGAAGATACTTCAAGAATATATATAGGAACATATAAATTAGAAACTGAAACTGGTGAAAAACATGGATCATTAGATTATTTTAAATATGATAATGAAAATAATGATTTGAAATTAATTCAATCCATTCCTACAAATTCAGCAATACTAGATATTAAATTTAACCCTAAGAATCTGAATCAATTAATATCAGGTCATTCAGATGGTTGTATTCTAATATGGAAAATAAATGAAGAAAATATAGAATTGGATCAAACCGTAGTTATTGATAAAGATTCATGTATAACTTCAATATTTTTCAATCCAAATATTACAAATCAACTTTTAATAACTTTTACAAATGGATATTCTCAAATATTTGATCTTATAAATCAATCTCAAAATTGGTTAGATAATTCTCATGAATTAGAATGTTGGACTGGATCATTTGGAGAACTAGGTGAGCTAACAAATGTTGTATATACAGGTGGTGATGATTCACAATTAATAGCTCACGATTTAAGAACATCAAATTCAATATGGAATTTAAAAAGAGGTCATGATGCAGGAATTGTTAGTATACTTTCCCCAAATCCTAATTGGAATAGCAGTCGAGGGAATTATTTATATACTGGATCATATGATGATCATTTAAGAATTTGGGATTTAAGATGTATAGATTCAAAAAATCCAAATCTTATTGATGGATATATACCTAAAAAATTATATGAAGAAAATTTAAATGGTGGTGTATGGAGATTAATACCAAGTACTATTGATAATAGAATGTTAAGTTGTTGTATGTATGATGGTGCTAGAATTATAAATAATGATTCAACTACATTTAAAGTTGATAGATATTTTAAAGGAGATCATGAAAGTATATGTTATGGAGGTGATTGGTCATTTGATGGTAAATTTGTAGCTACTTGTTCATTTTATGATCATGTAGTTCAAATTTGGTCTCCAAATGATACAGAAAAGGGATTAAATAATTCTTAATTTGTAAATAATGTTAAACATATATATATTACATACAGAGACTATATAGATTTTCAAGAATATAAACTTAAATCTAATGGAATTGATGATCCTCTACCACTTGGATATAATTTTTGAGAACCTTCAAATCTTCTTGGATTTGGTAATGCATTTGCATTAACAAATTTAAATCTTCTATCATCAATAACTATTTTTGTATTTGATTCTTTTTTAGAAGATCCATTTATTGTATATGTCAGTGCTGAAATTTTACGTAATGATGAACCAACATTTTGTTTTGAATCTAAATCATTATAAGTAGTATTTGTAGTGGAAGATGTTGATCCTGGAGGGGGAGGAGGTGCTGGTTTCTTAGATTTAGATATACTTTGAGATGGAGTGGAAGGTAAAGGTGGTGGAATCGCCTCAGGAAGCTTAGGTGTACTTGCAACAGATACCATTGATGGCTTTGGAGGTTCGATATTTTGAGCTGGTAAGGATGGTGGTAATGAAGGTGGCGCAGGTGGTGCTGGTGGTGCTGGTGGTGCTGATGATGCTGATGGAGCGGGTGGAGCTGGTGGAGCTGATGGAGGAACCGATGATTTTGGAATCAGACTGGATGGAACCTGAGGTGGTGCAGTAGGTGGATTAGAAGGAGCTACTTTCCTTTGAGGAGGTGATATATTTGGAATTGAAGGAGCGGTTGAAGTAGATGTAGTTGGCTTCTTTATTGTTGGTGCTGCCCCAAATGGATTAAATTTATTTGGAGGGGGAGCAGTTGGAGGTGGTGGAGCTTGTGCTGGTTTTGAAGAAGCTGTTGAGGTATTGTCCAGACTACCTTCGTTTTTAGTTGAATACGACTTCAGACTTCCATCTACTACAAAACTGTCGTCCCTTTTGGCGTTGATTTGAGCTAAGAATGGTAATGCACCACCTGGCGCAACTGGTGGAGGAGCGTTTGAAGCCTTATTTGAAGTTGTTTGTGGAGGTGGCATTGATGGCGGTGGTGGAGGTGGTGGAGCTGCAGATGGAGTACTTGTAGGTAGTTTTGGAGCTTGTGGTTTTGGAATTGACGCTGGAGGTGGTGGAGGGGCTGGGATGGAAGTTTTGGGTAAAGGAGGAGCATTTGATGGGACTGGTGGTTTTGGTGATTGATCTATAACGTTCTTATTGTCTCTCTTAGCATTGATATCTGCTAAGAATGGTAAATTTCCGGAGGGAAGTGGTGGTGCAGCTGGGGTTGACGATGGTTGAGCAGATGAAGGTGGAGCTGGTGGTGGTGCTGGAGGCTTGTTAGGACTGAACGAGGGTGGTAATGATGTTGGAGGAGGTGGTGCGGAAGTTGGTAAAGGTGGTGGACCAGTTGGAACTGGAGGAGGACTGTTGATCAGATCTATCGAACTTATGGAACTTTTTTGTAAATGACCTGATTTTTTAGGACGAGTTGGTGGTAATTTTGGTGCTGAAGTTTGTGGTATTGGCGGAGCAACATTTGGAACTGAATTAGAAGATTTCGTAGGCCTCGATAATGATGGAACTTTTGGAGCTAAAGTTGGGGGATTTGGTATTGAATTTGGAATTTTAGGAGCTGATGTTGGAACTATATTATTTCTATTATCAACATGTTTTAATTTTGGAACTCCTCCAGCAAAGATATCTCCCAATTGAGGTGCACCTGACGGTGGCAAGCTTGGAGCAGACGGTGCTGCTGATACTGAAGGTGGACCACCGCTAGAAGGAGTAGTTTTACCTTCAATCATGGGTTTTGATTTATCAATAGTAACTGCTTTTTTCAATTTTGCTCCTTTCCTTATATCTCCAAGTAAAGCATTTCTATCTTGCGAAATTACTGGTGGTGGACCAGGTGGTAGATTACTAGCCATATTTCCCAAACCCCCTGGTGGCGGAGGAGGAGGTGGGGGTGGGCCTGCCATGTTTGATGTTTGTCAAAATTTGAATTAGTGAATGTTGTTCTATATTTGCAAGTTTATAATGAAATTGAGTTTTAAATTTCTTGATTTGAATTTTAAGAGGTAATTTCAACAAATTTCACACGACATAAATTTTGCAACCTAACGACTACAGATAAAGTTATAATAGATTAACGTCTATTAATAAATCTATAAATAAAACAAATTGAACTTTTATTTAACTCCCCAAGATAAGTTGTCGTACCCAAATAACCATGGACCTACAGTATGTCTAACAATGATCATTGATAGTCCAACAAAAAATTGTATACCCAATAATACTAAACATAAAGTATCTTCCCTCATTGGACCGAACCAAACTAAGCAAAGATTTATTATAGTCATATTAGAAAATTTGATTATTTCACCCAGTTTGGGATCTCTTTCTAATTTGATAAGCCTAACCAATCCAAGTAAATTCAAAATAAGCTTATTTAAACGGTTTGGCTTTTTCAATTCTCCAAGGCTCGGATACATTAATCCATCTTTAACATTAAACTTAGGTAGCCTGTGTCTAGGACATGGAACAATATGAAATAATTGAGGAGCCGAGTAGATGAAGTTCAAAATTTGAGGCACCAAAAAAATAATTAATGTTTTTGAAAAATGACCTAAAATACCAACAATGGCGAATACCATACCACTGAAATAGCAATATGTATCTCCAACAAATGCTTTAGCAGGAAACCAATTGTACTGCAACAAAGCTAATGAAACTCCTAAGAATGGAATAATGAATATAACAGAAAATAAATGTGAATCATATGCTGCTTGAGGGATGTTTTCAGTAAACAAATAACAAAAGTCATTAATCAAAAATATTATAGCTAAAACAACTGATTGACCAACTTCTAATCCATTTATACCTGCTAAAATGTTGATTGAATTCGGTGAAAATATCGATATGGCTGACATGTAAACGTAGTAAAAAATCCCCAAGTCAATCAATTTAGGTGCATCATCTGGAACAGCATAGTCCGTTTGTAAAGTTCTGAACGATAATCCTGTAATTGATGTCACAGCATGATTCCCATACTTGACAAAAAAGTTTATAATATCTAAGAAATATAAACCTCCAGGAAAATCTGTAACAAACTTAGGCACAACAATTGAAGTTACACTAAAATCAACATAATAAACAATCAACAAGGGTAATGATGCCACTGCAGGTAAAAAGAATTTATGTCTCCAACGAATATCAAACAAATCATCCAATAATCCCAATAATGTAGTGCTTTGTAGACATAAAATAGCACTCAAGTATTCAGCTAATTTATTGTGGGGAAATAACTTATTGTCTTTTAAAGCTTGATATTGATTCTCATAATTTTCTGTCATTTGTTCATCATTTGCCCAGGATCCGAAAGAAACAAGATATTTGAAAAATATAAATGGAATTAAACCAAACATTAAAAATAAGTAAGTTGATGCAGCTACAAGTCCCATAGTTTCTGGTATCTCACTCACTGGAGGAGGCTTTGACATATCTTTTCCTTTTAACCCGATTTTTATAAAACTTGGACCTACTTTTGGTATGATCAGATATGTTATTAAATATCCTATAATTGCAAAAGCCACCAGCGTTCTTAGGGGACTGTTAGGAGCTATAGTTAAAACAGCTCCAACTAGTAGTGACACTCTAGCTATTTTACCTAGCATTTTTGATTGAACTGTTGTTGGACATTCAGTAGATGCAAGTAATTTAAATTAAACACTTGTTTTCAAAAGAATATGTACACAAAAATAATCGTACGTGGTATTTAGAATTGACATTTAAAACCACCATACGCATACAACACTTTAATGAAGCCATTCGTAACTGGTCACGAAGAATTAATTCACGATATCAAATATGACTTTTACGGCAAACATATAGCAACTGCATCATCTGATCAGCATATAAAAGTGTTTGATCTTGATCCTACAACATCATCTTGGGTATTAAATGATTCGTGGAAAGCTCATGATTCACTGATAATGAGACTATCCTGGGCTCATCCAGAATTTTCAAGTTCAAAAATATTAGCATCTTGCTCATTTGATAGAACAGTAAAAATTTGGCAAGAGCAATTGGATGAACTACACGGATCTGGTAGGAGATGGATACGGTTAGCTACTTTGGCTATCGAATCTTATGGTCCTATATATGATGTTCAATTCGCACCAAAACATTTAGGATTAAAATTAGGATGTGTTGGGAGTGACGGAATATTCAGAATTTATGAATCTTTAGAACCTAATGATTTAACAAGTTGGGCTTTAACAACAGAAATTCCAATTTTAAGTCTGCAATTACCAGCTAAAAGTTTACAAAGTAGTTTTGCAGTTGAATGGTGTCCTTCAAAATTTACAAAAACAGAAAAATTTATAGTTGTGGCATTGGATCAAGGTTTTGTTTATAGAAATGTACCCAAACAATCAGATTCATCAGACGAAAATAATGGAAGTGAAAAATACATTAAAATATGTAATCTACCAGAACATAATGGATTAATACGATCAGTAAGTTGGGCACCTTCAATGGGTCGAAGTTATCATTTAATAGCAACTGGTTGTAAAGATGGTTATGTTAGAATTTTCAAAGCAACAGAAAGTCCTGGAGGTGATTTCAAAATTGAAATAATAGCGAAGATGAACGATCATAAATCCGAAGTATGGAGAGTAAATTGGAATATAACAGGAACGATTTTATCATCTGCGGGTGACGATGGGAAATTGAGACTTTGGAAATGTAATTACCTAAGTGAATGGAAGTGCATGAGTGTCATTAATACTAGTAATAGATCGGATAACCGTGGGATCGAGAATGAACCAACGTCTAGGTAACTTTTTGTTTTTTATCTAATTGATTCCACATTTCATCATCATCTTGTTCTTGTTCCTCTCTTTGTCTCTTTTGCTCCACTTCTGCTTCGTCTTCATCATCAAGTATGATTAAAGAGCTAACTTCAACTCCAACGTAGACCTTAGCTATTATCTCTCGAGAAGAGACGTCAAATACACGAAGATAACGATCCAAGCCAGCTAATGCTACTATATCATCCAATAATTGAACTGCAACAGTAGCACCTGTATTACCCCCAGTATATCTACCTAGTAATTTTGGTGCGGGCTTTATTATATCACCGGCAGTTGCTGAATTTGTTTTGAAAGCCTTATTATCAATTTGATTTAACGAATACTTTGCTATCAAACTACTTGTATCGGTTATTATGATCTCCGATTGTTCTTCATTTGCGAATGTCAAAGTCAAAATCGAATTTTGACTCACGGGATAATCTTGAGTTGGTTTTTTACCATGTGAAGAATCATATAGCCTTATTTGTCCATACTTTGTTGATGTGATGATTCTAAATTTGTCTTTCGTTTCTTCATTGAAAAATAAAATATTAGTTATCCAAATCGGTACTCTCAAATCTAGGTGATCGTTTTTGACATTTTTAGCTTGGTACAATATTTTTGGTATGAAAACGTCTTTAAAATCTTTGTTAAAAATCTTACTATTTACTTTTGAATCGAACAATTGAATCACCTTCAAATCATTTTCTTTTCCACCATAAGCAAATATATTCTCAAATCTTGGATGTACTGTGAAAGCTTCAATCGGCTTCGTATCAGGTAATTGAATTTCAAATGGTTCAAACTTAAAGTCTGAGACATGTATTAAGAACAACCTTCCTGAAGAAAAGGAAACTAATATGCTATTTAATGTTTCAATTTTCACCAAACTAACAGGTTTATCATTTTTATTAACTGGTATTTGAAAATCATGCAAGTGCTTGTAAGGGTCTTCTGGTGGTTCATTTGTATTCTCAGGCTCTAGCTCTTCAAATTCGTAAATCGAAACAGTCCCTCCTAGCCTTGAGGCTATTAAGTATTCATAGTTATAATTTAATAAGTGTATAATTCTTGAGCTATATTTTAGTTTTGGTTCAGTTAAACAGTTTTGAATTGATTTTGGTTGAGGAGAGTCTTGCTTCGAGGTATCTGTACCCCTGTCACATGTTACAATCTTCGCAGCCGCTGAGTCATCCGAAGATATTAGGATTTTCATTAGTTTAGTAATTGAGATTAATGTTATGTTTGAGATGGGATGTTTCAAAAAATGCTTGAATCACAAAAATTATTTTTCGCTAAGTTTAACGAGATTCTGCAACAATTTTTGCAGCCTAATTAACAATAAGACTGGCTATTGAAAATGGTCGCGCATGTGCACATGTCTGCTCTTACCACATTCTCCTTTTTCTTAGTATTTGAAATACTTTCTCATCTCGCTTTTATTAATGCTAAGTGCTTGAAACATGATAATCAAATAACAACACCAACTTTCTTTTTCTTCAAATTGGTTATAAATTAAAGCCAAAATATCACACTTTGCCCAGTCAAATTTCTTCATTCAATTTAGTGGAATTGTCTTTAAGGTGCCGCTGTAGTTATAAGCTACTGAATTCAATTTTATCAATCGTTGATGGACCAGGTTGTGACCAAATGCTGCTGAAAAGCTACTCAAAAACGGGTTTTGTTTTTTAGAGTGTGTTTAAGCTACCCAAAATTTTGAGCAAAAATTGGTCCCTTGGCCCAGTTGGTTAAGGCGTGGTGCTAATAACGCCAAGATCAGCAGTTCGATCCTGCTAGGGACCATTAGTGTTGGTCAAAGTCCTTTTTTTGCGTAACTATTCTCAAAATTCAACTCCATAGAAATTGATTCAGAACCATACTTCAACTACAAACAAGCTGTAAAAGGTGCACAATCAGCACCTTTATACGTGTTCATTTTTTCAACCGGTATTTGTTTTAAATTGATCTTTGTATACAATTTCCATCAATGATTAAAAGGTGACTAGAACTACAACTTTACATTTACTCAAATAATGGATTGGACAGATGCTAACCAAAATTTGTTGGAAGAATATATGAACGATTATATCAAAAAAGTCCTGGAAGTTTCATTATTTTACTCAAACATAAACTACACTAAGTTAGCATCGATTGTTGATTTTAATGACATTGACATCATAAAATTAAGAATTGATGAAATATACGATGATCATTTCATAATACAAGATGATTTGTCATATTCTAGACTAAAAGCCAGGGATAACAACCAAGGCACTGCTGATTATTTTAAAACCCTTCAATCCTTAGATCTACAGCCGTTCGAGAAAATGCCACAGGCACAACATCAACCTCATGCATCTATCAATGATACTACTGAAACAGTCACGATTGAGCCATCTCCCAAGATAGAGATGCCAAAACTAACGAAGAAGGAAAGAAGACAGTCCTTGGACTTAATGTATTCACGACCTTCTTTAGGTGTACGTAAAGAAAGTCAATTAACAACTGATCCCGCAATAAGTACAACCAATATTAATGTCATTGCAAGTTCAAAAGCAGTACCGAAGAATTCAAAAAAGAATAATGAAGCGAAATATAATCCGTCGGCAAAACCGGGAGTAGCGACTACCATCAAACGAAGACGGACTTCCTTAGTAGGAGAAAAATTACCAATCTATATACGGAAACAACTTTCAGAGAATCGTCAAGTCCAAAGAATAACCCCCAAGTCATCGATAAAACATATGGCATTGAACCAAAATAAAAGTAAAATTGGGACTAAATCTCAAGATCCACAAGAACGTTACCTGCCTTCAAATTCAGACTTTTCAAAGAAGCAAACACGATTGCAGAATCTTCTTAGTAATTCGCAATCATTATACGCACACTCAAATTCCAATGAGGTAGACTCGACCACGAATACTTCAGTGCTGGAAAATAGGTTGAGGTATGACACAGAAGATGACGATAAGGAGTATATATCTCCTGATCTGTTGGCTAAATATTATGGTTTACAGTATGAAGGTGAAGAAGAGACTTTTGAAGAAGAAGACGAAGAAGAAGAAGATGACGAGGAAGACAACGAATATATGAACTTAGAAAGTAATAATGACCGATATTTTAATGGGAATGATGAAAATGACTATCTATTTAAAGTTAAATAATACATATAGTAAAAACGAAATGAAATGAAAAAACAAAAATTGCAAGTTAAAGTCTATAATTGTCCCCTCTTAATCCATCTTATGGCATATTCATACATTAATAATGAAATTGCACTTGTAGGAGCTGTCTTCAAAATGCTTACACCGTAACCTTTATATAGCCCAAATATACCTTCCCGTTTCAAAATATTGAAAAATAAATGAATTGAATTCGGACATTGGGTACCATGAACAACAGAATACATTTGACATCTTTTTCTCAATGTGTCTAATGGAAAAGTTATTCCTTTTGAAGTTGCTCCAGCAATGAATCCACAAAGACCTTCCACAAATGGAATATGTTTATAATTTGTTGAGAAATCTCGTGCTAGTTCATAAGACCAAAACATCAATCCTGTATTCAAGGCAACTGAGAACATAGCCGGTCTAACTCCCACAAACATGCCTTTAAAACCATCATTTTTGATTATACCTCTGAAAACTTTTGTCATTGATAGTAGATTTTTCTTTTTATTTGCTACTAATCTTGTTCTCAACAAATCGAAAGGATACGTGATGATAGTACTTGCAAATCCTGCACCCAACCCCACAAGTAAAGAATGTGATGCAGATGATAATTTTAATTTGTAATCATCTTCAAGACGTGATAACGATTTACTCAATATAGAATATGAAGTAAATTGAACACCTCCATAAATAATATATAGAATTTCAGCAGGTACATTTCCTTTCCATAATGCAATTATACCCTCTTCTTTTAATAAATTCTTTACAATGGTAGGAACGGTTATTCTATGTTTAAATGTATGTTGTTGTAATTGAAGTCTGATTTTTATAGTATCTAATGGAGCGGTAATTGCTCTCGAAACTCCACCTGATATTGAACCTGCCAACAATGCTTCATACGGTGTAACGTTCGAACCTCTTTTCAAGTGATCCTCTCTTTGAGTTTTATCCATTCATTCAAAACGTCACCAAGATGAATTTATACAACTGAATTCTGTGAATAATTCGGAAAATCTAATTTATGCGATTATCCACATTACGAAGGTTTTGTTTGTGTCATTTCCAGATCTTTCATTTGGTAGTACTAATTTGTGCACAAGATTTGATTACGCGTCTTGATTATTTTGAGATCAAGTAGTCTACGCGATTTACCTTATCACTTCTTTTTTATCAGTCAATTAGAGTAATTCAGACATACTAAATGGAAATTGAGACCCACCCTAGAATTCCAAAACATGTATTGAAACAGTTAGTCGTTGATCTTAAAACAATAGATTCATTAATTGAATTACACTTCATAAATCATACCATTAACCCTTCATTGAGTGACGTTTTAAAGAAAGCGTCTTCAGAAAATTCAAGGCAATTGAGTGTTACAGATATAGAACAAATAAATGGAATACTACCTATTTATGAACTTCACAAAAATGAAGTGCTTGGGGATATAACGATTAATTTTACCAAAGATTATACGAGTAGTAGAATTGAAAAATTCACGAAATCATTAAATGAATGGAGTAATTCAAATCAATGTTCTACAAAGCTACCGAGACTAGACTTAGGGAAACTGACCATATCTGATAATCAAAAGCAAACAATGAAAGTGCTCAAACCAAAATCAAAACAAATATCAACCAGAACCAAATTTAAAGATTTGAGAAATGACAAATCAAAATTCATATACAAGGAGAAAACAGAATCAACTCAAAGTACAAAGGGTTTAACGTTACTTGAACGAATTAAACTAAAAGAGAAGACGGCAAATAAAGAGAATAGCGAATTAGCCAAAGTACAGAAGTATCAGTCATACTTAATTGGAAAAGTCAATACGATTTACGATATCATATATCAATTTTACAAACTTCAAATTATGCATTCTGATATCAATCTTGTATCAGTTTCATTAAATCAATTACTACTGTCAATTAAAAATAGTTTGAATATGCCATTAACTGAGATTGAAATTATGGATGTTTTGAACATTATCGAGTCAAACTTGAATAATAAATTCACAAGTTTGGTGAGGAATGACATAAAGATTTTGAGAATACAAAGTTTGAGTCGTGAAAATGATTTGAAAGTATTTGAGGAAATGATAAGGCGGCGGTCAAACTTTGATTCAATAGATAGTTTACAGACTTCACATTAATATCAATATATGTAAAGTAACTACAATTATCCCCTTATTCTATAAAAAATCATCTCTATTATATATAATAAATCAATAAATATACAAGTAACTAAGTCATTTCCAAGACTAGCTTAAATCTTCATCTCTTAATGCAATATCAGCAGCATGAGAATTCATAAAATAATATTTTAAAACATTTTCAATAATCCAAGTAGCTCCTAAATCAACAATAATTGATCCAGTTAATTTAATTTTAAAATCAGTAGTCATTGGAACAAATTGCATAGCTTCATTAATTTCAGGAATAAATTCAGTTGATCCAGCAAATGTTAAAGCAGCAACTCCTAATAATCCATAATACATTCCTTTATTATCACTAATTTTTTCTCTAAATGGTAAACCAATATAATTAACTGCAAATGTAGAAACTTGTTGAGCTAATTGTAATAAAAACATACCAGTATTTAATAATGATGGATTAAATTTTTTTTCTAAATCAATTGATGGTTCTTTTGGTTCTAATAAATAAATTTCATTAGTTATATAAATTAATGTAACAATATGAATAAAAAATTGACCTAAAATTGATCCCATAATATAAATATTAAATATACCATCTTGAGGTCTTTCTTTTGATAATTTTTCCAAAGGTTTACCTCTTGAAATAGATAAGAAACATACTGATAATAAAATACCTGAAATAGTAGCTTGTCCATCACCAAATTTCATACCTGCTAAATATAAAACAGATAATGAATAAGATGAAATTAAACAATTTAATGCTAAAATTTTATACATTTGAATAGTTGAAACTAATGCACAACGACCTTGACGAATAATATGAGTAACAGTACTCACATTTGCTAATTTTGAAGTGAAAGGAGCAGCAACTGAAGCATCACCCAATTTTAAAGTTGGTACTTCATCTTCTGCTTCAGCATCATTCAATGCACCTAATATAGTATCTGCAAATTTACCACCATCAGCTGGTACAGGATTTCCTGGTCTTTGAATTTTAACTGGTTCTTTCATTGCAGCAGCAACAGCTAATTTCATATCATCAGTAATAGTAACACCTTTTTTTTCCATTGCTTCTAAATATTTAGGATTATTTTGTCCAGGTGGATATAAATGAGCAATAATTTGAGGAACTGGTGGAGCAGGTTTACCCCAATTAGCAAATAATTGAGTTTGTTTATCATAAACTTTTTTAGTTGCTTCAATTTTTCTATTTTCAACTATTTTTTTCATACCTTCTTCAGTACCATTTAATAAAGCTACACCTATATTAGCTTGTTTCAAAGCTCCAACATCATTAGTACCATCACCACACATTAAAGTATTGTATCCAGCATCTTTTAATGAAGTTAAAATAAATTCTTTCTGATTTGGTGAGACTCTTGCATATATCCAAGTTTTTTTCAATAATTCAATCAATTGATTATGTTGACTTAATAAATTAAGGGCATAACCAGTTAAACAAAGATCATATTTAGCTAACTCAATAAAATCAATAGGAGCAGTTGAATTACATGGTAAAATAACAGTTTCTTGAACATTTCTCCATACTAAATCAGCAGTAGCTTCAGCATTATGATGTTCTTCGGGAGCATCTAAAATTAAAACATCTTTAGTAGTAATTGCAACTTCTTTCGCAACATGACAAGCAGTTAAAGCATTATCACCAGTAATCATAATTGAACGATGAGAAGATTCATTCAACATTTTAATAGTTTCAATAGCATCATCTTTCAATGGACAATGGAAAACAATAAATCCAGCAAAATGTAAATCAGATTCTACTTGTTCTCTTGTAACTTTATTAACTTTGACACTTGGATCCAAATATTTATAAGCTAATGCTAAAACACGTGAACCAGCTCTAGTAAAAGATTTAAAAATTTCTTCATAATTTTCTGGAGCATCAACAATCAATTTACGAATAGTTTCTGGAGCTCCCTTAGCAGCAACAAAATTTTTATTTGGAATAGAATTTATTGATGAAATTGTAGCAGATCTTTTTAAAGCACTTGAAAATTGAAAACGACGTAAAATTTTAATTTTTTCAGTTTTACTTGATTTTGAATCAACTTCTCTTTCAACAGTATCATTTGCTCCAACATTCCAATGAGCAGCACTTAAAGTAGCTTGTTCCATTGGATCACCAACAACGTCTCCATCATCTAATTTGACCAAAGCATGAGCTGATCCTAATACATAAGAAGTAGTTGGTGGTGCTTCTTCAGCTTTATATAAATGATGAATATCATCATTTTTAAAACCAGCTAATCCTTCAAATACAAGATCTTCAGCAGTCAAAGTACCAGTTTTATCAAAACAACAAACATCAATTCTACCAGCTAATGGAATTCTAAAAGGTTCAGTACAATAAACATAAAATTTTTGTAATTTAGATAATGATGAATTTACAGCCATAGTTAATTCCATTGGTAATTCTGGTGGAACAACAGATGTAATAACAATAATACAATCTAAAATTAATTTAGATTGAATTCTACCCATTCTTGTACCTTCAACCCAAACATACCATGATGCAGCAATAGCAAAGATTAATAAAAATAAAATAAACATAAAAGCTTCTTTATTACCAACTGATACACGTTCACTTGAAAAAATCATCATACGAACTAATGAACCTTGAGAAGTTTCAAACCCAGTTTTAGTTACAACTGCAAAAGCACCTCCATCTGGAGCTATTGGAACAATTGGATTTTCAGGTTTAGTAACTTGAAGTGACATTGTACCACCATGTAAAATTGAATTTTTATCAAAACCTTCTGGTTGTAAATTATCATCAGCTGGTCTTAATTTAATTGATTCTTTTAATAAAGGAGTAGATTCACCTGATAACATAGCTTCATTTACAATTGCAGATCCATCAACTAATAATAAATCACAAGGTAATGCACTATCTTCATTAGTTCTTGTAATTGATACTAAATCCCCAGGTAATAAATCAACAGTTGAAATTTTTTCCCATTTATCATCTCTATAAACATAAATCTCATATGGTTTAATACCCATACTTTGAAATTCAGACATTGTAGTTCTTCTTTGAAAAACAGTTGTCATTTCAAATGATACCAACATAAATAATGAAAATAATGAATAATACCATTGTTCATCCATACACCATAATGCAACACAAAAGATTTGAAATACAAAAAATGGAGCAACAGCATGTTCTTTAAATAATTCTAAAAAAGTTGGAATTGGAATATCAAATTTATTTTTACCATAATTTCTAATTTTTTTTTCTAAATCTCCATTTAAACCTTTTGTTTGTTGATAAGTTTTTAATTCAGGTAATTTATCAAATAAAAATTCAGGAGGGGAAAATTTTTGAAATTCTTTATGAAATAGATATCTTCTTTTTTGATATAAGAAACTAATTTGTTTTTCACCATCATGAAAAGTTTCTCTAACAATTGGTGAAATTTCTCCAATACCAGAATTTGGAGCTGGAGTAATTTTAATATATTGTGCATCTTTAATGTTATTAACTTTTTGATAATTAAATTTTGAATCAATATCTTGATTCCAATGTGGCATTAACCAAAATAATAAATTCAATGATACTATTGCTATAGTATAAACAAAAGTCCATTCTTTACCAACAAAATATTTATCATAATGATTAAAATATAGTTGTAAAAAAATTGGATATATTATTGTAAATGGCCAAACATAAGGCCTTAGGAAGAAAGGTTTTGAAACCAATAGTTCAGCTTCCTTTATACTCGGACTCAAAACAATATTAGACATCTTTATTAGATTTGTTGAAATAGTAATAAATAAAGTCTGAGTTTGATTGTTTTGAAATGACACCTAGGATTTGAACAATAAAGTTGGTTGATAAATAGTTTATAGATATAATTGAAAAATTATTAGACTATCTTCAATATTTTTTTTTAAATCAAGAACTCTTTTTTTGCCATTTTTTTCTTTTCCGAAATATTGAGAAGTTGACACGAAAGTATTTTATTTGCAGCCAAAAAACACAGATAAGTATGCTTTTAGTAATTCATTAGGTGATACCTATTTTGAATCAAAGACTATGTTGCTGAAAGGTTGATAATTAACGTATCCTGCTGAGCTTGGTTTGTTCGCTAGGGAAAGCGCCTTTTTTAGCCTCAATGAAACCAGATTTCAAGATTGACAGTTATTCACGTTTTTTGGTGAAATCCAAGTCATTTACAATCTAGATCGACAAGGTGATGGTAGTCTTCTCAATAAACATAGCTCGCTTTAAATTTATAAATCGATATGACTAGCTGCCCAAATTTTTTGCAACCAAATTTGAGAGAACAAAATTATTGAAAAATATGAAATCAAATAAACGTGACTTAAACTAACTTTTTACGACGTCGACTTTCCGACACAAAGATTTTTTCGGATCGTGTAAAAAACGAGAGATTAAAATTAATTTTCAAAGATGGCTGGTCCAAATTGTTTTCATTCAGCTACCACATGAGATTAGGAATAGTGATCGAATGTTAAATTGCTTTTTCACAAAATAATACATCATGAAAGAGTCAATTGGTATGCTCCAGGAACTCTTACTTGACTTATTTGCTTATTCAAAATTTGATGCTTTGATACAATTTTTTGTAATCTAAGATTTGGATGAATGATCATCAATTGTGGAGATAAGCAAGGTTAAGCAGTAGCAATTGTTTTGAAATAAACTATAATTTTCCTCGAGGCTGTTTTAAAAATTATTAATTCGAAGGTAGAAATATTAATTACGACAATCAACTACAAATGTGTCCAAATGTGGATTTTTCGAAACATTTTGACATCCGATTTGACGATCAAGGTTTAACTTTGAAACTGTAAAGGCGTCTACAAACAGCGCCACGAACTGACGATACTCATATGACGGACTCTATACCTCACTTTAATATCACCAAACACAAAGTTCATGATCAATAAATTTAAGCTTAAATTCGGTTTTTGATTTACCGCCTTAAATTTTGTATTATTAATATTTAAGATTAAGAATGAAATAGAAGGAAAGAAAAAAAAGAACAGATTATTTATTGCTTAAACTTACCCCGAAATTTAAATGATTCATAGAGCAAACTTGAACTGACATGGTCTAACTGAAGATCTCACGTAGTGATCGAAGCTAAAGAGGTTTCGAACTTTTATCATCAAACCAAAATTTTAATTGAGCCGTTTCAATTAAGGTTATATCAGAATATTAATGTAATATTAATTAAATTTAATACGAAGATTCTACTACCACCCCTTTTTTGGAATACTATTTACTGTAAGTATAGACTAAAGAAAGTAATTTAACTTAATTAAGAATTTTAGTAAACAATTCAAATTAAATTTAAAAGTTGTACATGAAATTTCTAATTTTCTTTCTCTCTCTTACTTTACTTTAATTTCCTCTATCAATTTCTAATTCTTTTCATCAACACTTTTTTTTACTTACTTCTTCTTCTTCTTTTTACTTTTTATTTGCAATTGATTAGTTTTACAATACATCCAAAGGAAAAAAAGGTAACAATATTACTCAATTGACTATATCAATTATCAAGAAACAAATAATCAATTAATCAAAATGCATAGAACTTATTCATTAAGATCATCAAGAGCACCAACTGCTTCTCAATTACAAGCTCCACCTCCACCCCCATCATCAACTAAATCCAAATTCTTTGGTAAAGGATCAATTAGTCATTCATTTAGAAAAAGTGCCGCTGGTGCTTTAGGTCCAGAATTAGCAAGAAAATTAGCTATATTAATTAAAATGGAAAAAAATTTAATGAGATCTGTTGAAATTACTGCAAGAGAAAGAAAAGATGTTGCAAAACAATTATCATTATGGGGTGAAGGTAATGATGATGATGTTAGTGATATTACTGATAAATTAGGTGTTTTAATTTTTGAAGTTGGTGAATTGGAAGATCAATTTATTGATAGATATGATCAATATAGAATTACTTTAAAATCAATTAGAGATATTGAAGGTAGTGTTGAACCATCAAGACAAAGAAAACAAAAAATTACTGATCAAATTGCTTATTTAAAATATAAAGATCCTCAATCTCCAAAAATTAATGTTTTAGAACAAGAATTAGTTAGAGCAGAAGCTGAATCATTAGTTGCTGAAGCTCAATTATCAAATATTACAAGAGAAAAATTAAAAACTGCTTTTAATTATCAATTTGATTCTATTAGAGAACATGCTGAAAAAATTGCTTTAATTGCTGGTTATGGTAAAGCTTTATTAGAATTATTAGATGAAAGTCCAGTTACTCCAGGTGAAACAAGACCAGCTTATGATGGTTATGAAGCTTCAAAACAAATCATTATTGATGCTGAAAATGCTTTAGGTTCTTGGACTTTTGATTCAGCTGTTGTTAGACCAACTTTATCATTAGCTGCTCATGATGATGAAGCTTATGATGATGATGAATTAGCTAATGAAGCTGAAAATTTAAGAATTGCTGAAAAAGATTTTGATAATGTTGAAGCTGATATTGTTGATCATGCTTAAGCTTAATTTTCAAAATCAATAATCTAATCATCACTAATAATAAGCTTTCAACCAAAATTTTCTAATAATAGCTATATTTTTTTTTTCTATATCATTTTTGTAATATTTCAATTCTTCGAAATTCAAGTTCAAAGAATTCTTAAAATAAAAGTATAGTATTTTAATTCAAAAGTTCCTTTAAGGAGTTTTGTAGATTTAATTGTAGAGCATATGTAACGAGATGTCAAGAGGTGTCTTAAAACTAGATCGTACTAGCCTCAGCCCCACTAACTCTTCTTTACAAAGACATTCATGTGACTTTGAATGTCTTAAATCCTCGAGTCTTAATCAGATGATTATACGGCTGAAATAAGTGAAAAATAAGTTGCTTCTTATGGTAGCAAACATCAAAGTTACTTTTATTCGATATGATTGCTACGGATAAATTCATAAATTCTTTTAATTTTGTGTTAGCATTAATTTATTATCTGCGATCGGAGTTTTGTTAATTTGTGTGTTGTGTCGCAATTGACGACCTAAAATTTACGAGATTCCATTCCATTAGTAGAAAGTGAAATATCTGAGATCATCGACAGGAAAGAGATTAATACTTAGTGCAAACGACCTATGTTGTATTGTAGGAGCAAATTACTACACAAACAAGTGAATGAATGTAAAATCCATTAACTCTCTTAAAACGATACAATTTAATTAATTCTAATATCTGAGATCATCGACAGGAAAGAGATTAATACTTAGTGCAAACGACCTATGTTGTATTGTAGGAGCAAATTACTACACAAACAAGTGAATGAATGTAAAATCCATTAACTCTCTTAAAACGATACAATTTAATTAATTCTAATATCTGAGATCATCGACAGGAAAGAGATTAATACTTAGTGCAAACGACCTATGTTGTATTGTAGGAGCAAATTACTACACAAACAAGTGAATGAATGTAAAATCCATTAACTCTCTTAAAACGATACAATTTAATTAATTCTTTAAGCATTAGCAAATCTAAGGGTATTTATTCACGATCTTTTGTTAAAGATGGGATTGTTGAAAACAATCGTTGCACGGTTCGACACGAAATAAAACCAAATGGTGCATAATTCGATCTTTTGTGGATTATCATCAACATTTATAGCACCTACCGAAACTGATGTTTTCATTTATTTAGTGTTGATTAGACTCAGTCAAAGAATACTCTTATGAATTAATCATCAACATTATTTTATAGCGCCTACCGAATTTGATCTTTCCACTTTTGTACTGTTGGCTAGAGACTTAGTCAAATTTTGAAAGTTTTTCAGCAAGCCGTTTATCAATTTTCATTTCTTCCTGGTTTTCGACTTCTCACTCTTGATTGTTCGCTTGCCTCAATATAATCAAGCAACGCCTTCTTCAAATTTGCTAATCCTGGCGGAAAAGGGGTTTTATTCTGAATACATTCGTCCAAGTGTTCTTTAATTTCGTTCCATAGCTGTTCTAATTCTTCCGTTTCTTCTTGGAATTTGAGTTTTCTAATCTTTTCTTCCTCTTGCTGCTTCCTGATTTCTTCTTGTTGTGCATCATAATTCATTTGCCCCATATCAATATCCATATTTATATTTGTATCACCGAATTAACAAAAATTCAGGTTTGAATTGAGTCTCTCATTCTATTATATCAGATTTTTGTCCCATTCTTTTCATATTTTCAAAGAATTTTGATTGACACAGTTTTCAATGTCAAATTAAAAATAAATTGAAAAAAACATTCTATATTACACAAAAAACACGACTTTATGAAAATTAAAGATTTCACAAATAACAAATCAACTTAGGTTTCAGAAATCAATGACTTAAATGACATAAGAAACAAGCCGATACGAACCGATATAACCAACCTTTGGATTAAGAGTATAGTAATTCTTATATGATGTGAAAGTTTAAAGATCAATTGTTCATTTCTGATATACTACCTTTGTCAAAGGTAATGGAACCTTAGTGGCATGATAAATCATAATACAATAATAATATTTATAATCAGATGACAGAGATGTAACTGAAATTTGAGGCAACCTCTTGTAAATGATATTTCTTTCTTAATTGTTCATGGGATAGTATCTTCAATTGACTGAAATTCTAAACCAATGCTTGGACTTTGAATATCGACTATTAAGTCAATAATAACAGCAGATTTCAAGTACACGCGATGACAAATGAATGTTAAATTTGAAATCATTTAATCTGCAGCTAATAGTTCGTAAAAACAATATATACCACACGTAGCTCCGTTGTAAAATTAATACATCTCTAGGTCGAAGTGAGGCGGTTATAATCAAATTGAAGGTAAACAAAAAAAAATAGCAAGAGAAAAAAAAATCGTAGAATCAAAAAAATCAAAACAAAACAAATTATAATAATATTTCTTTCTTCTTTCACAACCATCAAATACCAACTATTATATTCATTGACAAATATCACAGTCTATCATAATTCACACTCGTTATAACATTCATCACTCTAGAAACAAAAAATAAAGAATTTTAAGATAAGATCACAGACATATATCACAATAAACAAAGCCCATACCTAATCATCAATTTCATAAAATCAGACCATCATCATTCAAAGATTCGTTTTAAACAATGTCAAGTGAGTTTCTTCGCTCCTCACCCGCAAGAGATGATACTGAAGATATAATCTTAAACAAAATACCATCAATTACTCAAACACCTGCTTCAAAGAAATTAAATAATAAATCAATTAAACAAGAACAACAAAATATACAATCAAATTCTTTCCCAATACCCATAGTACCACCATCAACTTCAAAATATTTTTATCAACCACCAAATCTATCGGGTTGGACTCCATTAATATCAAAGACTTACTCAAATGAACAATTTTTATCATTCAATTCAACTCCAAATAAATTATTTATATCATCAACTCATCAATTACAACAACAAGGTCAACAAACTGCATCAGCATATCACAATAGCCTACTTAATCAACATACACAGTCTCAACAACATCAACAACTGCAACTGCAATTACATCAACAACCAAATGATTATGAATATCAAGGATTTGGTTTAACACCATTTATAAATCATAATTTTAATATTATGGGAAATACATCAATAAGTCAATTTAATAATATAACACCATATAATGAAAAATTATATCAACAAAATTGTGAATTTTTTATTGATTCTCCAATAAGATCAAAAAATAATAATAATATTGAACAACAAAATTTTACAATAACTCCTTCAAAATTTTCACTAAATAATGTTGTTAATAGTAAAAAAATATTTCAAGATCCTTCAACTAGTGCAACTAAAAGAAGTATTACTTTAGTTGATACACCACCTAGACAACCACATAAATTAAGTATAACTACTAAAGCAAGTAATGATGATGAAGAAGCACTGGATAATAATATTCAAAAAAGTCAAATCGATGGAAGTCAACAAAACAGTGATCATTCGAAATCAAATTATGATAAAATAAGTCCATTTAAAACAAATGATAAAGCTGTAGAAGATAAAGAGACAGAAGACGAATTGGATGAAGAAGAAGACGAAGAAAATAAAGACCAACCAACTGTAAATTTGAACAATGAAAAACAGATAGACAAAAATATACTATTACAAACTCCTTGTAAAAAACCATTAAAAGACATTTCAAATAATACAAACTTAGAATTCAATACACCAGTAAATAAACAAATTGTTGTAAGTTCTCCTACTACAATAATTTTGACATCTACCAAAAAGAGCACTAGTAAAGTTAAGGAGGAGTTAAATGATAAAGAGAATATTCCACCACCTAGTCCAACACCAGCAAAGATTTCATTACAACCAAAAATGGGTGTCTTTTCAGAAAATAATATCATAAACAATAACAAACCTAAATCTAAGCCAAAACCTAAACCAAATTCAAATCAAAATCAAAAATCAAAGTCAAAATCCACTAAAAATTTAAATTCCAATACATCCTCATCTAAACCTTCATCACAAGCAAAAACTTATGAATCTTCAACCAATTCATCTTCTTCATCTCTCGATTTGAATCCAACTAAATCAAGACAAGAAAATAAAGCAAAAATGCAAAAAGGAATGAATAAATTTCAAATTGTATTAAGTGATGTTACTCCAGTCATACCTAAAAAGAAATCAAAAGATAAACCAAAATTTCAACAAACAGTTAAACAACCAACTTTGATACCATTACAACCACCAGGTCCACCTTTACCTCAACAAAATATTATTTCATCATCTTCATCTCAACCTCAACAAAATATTGTACCATCAACTTCTTCCCAAACTCAGCCTCAATTACCACCATCATTAAATAATCAACTGTCATCAGTAATGGATCATAACATAACCATGAACTCTTTAAAAGAACATAGTAGCATAATATCTCATAGTAATAATAGCATTAATTCAAATTCAAGTCATTTAAATTTAACAACTGACCATTCATCATTTGATATTGGTGGAATTTCATCAACTCCAAATTCGAAAATATTATTAGATAGAATATTTGAAAAACAATCACCACAACAATTATTTTATTTACAACAACCAAATATGCATCATCATCATAATCAGCAACAACAATTTTTACAACCACAGATTCCATCACAACAACAATCACAACTTCAACAAGGAAGCATGCTACCTCCACAATCAACTCAACCTAAACAAAATTTACCTCATCAATCGCAACAACAACCACCACCACCACCACCACAGCAGCAGAATTTCCCAATAATGTCAATGATGTCAACACCACAACATTCTCATATATATAATCGAAATGATCCAAATAATCAACAACAATTTTTAACAAATATGAATAATCATCAACAATTACAAACACATATAAATATAACAAATACAAATGTATTTCAAATACCATCACCATGGAATTATGCATTTGGTACACCACAAAATTTTTCAATTTTTAATAATCAAACTTCAAATCAAAATATACTATTACAGAGTCAGAACAATAATTCTTCTTCATCAAATAATTTGACTGCTGCTGTTATGGCTGCAGCATCAAAGGAAGTTGAAGGAGGTCATAGTAATAATTGAAAATAACGTTTTACATTCATTATTAACATTAAATTTGAGAGATGTTACAAGTTTCATTCTTTACATTTTATACACGCCGTTTTCGTGGAATAGTATTTCTCGAGATCAATTCTTGAATCGTCTCTTGTTACTCTAATCACTAAACATATTTTCTTCATTCATACATTAGGAGGTAATAATAAAGCACCAATAACTCCTGGTCTTTCAGTACTTAATAAATCAAAAATTTGTCCACCATTAAAAGAATCACTAATTTCTAAATTTATACCTAAATTATTAAAAAACAGTTTATTTTTTAAATTCATAATTCTACTTGTTTTTTTACCTAATCCAATAATTAAAATTTCAGGTTTTGGATGTAATTTTTTAAAAATATTTAATATTAAATCATTGAAAGTAACTATATGATTATTTATTTCAAACATTGCACTATCTTTATTTCCTAGCTTAATTTCAAAAGTTTCTGAACCAACAAGTAATAATCCAATTACTTCTCCCTCTAAATTTGGTGATTTTATAAAAAAATTATTATTTAAATGAAATCCATTTGTTTTAATACTTTCAATATAATTTAAAGGTTTATTTGAATACATTAATATATCATTTTGAGTTAATATATCTGCTGGATTTGTTGGTGCTACTTGTTTTGCTGATCTTGGTCTTAGCAAAGTTTCTGTATCTTTGGGTAATGAACCTTGTAATGATTTTGAACCTAATTTATCAAATAGATTGAATCTTTTGGAGGTGGTATGGAATTGTTTTGGAGGTAGTATTTTGATATTGCGTAGTATTGTGTTTGTGAATTGAGTTGATGATTGAAGCATTTATTCTATTCTAGGAGAAATGGATGATTTGAATGAGGTTGGATTGGATAGGTTGTTTAGGTATTAACAGTATTGATGTGATGTTTAAAGATCCTTTCTTTCTTGCAGATCTGAATCAATCTTTATATTTTTTTTTCCGCTCGAGTTTTAGATTTTAAAAATGGGTGCAAAAAAATTTAGAAAACATAATAGTTTTAAAATATGTATAATGTCTATAGTCTAAATAAAATTCACCTATACAGCTAAATTAGCTCGAATTTTCTGTTTTTCATTATATAATTTATCATTTATTGCATTTTTACATTTTTCATAAACATCTAATCTTAAAATTTCTTTACCTTCAACTTCTTCAGATAATGTACCTGAACCAGATTTATTTTCTTCATTATTATGATTATTATGTTTTTGATTATTGGTAATTTCACTATTTGTCTTCAGTGGAGAAACAACAGGAGGTGAGACTACTGGATTATATAACTCTTCCATTTTTAATTTCAGTATTGATGGTTTTGATCTTAATAAATTTTGTGATTTTCTATGAGCTAGTTTTGGTGGTGATTTTGAAGGTGATGTATTAATTGAAGATGATGATGTAGAATAAGGGAAATATGATGTTGAATTTTTATGTTTTAAAGGTGATGAACTGGGTGTTTGATTTGGTGATATTGAATCAGATTTGAGTGATATATTATTCATTAAATTCTCTAAGCTAAATACTAATGGATGTAGTTTTGTATATTCTTCATATATTCTAATTAATTGAACATAAAATGATAATGATTTTAAATAATTTAGTATAATTTGATTTTTTTCCTCTATCGTTAAATCAAAATGTACGTCCTTTTTAGTATTCTTTATCACTTTTGTTATTGACTCTAATGCTATATTATATCGTTTAAGAAATGAAACCGAATGTTCAACATACAAATCAGAAGTTGAAAGTATATTAGCAATTGATTCAATAGTTACATCTTTCAAAGGAAAATAAATAAATTTATAATTTTTAATTTTTCTATCTTTATAATCAACAAAAATGGGATATTCATTATAATAATCTTGATCATTATTAGTTGTTGATTGACCTTTTATTGGACTTCCTGGTCTTGATAAATTATCAGGTTTTCCAGAAATAAAACATCTTGATCTAAATTTATTTTTTATATAATCAACAATTACTCTGTATTCATCATTTAATAAGATTTCTTTTTCAAAAATTTCTTTATTGTAAGTTTTATCAAGTTTTAAATAAATTGGACATTCGTCATCAATTATATTATCTGAATATCTTAATTCTCCATCTTTTATTATTGGTGAAAGTTTATTAATCCTTAATCTTTTGAATAAATATAGGAGTGATTTAATTTGTAAATTAGTGGAATCAATTGATTGATCAAATGTTGGTTTTGAAGTTGAATCTATTGATGTTGATGAAGTTAAAACATCAAATAAACCCATTTTTGGATGAGATTCTTGTGGCTTTTCTATTTTTAAAACTATACATTCACCAATTGTGAGATCTTAACTCTCTGAAGCTCATGAAAGATATTGATAAGCTGGATTCTGAAATTATTTTTATCAAATCAGTGATTGTTTACTTTTGATCCATTTTTGATAAATTATGTGGAACATTACACAAAACACTTACGTTGGTAGCAGCTGCAATTTGAATCGGAATTAAAATTCATGAACAAAGTGGTTCATTTGAAGTATCAATCAACCAATTGGTGCTTTATTCAATTCAATTCCATTCCATTCTCAAACTACCTACAATGTCTACTCAATCAGGTATAACAACGTCCAAGGAGCTATTAAGTGATTTCAAAAATGAAAAAAATGATAAAATAATAGTAATAAAAATATCCCAAGATTCAACACAATTAATCCCAGATAATTCATTTACCAGTGAATCATCATCAATTTCATCATTAAATACTTTCCTATCAAAAGAATATCCTCAACCAAGTTATATAATAATACCACAAGACAGCTATGAAATTTTTATATCATTTATACCAGATTCAGCACCAATAAAGCAAAAAATGCTTTATGCATCAACTAAAAATACATTAATTACTGAATTAGGATCAAATAATTTTCAATATAAATTTTCATTTACTGAACTTGATGAAATTACTGAACCTTACATAAATAAATGTGTTAAAGATGAACAAAATTCAAATTCTCATAAGCTCGAAGCTCAAACTAATGATGAAAATTTGATAAATAATTTAAATAATCAACTGAATTATGGATATAAAAGAGAATTAGTAAGTATGTCCCAAAACAAAGATAATAACAATGATAATATATTATATAAATTTGATGATGAATTAATTAAAGAGTTTAAGAATCTAGCTGAATCTAGTAATAATGATTTAATTATATTTAATATAGATATAAAAAATGAAATTATTAAATTATTAAAAAAATCAAGTGGTGTTAAATTAAATAATTTAATTTCAGAATTTAATAATTTAGAAAATGGTCCAAAATATGCTTTATATAATTATTCACCTAAAGGGAGTTATGCATTTATATATACTTGTCCACTGGGTTCATCAGTTAAAGATAGAATGATTTATGCAGCTTCAAAAAATAGTTTAATTAGTCTATTAAAATCACAATATTTTAAATCCACCACCAAGATAGATAAGAATTTAGAAGTTGGAGATTTAGATGAATTAGAATTGAGTGAATTAGAAGAAGATAAAAAGGAATCACTGAATGAAATAACTCCTTCTTCTTCATCATCATCAACTTCTACAAATACTACAAATAATGGTGGATTAAAATTTAATAAACCTAAAGGTCCTCGTCGTAGATAGAATACCTATATAATGAATATAAACACAAAAGCTTTTGCAACTTTTCAACAACCTTTTAAAAATATTTATCAATTAATTCTTGTAAATAATCATTTTTTTCAATAATTGAATCAATACTTACATTTTCTTCTTGATTAGACAAGATATGATTATATATTTTTCTTGAAATTTTTTTATTAATCTTTATGAATTCTTCTTCATTTGTAATTATATCAGTAGCTTGATCTTCTTCGACTTTGAAGTTAGGATTATATCTTATTTTTAATTTATTTCTAACTTGTTTTTGTATTTTTAATTTTTGTTCATAAGTTAATTCAATTTGTTTATTAGAACCATCTCTTGTAATTAATTCAGGTTGAATGTTATTATTCACTAAAATATTCCTAGTATATTCATTATCATCACTTGAATAAGCATTAGATTCCATTGGACTATTTCCTATTGATGTTGATGAATCAGATTGTGATGCTAATGTTGAATTAATATATGATTGAGGAAATTGATTTAAATATTGGGAGTTTTGTTGAGTCGCTGATGTATGTGGTTTCTTGGTATGTTTTAATTGATCTATTAAATTTGATATCCTACTTGATGATTGTGGAATTGTTGAATTTAATGTATTTGTTGAATTAGTTAGTGATAATTGTGTATCAATATTATCTTCTTCTGCTGATCTTTTTCTTCTTCTTCTTCTTCTCTCGTTTCCATTTGAAACACTATTGGATGATGAAGAAAGTGCGTTCGTATGCTCTTGTTGATTTTCTTCAATTGATTCTTTTCTTGCTTTATCAAACATATCCCAAGAATTAACTTCTTCAATTGATAATTTTTCATTTTGTTTTTGTTCACGTCTTAGTAGTATTCCTCCATTAACTATATTGCTTGTATTTGAAGAAGATGAAGATCTTGAGAATTCTGGTATTTGTGTAGTTGAATTTGGAGAAGTATGTCGTATATCATTGAATTGTATTATTTGTTCATCACTCATATCATTATCACTGAGATCTTCATTGTATAAAAAATCATCATTAAGTTCATCATTATCATTATGTATTATAAGTCTTCTATTTTGTGATCTAGGCTGTTGCAGAAGATGTCGCCTTATACTACTAGTTAATAAACCTCTTCTTCTTAAAGATAAATGATTATTCGGTATTACAGTTTCTTGATTATAATCACACATTGGACAAAACCAATTGAAATATTCTTCAGTTAAATCAGATATTCCAAGACAATTTAAATGAAAATTAGAACCACATTGTTGACATAATATAGTTGAATTATTTCTTCTATTTGTAATTGTACATAAACAACAAAATCCTGAATTGTTGATGTAATCTGATGAGGGAGTTGACGAGTTATGATCTTCGAAATTTGACTGACTTAAAAGATGTCTTGATTGAGTGGCATTATTAATAATATATTGAGATGGTATATGATTTATAGCTGGATTAGGTAATAATTTATCTTTTATATTTAAAGAATTTATTATTGAATTTGGTTTTGATTTTAAACTAATTAAAATTTTATAAAATCTATTTCTACATGTTGGACAACTATTTGATTTTGATGACCAAATTTCAATACATTCTTTATGATAATGATTTGTGGGGCAACATGGTAATTTACCTATTAAATCATTGGATTGCATATTTTCTAAACAAATCATACATTCATCTTGTATTTGAAGTTGAGATTCCTGTACCTCCATTTTGATGTTGTTTCAGTGAGTTATTGACACCTATTTTTTAATTTGTTGATACTGTATTGGTTATATTGGTTATATTAGATATTAGATAGATAGTAAAAAAAAAGGTTGCAAAAAAAAGTAAAAGAAACAAAAAAAAAAAAATGATTAAGAACAAACAAAGAAAGAAAGGGATAAATTAGATAGAGGTCACATGACTACACACGTGACTAGACTTAACCTGATGATTTTTACAACTAAGAAGCTAATGATGCAAATACAACTAACTCTTTCCTACAAAACAATCTACAAACTCATGTCAAGACATCAATATGATTTAATACAATGTATGAAACAACCAGGAAAAGAAATAGGTAAATTATGTTCAAATTGTGATGGTCATTGTCCAATATGTGATTCAATGGTAAAACCTTTTGAAAAAGTTCATATTTGTTCTCAATGTTATCAATTAAATAAAATTTCAAATAAATGTTTAATCTGTGGAAATAATTATAATAATAATAATAATAACACAGATGGATCGGGAGATGGTGGTATTGATGCTTATTATTGTTTTGAATGTTGTAAACTAGATAAAAATAGAGAAGGTTGTCCAAGAATTATTAATATTGGTGGTAATAAAATTGATTTTATTTATCTGAAAAAATCAAATCAATCTGGTAATAAATCTTTGGAGAATATTTGATTAAATCTCATTATGAAAATTAGTGAAACACGAAAAAGTACGAATCTTTAACAACGAAAGGTATTAGTTTACAATAAAAAGATGTATGTATGTCTTTGTATTGTTCAGCTTGAGATGCAAGTGTTAAATTTACATCAACGACTCGAGATACAGAAGTTTAAAGCAGTCTCAAGGAGGAACTATAAAGAGTCTAGTTTCAAATAACAAGAGAGTAAACATTGAGCTAATGGTACATCAAATAAATAATGTATATAAAAATAAGTATAGAACCTCAAGCCCCATCTTTTACATTTCATTATTCGTCATACTCGAAATCAACAATCGAAGCAGAAGCGGAAGCAACAACAGGAGAACCATGATTGTTTGTATTCGTTATACCACTTGGACCAGTAGCTGCAGTAGCTGCTTGAATATTTAATTCTAATGCGGTATTTATACTATTTTTCCATTGTTGATCTAAATTTTGTTTTTCTGATTGCTGTTGATTTAGTAACTTATGTCTTTTTAAATTTAAATTTTCATCATTTTGTAATTCATCAATCATTGATCTTTTTTTGGTTAAATTTATATTTAAATTTTCATTTATTTCTTTTAATTGATTTAAATGTAATTGTTGAGATTTTTCTAAATCCTTTTTATTATTTATTAACAAATTTAAATTTCTTTGTTGAATTGATGCATGACTTAATGTAGTATATAAATTATTATAATTTATATTATTATTTATATCATTATTTTCAATTTGTATTGATGTACCTTCTAATGGAGATTTCATATTAAAATTTGTATATTTATTTAAATCAATTCCTTTTTGTTGTTGTTGTTGTTGTTGTTGTTGCTGTTGTTGTTGTTGTTGTTGTTGTTGTATGTTTTCTCCACCAACAATATTAGTATCATCTTCATCCATATCATCATCTTCTTCCAATTCTTCTTCTTCATAATGTTGTATACTCATATTCAATAAACTATTAGATGGTAAAGTATTTGTAGGTGTTAATAATCTATCAACCATTGGATGTATTGGTAAATTATTTAAATCTATATCTAGAAATTGTTGTTGTTGTTGGTGATGTAATTGTGGAGTTAATCTATTTATTGGATCATTAATAATATCTTGTGGTGTTTGTTGACGATTTAGTATATTTGTGCCTTGAGGATGATTATTTAAAGGATTCAGATGATGTAGCGATGGATGTAGTATATTTAAATGTTGTTGATCTTGAGGTGAATGATGAGCAAAATTATTCATATTATTATTAAATTGATTAGCTAATTCTAATCTTATTAAATATTCAATTTGAGCCCTTTCTTCTGGACTAATATTTTCATCAATATGTGGTAAATGTTCTAATTCTGAATTTATTGTTACCATAATGTTATTTTAATACAATTGTTGGATTGTAGTTGAGTAATGCAAGTATGAATGATGTAATGTAAATGAGAGAACTGTGACAATGCTAAGGATAGTCAATGTGGTAGATATCAAATTGATCAGCTCTGAACGTGTTTGGAGAAGGAAATATATAGTCTTTTTAAATCAAGATATGAAGTGGGTATAAAATTTAATGAATGTTTGTTGTAATTGTAATAGTAGCTGATTATCTGATATTAGATGTTTTATCAATATGAATTATTAATTCAAATACTTTGATGGTCGTGTGATGATTGTGAAATGATTTCTTTAAGAACCCCTAGACTAATAAAAATTCCAATATTTCAAATTGATTAGATCTCGCTAAATATAAAAATCCTTAGTGAAGCTAGATCTTATGATTTTAGTAAAAGAAGTTGGTTTGTATAAGGTTGATATAGATGGATAGACTTATTAAGATATATTCTTCTAGTTTATTGTTAATTTAATATTGTTTCTTTTCGTACTTGTAATGTTATAGTTGTGTATATAAAATGTACTATGATATTTTATCTTCCAATAATATTAAGGTTTGAGATAAGATAAGTTATTATTATTAGTACGGTAAGGATGAAACCGAATGCAAAGTGGATAATGAAGTTAATTAAAGAGCAGTGAATACGGTAAACTATTTTTTAAAGAGAAACAAGTATATATAAATATATATATCAATAAGCTTTCATAAGAGCATAATAGTTATGAAATTGTCTAAACACTTTATTAGTAAAAGTTTGGTCCTCGAATAAAAGGCTCCTAATTCTAACCTTTCAAATGAAACAATAAGAAATACACAAAAGAATCTATAATAGACGCAAACGTTTGTAGTCTTCTTCGTTGCCAATTGATGTCTTGGAAAACCTTTTGAAACGATGCTTTAAAAGAATAATAGACTAAACTAATTCAGTTGCTCGTATATTGCTCCTAAATCGGAATAAATTCCGTATCTTGTAAGGCACCAAAATTCTATTTAAAAAGTTTAAACTCAATTACATGATACAATTTATATTGAATTCGCCTCCGCTACGCTCTTTAAGAGTACACGAGATGTATAATTCTTTGGAAAAGCGGCCAAGGTTGTAAATTTAAAAATTAGAGCCTTAATTTTGTTTGTATAGTAGTCGGCTTTAATTCATGCTGTATACTTTATTCAAGTTTTAGATCGGATTTATATTTTGTGTTCTAATATGTCATGATATCATCTTATTTCAATTCTCAATTAATATTTTGCAAATTTTGTATACGTGTTGGAATCTACCATACTCTTGTCAAGAATTGGATTTTGAGCTTTTGCAGAATCAGGAAGAGTTCATATTCAAGAGGCGATATTAAGATTTCGCTTAAGTATTGTAAGCTATGTTTTAAAATATGTAACCATCCTTCGAAAGTGATTCTTTATTCTTTAGTACAGAGACTTAATTTTTGCACAAATTAGATAGAAAAATGGTGAATGTTTGATCTACCTCACAAGAAATACTAGAGTGCATCTTCATAAGTACAACATATATCATCAGTTTGTAATTAAATATCTAAATCTAGCCCCCAAGATCAAAAACCTCTCTTCATTATTATTAATTTGATCTAGCTATTTTTTTCAATTGATCATTTGATTCATTTCCACCATCTAATTCTCTTTTTAAACCATTATTATTATTATTATTATTTCCAAAAGTAGGTTTATTAGATAAAAAACTAGGAGTTGGCCTTCCATTATTAACACCACCATTATTTGAAGTTTGAGATGATATTCCTGGTGGTTTTCCAAATGATTGAGGTCTAGCGTAAGATCCTGGTCTATTTAATGTATTATTATTTTTTAAATTTGGTGGTTTTCCAAACAGTGATGGTCTTGGAGGTATGGTATTTCTATGAGGTGAACTAGTTGTTGAGGTAGTTGATTGTGGTGATGGTTGAGGTGATGGAGAAAATTGTTTTAATGTTGTTGTTGATGTTGTTGCGGTGGTGGATGTAGTTGGACTTGATTGAGTTGATGAGCCTACAGAGTTATTGTTATGAATTATTGTTTGAGGTTGTGTTTGTGATGTATTTTGTTGTTGTGATATAATGTTTTGTTGACTTTGTTGTGGTGATGGTGACGCAAAAGTAGATTGAGAATGTACTTGCTTTGAGAGTTGTTGTGGTTGCTGGATTGTAGTGTTTGATTGATGAGTCAGCACAGGAATGTTTGATGTTGGTTGTTGTTGGGGATGTGATTGCAAAGATTGATTAGATAAAGTAGCTTCAGTTTGTAATGGAGTTGAAGCTTTACTTGGAGTACCAGCTCCAGATTTATTACCTTCAAATTCTTTTATAGATTTAGTTAAAGCAATATCTAAAATTTTACTAACTTGTTGAGGTGCTTTTTCCACCAAAAAAGTTAATGCATTATCTCCTGCTCCAACTTTTGCTCCAATACTATTAACTTGTGCTATTGTTGTAGTTAATGCTTTTGTTATTAATGTTGTTGCTATTGTTTTATCATATGTTAAATTTCTTGATTTATATAATGTAAATAATTCTTTTCTTAAATATTCTAATGATTTTTGAGTTTTTGGGTCACTAATTGATGGTTGAGTTTGAGTGATAGGTGGTTTAGCTTGAGTTGGAGTGGTGTTTGCGCTAGTAGGATGTTGCGGTTGTGATTGTTGTGATTGTTGTGGTTGATTAGGTAGTGGT
Source organism: Lodderomyces pseudojiufengensis (assembly GCF_024610245.1). Taxonomy (NCBI): domain Eukaryota; kingdom Fungi; phylum Ascomycota; class Pichiomycetes; order Serinales; family Debaryomycetaceae; genus Lodderomyces; species Lodderomyces pseudojiufengensis. The sequence continues at coordinate 70,583 of NW_026261523.1, forward strand.
GGTTGTTGAGTGGTCGTAGATACATATGGTTGTTGACCATTTGGCAAGTTTACTCCTTGTCTTGGTGGTTGTTGGAAATTTTGTTGAAAACTTTGCTGAACATTTTGATTTGGTGGTAGAATTTGATTATTTTGTTGATTTAAAGGCACTCCTGGTGTTTGATTATATGTTTTAATTGGATATTGAGGTTGTGGTTGTTGTTGTTGTTGAAAATTTCTATTCATTAAAAATTGTTGATTCATTTCTAATCTTTGTCTTTGACGAAATTCTTCTTGTCTTTCAGCTTCAATTTTGGCTAATATTTCTCTTTGTTTAATTTTCATTGTTTCTCTTTCATTTTTATATAATTCATCCATTGTATAAAGCCATTCTGTACCTTTTTTAGAAATTCTTTTAAAAATTTTTGTGAATTTTATACAATGATTAATTGATGCTTGCCAACCTTCTTGACAATATTTATAATATGGATAAACTTCTTTAACTGCGTCAGTTATTTCATTTATTGTTAAACCTTGTCTTGCTGCAGAAGTTTGTAAAACATTAGTTACCATTGATGCAAATGTAATGTTTGGTTTAATTCTAAATTGTTCAGGAATTTCATCCATAGTATAAACTCTTTTTGATGTTTTTCTAGGTATGATTTTTCTTGTTTTGGGTTTTGGAAATTCAGTTGGTTGATCAAGAGTCTTTGGATAAGAAATAGTTGAATGTAATGTTGAATCTCTCATAGTTATAGCACGTAATGGAGGACGAGATCGTATTGCACCAGGTTCTGAGGTGATTAATGGTACTGGAACAGTTAATTTTGGTCTTGGTGGTGGAATTGCGTTGGGGAAAAAATGTAATCCTGATTTATCTAATCCATGATATCTATTATATATTGATGAAGATGCTGGTGGTTGAATTGAAGCTGGTTTACCCATTAATGGAGTTGTTCTAACTGGACCTGCATTTCTTACAAATGATGATCTACTTTGTGAAATATGATCTTGTTTTTGTTTTTTTGCTTCTTCTAATCCTTTCTTTTGATTTTCTTTTTCAGTAATTAAACTTTGATTTTGAGCTATATTATTAGGTGGTCCTGTCAAATTTGCAATCTCTCGATTTAATTGAGAAATATTAGAATCAATTTCTTGTATTTCTTTTTCTACTCTTGCTTCTTGTTCAATTCCTTTTACTAAATCAAGATCATCATCATCATCTGCAATTGCTGATTCATTCAAATGAGCTAAATTTTTTAAAACATTACTTCCTTCTAAATTGTCATCTTCATTTAATAATATTTTAATTTGTTCATCAAGAAGTTCTGAATCTTCTTCATTTATATTCTCTTCCATACCCAAATCTTTTAGAAGTTGATTTAATTCTTCATTGGCTGCAACAGATGTCCTTCGAGCATTTGATAATTTTCGTATTTTCAATAATGAATCTCGCCTACTCATTGATTTTTTACGTGTTGCTGCCGGTATTGGTTCTGTGGACGGCTGAGTTATTTGTTGATTTGTTTTTTTGGGTGAATTTTTAGGAGTTGGTTGTTTTGAAAATAAATTGGATTTTAAATTTATTGCATCACTTGGATTAAATTGAACAGGACCAAATTGAGAATCTTTATCTCTATCATCTTGTTCTGGTAATTTAAAAGAAAATGATATTTCTCCAATTTGAATTTTAACTCCATTAACTAATGGTATTGTCATTCCCTTTTCAACAAAAGTTTCATTAACAAATGCCCCATTTTTACCTGTAACAGATATTTCAAATCTTTGACTTCCAAAATTATAAAATATTTTTGCATGTTTTCTAGATATAGCTTTTTTTTCAGATAAGTGAACATCAACATTAGTTTGATTAGATTCATCATTTGATTTTCTTCCTAATATAATTTGTAAAGTTTGAACATAGAATATGTTATTTTCAAATTCTAATTTAGCGTATGCTGAAACCCTTGCATTTGATTGATCTTCCTCTTCTTCTTCATCATGAATTTCATGCCGTTGGCTATGATGGGATGATGTAGATGATCTATTTTTTATTATAGGATCTTCAATCTTTACTTTCTTCTCTATAGGTGGTAATAATAATTGCTGGTTCTCTTGTTTCGGCTGAGTATGTTGTGTTAATTGCAGTTCATGCTGTAGTTTAGTGTTGGTACTGGTTGGATTTGAATTTGTTAAAAGAATATTAAAATCTTCATCAAGCATTAAACTATCCACAGGATCTTCTGACTTTATTGGTTTATTTATATCAACATTAGTATCAACACTCGGTATTATTGGTTCATCTAATTGTGTCATGGAGTTTGTTTTTGAATTAATCTCGGGGATAAAGTTCAATGTCATATTATTTGAATCATTTGAGTTACTCATGGTTCTTATGTTATTAATATTGTAATTTTAAACACTTTTTCACTCCCCTTTTTTTGATTTGATTTATATCATCAAGCTTAGATTGGTCTTGACTTATGTGTTATATGAAAATTGAAATTGTCTTGTTGTGTAAATCACAAATTATATTGGAGATGACCTTTGATTGTTATATTTCCTTGTTTATTATTTAATCAATCAATTTCTATCGCTTCATTATTTTTTTTTTTTTTTTGTTGTCTTAAAATTTTAAAATCACAAAAAAAGCACACAAGGTCTTAATGTTATTGATAATCTGAAACTTGAGAATAACAATAAGTTGCAAAAAGATACTAATTTCATCAATTGTGTTATTTTAAAGAAACTTAGGCTACAAGTTCATAAACCAAATACTATGTTATTAACTTTGAAAATTGCAATCCTATTTTATATTTTTATCTCGATTAATGCAAGACATTTACCGCCTAATATCACACAAATTAATTTATTGAGTCAAAATATAACAAAAAAACAAGATCAAGAGTATAACAACCTAATTACATCATCATTACCTAAAATATATGGTGTAAATTTAGGTGGTTGGTTAGTTACTGAACCATGGATTACACCTTCAATATATGAACATATAGAAAAAAAATATGGAATTTTACCAATTGATGAATATAATTTATGTAAAATTTTAGGAAAAGTAAAAGCTAAACAATATTTAACAACACATTATGAAACATTTTATAATGAAAATGATATTGAAAAAATTTCAAAATTAGGATTAAATTTAATTAGAATTCCAATTGGTTATTGGGCTTTTGGGCTTTTAGAAAAAGATCCATATATACAAGGACAAGAATATTATTTAGATTTAGCTGTTAAATGGAGTTTACAATATAATTTAAAATTTCAAATTGTTTTACATGGTTTACCTGGTAGTCAAAATTGTTTTGATAATTCCGGACAAAAATGTTTAAAACCAAATTGGTTTGAATATGATGAAAATTTGACATTAACTTATAAAATTTTAGATTATATTGTTGATAAATATGGTAATATGACTAATATTCATAGTATTGAAGTTGTTAATGAACCAATGGGGTGGACATTAGATGAGAAAAAATTAAAAGATTTTTACAATTATTGTATAAATTTATTTAAAGAAAAGAATATCAAAGCTAATTTAGTATTATCAGATGCTTTTTTCAATTTAGAACATTGGTATAATTTTCCTGGAAATTTCATATTAGATCATCATTTATATGAAATATTCACAGATTGGCAAATTAATTATACATTCAATGAACATATAAATAATATTAGATCAATGAGTAAAAGATTAAAAAATACAGGTCATCCAAGTATTGTTGGAGAATTCTCAGGAGCTATGGATGATTGTACAAAATATCTTAATGGTGTAGGTAAAGGAAGTAGATGGGAAGGTAATCTTGAATCTTCTACTCTACATCCAACAACTGGAAAATCATGCAAAAATAGAGATAATCCAAATTTAAAATTATCAAAACCATTTTCAAAAAAACTAAGATATTTTTTAAAAGAACAATTTTATAATTTTGAAAAATTTAGTTATGGTTGGATATTTTGGTGTTGGAAAACTGAACTGTCATTAGTTTGGGATATGGAAAGATTAAATGATTTAAATTTATTGCCAAAACCTTTATTTAATTATCGATTAAATATCAAAGCTGAAATTGAAAAAAATTGGGTAAATTTTATAAATAATACTAATTGATTGATTTTTATTGTATTACTACCTTGAGCTCTTGAGTTGTATTTTAGTTGACTAATATGTACAATTCTACATTATTTATGATTTGGCTGCGAAAGTCTTCTTCTAAACTTTTTTCCTGTATCTATTAAAAAACTCTAAATATGAAACAATTATATTCACACTAAGGTCTGACCTAAACATGTCACATTGACAATTCCAGTTTATGAACTAGAATAATCGGGTTTGGCAAAGCAGAATTACAGAATGGATCAAAAGCTGAAAGCAAGACGATTTTCGCTTCCAATAATATACCTCAACTGACTTTTTCAAGTACTATTTTTTAAGTCAAGACCAGCGCTCGAAATGTTGAAAATCTTAATTCTCTTAATTCTCTTTCAATCTTGCTTACCTGACTCGTTTAGCCTAATGATACTCGAGTTTAACTTTGACCACCACACATCATTATATCTTGTGTAATTTAGAATCTTTCGTCTAATTTAATTCCCGTAATTATAATTAAATTAACATACTAATATTGGTAGCATCAAAATCGCGCTTTTTTCCACACTATATACATTACATAGTGGATTACATAATCATATACTAATAAGATTACATAATAAAAGTAAATAAATGAAAATCAAAACAAATAAAAAATTAGAACAGAATATGGAAAATGGAAATCTTATATCAAAAAGTTTAAAATAACTCACACAATTAGATAAAACTAACTAAATTAATACGAAGGTGTTTTTGGGATCTCATTTGCATAAACTACTATTTGAAAATTGTATATCACCAATTTAATTATTCATTTCATTCGCTCATCTTAGTCACACCCAATTTAATTTCAATTCTTTTCAAACCATAGTTTCTACATACAATTGATTAATTCACTAACCAATTCACTAAATACCTCAAACCACACAAAATTGATTGAATTAACTAATAACATTCTTAAACAATTCCTACAACTTTAGTCTAATACACCAAAATAAAAAAACCATCGAGTGATGGTCAATAATTCATCAAATGAAGAGTTAAACCTCATATCGGATGCACAACAACAAATTGAGGAACAAAGTTCAAAACAAGATATACCATCAGATGAAGATTTTCATAGTATAAACAATGTATCACATCCGTCAAGTCCACAACTAAATAATTCTAATAATGAATCTAAATTACCTTCCAATACAATTTATTCAAATAAACTACAATCAGATTTAGATGTTTCAACTACAGCAACTTTAAGTAAAAACAATTTAACTAAGTCCATATCAGATATGGGGATTTATCAACAACATATACCTTCAAATTATCAATACAATAAACATGATGAATCAATATTTGATGATGAAAAATTATTTCCATGTTTACCTACGAGTAATATACACGAAGATTTAGTCAAATTTGATGAAAAAAATTCAGAATTAATTAATAATGCTACAATTAAAGCATTAATAGTACAAATGACTTCACCCGAAGTAATTGATTATAATCTTATTTGTGATTTTTTTTTAACTTATAGAATGTTTTCAAATGGTTATGATATAATGAAATTATTAATGACAAGATTAATATGGTCATTACAATATATAAGTTCAGGTACAGAATTTAATATTAAAATTGGTAAATTAGTATTATTAAGAACTTTTGTTGTATTAAGACATTGGATTATAAATTATTTTGTAGATGATTTTAATAATAATTATCAATTATGTGATTTATTTTCAAATACAATTAATGATTTAATAAATGAATCAAATTTAATACGGGAAAAAAACAATGATAATTATTTTTTCATCACAAAGATATTTGGAGATTTAAAAACACATTGGTTGAATTTAATTAATGAATTTTGGTCACTTAATATCGATTTGGAATCAATTACTAATAAATATCCATATTCATTGCCATTAGCAAAAGATTTAAATAATTGTAAAAAACTTTCAAAATGTAATACTGAAATGTCAATTCATACAAATCCTTCATATCGACGTTCAGCAATGCTTTCATTATATGATCAAAAAATTCATTATAAAACATTGATTTTCAATGATGATTCTCATGAGGAAGAAAATCCTCAATATTCAATTAATAACCTACTCTTACAACATCAATCATCAAGACTTTCAATAAATAATAAAATTCATGAAATTCAACAACAACAAAAAAAATTGACTAAATCACCTACTTTTTCAACTTCATTTATTTCAAAATCATCACCAGCAATTACTTATGGTGGTGGAAATATGTCTCAAACTCCAACTACATCTATCAAAAACGCACCAAAGAAGAATAAACGAGCATTAGCTCAATCAACAAGACATAATCGAATGGATATCAAAGATTCAGCATTAGAATTGAAAAAAACAAAAGCGATATCAATTGATAATGAAGATGAAGAAGAAAAAGAAAATTCTGATGTGATAAGGACTCCAAAGAAATCTGGTAAACATGATACTATTGGGTTTTCAACAAATGGTAATATTAAACTTCCGACATCTAAAGTCACAAAAATTGTACCACCAACACCTGTTAAAAAAATGGAATGTAACATCTTGAATGATGAATTTAATTCACCAAGTCGAAAAAATAGTTTTCAACCACCAACAACTGAAAGTTTAAATGATTATGAATTTGCAAGAAAAAAATCAATTAAAAAATTAATGGAAGGTTGGAAGAAATCTTTAGTTGCACATTCAAGAGAATCTTTATTTGATATACCGTATTCGCATAAAAGTTTAAGCGCTAAACCTTCTTCTGAAAATTTGAATCATCTAGTCAACAATGCAATCAATGTTAAGAGTGAAATTGGAAATAGAGTTGATGTGTTAAGTGCTAGAATAGTAGATGAATTAGAATATTTAATAAGGTATTATATAAGTGATTCCAATTCAAATAGTATAATACATGAAATCGATGGACATTATGTTGATGAAAATGGAGATGAATTTGTTGATGTACCTGAAAGTCGACCAATTGATAAAGAAGTTGATTTAAAACCTATTGATGTTTCACCAAATAATGAAAGTGATGTTGATATAAATGATTTATCAGAATTAAACATTATTAAAATTGATAATTTAATAAATGAAAAAGAAGATGCAATTCAAACAATAAAAGTTCAAAGAAATTTATCAGAAAATATATTAGATGAAGTTAATAATTCTGCTGAATCATTTCAAAAACCTGCTAGTATAAATTGGAATGATGAAGATGTAGTTGATTTAGAAGCATCTACTGAAAAAATTGAAAATACACCACCACCATTAGGAGAAGAAGATGAATATGATGAATTTAATTTTACAAAAGAACTGGGACTGGGAGGATCTAATGTAATATATAATGAACCAAATTTTAATTTTCAACAATCAAATCAATCATTAGATACATCAACAATATCTACACCAAGTAATTTTACTCAATATGATGCAGAAATTACAGATTTAGGAATAGCATTAAGTCCACAACTGGGTAAACCTAAAAGAATTAGTTTTTGTGAAAAAACAAATAATAATATTAATAATAAGAGATTATCAATATTATCTAAAGGTTCTGCTATGTCAGTTATGAAAAGAGATTCAATGAAATCTTATTTAAGTTATGATTCAGCTTTTTCAATTACAAATGATTCAAATTCTTTTAAAAATCATATAACAATGAATGATAATGGATTAAAGAAAAAAACTGGATTTAATAATTTACAAGATATTCAAAAAATTAATTCTAATCAAGAAGAATTAAAAGGTGCTATAAAATTAAGATCATCATCACATCTGTCAAGAAAAAGTTCTAAAAAAAGTGTTCGATATAGTACATTATATGCATTAATTGAATTACCATTTAATGAAGCTGATATTTTTAATGATGATAGAAGAGCTTCAGTGGCATCATATCCTGAAGTTCATAATAACAGTTCAATATTCTCAATTGCTTTAAGAAGTAAAAATAGTTTAAATAGAAAAGATCAATTATCAGCAGCTATAACAGGTTCATCAAATAATTCAGTTGCTATACCAGGTATAAGTAATTATGCATTAAAAGAATTAGCTGCTATTCCTGATGAATCAATGCAATCAGCAGAAGATCCAATTGAATTTGCATTACATAAATTAGAAGGAAAATATCCATCAAAGGCAACATTGAAGAAGAAAGATACTGATGATGATCAGAACTCTAATGTTGAAGATGAAAAAATTAAAATAGATGATACTGAAGATATTTTAAATCAAATTAATAATGCACATACAGAAGATGCTATTAATATGACAACTTTTGAAAATCTTAGTGATGATACTCCATTAACTCCAATAAAAACTAAAACTAAACAAAATGATAGTTTTATTGAAAGATCAACATCAACACCAGAATCAAATTATAAAATTTCAAATTTATTTGAATTTCAACCACATCAACAAAAATTTAATTCATCAATTGAAGAATATCAATCCCCCAAAATCATCCTTGATGGTTATTCACCATCAAGTGATTTATTATCAGTTCAAAATATTATTCAAAATAAATCTCATATATCATTTGTTTTATCATATGATTCAAAAACTTTAGCAAATCATTTTACAATTATAGAAAAAGATATGTTACAAGAAATAGATTGGAAAGATTTAATTGAATTAAAATGGCAAAAAGAATTAACTCCAGTAAATAGTTGGTTAGAAATTATAGTAAATGATGATTATTATATAAAAAATAAAGGAGTTAATTTAGTTATATCAAGATTTAATTTAATGGTAAATTGGATTATATCAGAAATTTTATTAACATCAAATTCATTGGAAAAAATGAATATTATTTCAAGATTTATTCATATTGCTCAAAATTGTTTAATTTTACAAAATTTTTCAACTTTAATGCAAATTATATTAGCTTTAACTTCCAATAAAATTCAAAATTTAAAAACCATATGGAGAAATTTATCACCTGGTGATATCTTGTTGCTTAAAAATTTAGAATTATTAACTTCACCCATAAAGAATTTTTTAAATTTAAGAATTGCTATAAATTCAATTAAATCTTCAAAAGGTTGTATACCATTTGTTGGATTATATTTATCAGATTTAACTTTTAATGCAGAAAGACCAAGTATAATAAAAAGAAACATCACGCAAGAAAATGATGAAAATTCAAATTCAAATAAATTAATTAATTTTTCAAAATTTAGAACTTCTGTTCATATTGTAAAATCTTTAAGTCAATGTATTGAATGGTCAATAAATTATAATTTAAAAATTGAAAATGAAATTTTATCAAAATGTTTATATATACAATCTTTAGATGAAGATGAAATGAGAATTTGTATTGAATCAAATGTTTGAAAATCATTGTGAGAATTGAGTTGTATAGAATTTTGTATTACATATGTATTAGTTTAATAATAATATCAAGTGAACTGAACTAATTCTACAACATTAAAATTAATTGTGAGATTAGAGTCGTATAGACTTTTGTATTAAATATGTATTAATTTAATAGTAATCTCAAAAGTTTTCTACAATATCATTAATCTATAAGTCATAACGTGAAATTAATTAGTATATAAAATTTTTTATTTATCTATTATATTTTAGTTTTACAACAAGCACCATCTTCTTTACTTTCAACTAATATAGATTTATTAAAATTATTATCAGCTTGAGGAATATCTAAAGCAGGATTTTTATTAAAAAAGTTAAAAGGAGTTAACATAATATTATGAATTTCAACAGGCATAACTGGGAAATCTTCAACTCTTGGAATATGTGTAAAACCCATAGTTGCCCAAACAACACAATCTTCATTTCTAACATTTTCATCTCTTACTGTCCATTCAGCTAAACCAGTATCTTTTTGTGATTGATTTGTAAATTCTCCTGCTGCAAATAATTCATGATCATGATATTTTGTAACCCACATTTGTTGAGTTGCAAATTTTGCTCTTCTTGTATTGAAAGAAGTTTCATCTGCTAATAACATTTGTCTTGCTGGTAAATTAATTTTATAACCAACTGGAGTTTTTGAAATTGGATTTATAACATTTTCATTAATAACTTTATATGATCTATTTGTAAATGGTGATTGTTCAATATATCCTGGTTTTTCAACAAATTTACGATCACTAACAAATCCTATACCAAATGGATTTAATTCTTTATCTTTTGGTAATTTTTTAGTATCATCATAAACAACTGTATTCTTATGACCATCTACAGCTGGATCAATTCTGAAAGATAAAATATGTTGATGATAAGCAGCCATACAATTTGGTGCAACAATTGTACCCCAAGGAACTTTAACATTTTCATCAATTGGCATAGTTGATAAAATACCAGTAGCTCTTGCTTCAATATCAATAGAACCATCACTAACAAATTTTAAATTAATAATATATTCATAATTTGCAACAGTTGCAATGGTTTGAACAATAAAAATTCTTCTTCTTGCAACAGTAGCATTATTAGTTCTATAATTAACATGTTTATATAATAATCCATCATCTTGTTCATGCATACAAACAGTATTTGGAATTATAAATGGTTCACCATTTGAATGAATACCAAAACCATCCATATATTTAATAACTCCTAAACAATCACAACCTAAAGCTAATCTATTACCATTAACACCAAAACCACAATCACCTAAATCAAAAGCTTGTTTTCTATGATAAGGAGCTCTTGGATCACCATAAGGAACAGTCATTTCAGATAATGAAACTCTATAAAATACTTGTCTTCCTTTAAAATAACCATCATAAACAACAAAACCTTCTCTTGAACTTGTTGAAATTCTAAATTCCCAACCTTGCCATTCAACTTTATTTCCTTTTACTGTAAATGAAGGACCTTCTGGTTGAGAAATTAATAAAGGTTTAACAATTCTTTGATTAACTTCACCATTTAAATCTGGATGATATTCACAACATTCAACTTCTTGCCAAGGACCAGTTGGAACAGTAGTAGCATCAAATCCTCCTGGTAAATAATCCATTCTAACATATTTTTTTGTAAAAGCTTCAAAAACTGGTGAAAATTTTAAAGGTAATGAATAATGATTTGATTCAGTATGACCATTACCAGCTAAAACATACATAAAAAATTGAACTAATGGTCTTTTTTCATTTGCATCATCAGTAGCATAAATCCAAGGATCAGTTCTAACTTTATAATTTGATGGTAATTTTAATTTTTTAATTTCATCAATAACAATTGGATGATTAATACAATGTTCTTCCCATTCCATCATATCATCAGGTAAAAATGGACCAACTGTTCCTTTTGGTTGTTGTTGTTTAGTAATAATATGACCTGAAGTAACATTAACTAATGCTTTATTAAAATCTAATTCATTTGTATAATAATAAGCATAAAATATACGAGGAATTGAGGGAGTTGGTAAACCTTCTTTTTCAGCAGCTAAATATTTAATCATATCCTTTTTTGGAGGATCTAATCTATCAATTTGAACAAAATGAACATTTGCAGAAGCTGGATAAGCATCTTTAACTAATTTTGAAGTTAATCTAACTTCATGATCTTTTGCAGATTCAAATGGATGTGGTGAAGCCATTGTGTTTGGATAAATGAGTGATAATGATGAAAATAAAAAATCAAACCAATAGTTTTCAAAAGAAATAAGTGACAAATAACATATTTATATAACTTTTAAAATCTGAAAATTGTTTTGATAAGATCGAAGTGAAAAATTATAAAATAATTAAATTACACAATAATAAGTATGGAATGGAATTTTAATTAGTTATCGGTAACATTATTATCTATCACTGTTAGACTTACTTAATTAGGACCAATGCGCTTAGACTTAAATTTTTGATTCCAAAGAAGCATATGTTTCATATTCTACTGTAGTAATCGAATTAACGGTATCAACCCAATCAGGAGGTCGAAAGTGGATTTAGTAAACGGCTTTAGTTGTGTCTATATTGTTCGATTAAAGTTAAAAATTAATTTGAAGGTAAATGAACTGAGTATTAGATTTTCTCTCGTAAAGTTTCGAATAAATAATCTGAAACACACAAATGCGCATTTTTGTAACAACATTTAACAACATTCATTCTTGGTGAAACCAGTCCCAATAGTGTATCCTTCAACGCTTGGATGACTAATGATCTCAATCTGTATACTCTAAAAAGAAAACAAGCTTAGCACATGTGAATAAAACTAGCTTGTAGAAAAATTTGGCGCAAATTAAGTCCATATTCAGCTTTAGTTCTAATATAAAACGCATTTGGATTACTCAATTAAGTAATTAAATCTTATTAAAATTCCGCTTAAATGAAAATTAAGCAAGACGAAATTTTTACATCCATACCTCAAACCAAATAAGGAGTTTTAGGTGTTTGATAAAAATTTGAAACAATCTACAATAAAACAATAATTATACTTCCAAATGTAGTATGTCCAACAGTTTACATAGATCAAATAACAAGTATATGAGTCATTCAATACGAGATAACGGTTTTATGAGACCAAAGTCATGCAGAGAATTTATTTATGGTTTTATCGGATTAGATCCAAATCCGAAACAATTTACTCGCAAATTTTTCATTTCAATTGCAATTCTTTGCATTCAATTTCAGAAGAGTGAAAGACGCTAACGAAATGTAAATATTTACTGTCATTTATTTAAATGAAACACATGGTGAAGATATTCAATTAAAATTTGGCCCCCACTTCTATATTTAATAAATTATTATAATTGCAAAAAAAATTTGACAAGATTTCGACTAATATTTTAGTTAAGTAATGAAAAAAATGGCTGACTTCACAAACTTGAAACTTGGCAATCTATAAAATAGGATAATTGATAAGGAGATTGAAAATGAGTTGGAAATTTAATCGAACAATTTAAAGGAGTTGGTGATAATGTTGATTTTTTGTTCATCTAAGCACGTTGCAACAAATTAGGATACAATCCTTCAATTTTTAAAAGTCATAGTAAAATTCCGTTGTCTCTTCATCAAATAGACTAAATACCCCTTTCCTTGTACAATTTAACTTTCGGAGTACGGAGTTTTTTTGTATATACTGTTTGTTGCAAACTTACTTTAGTTTACTACTTTATGGTTAGGCTAAGATCTAGATCGAGGGGAAGAAATTAAAAATGTTGAGCAAACGTGACCTGGAAATTTAAGACCGAAAGACAACTAAAGTAAGGACAGGCTACCAAATTCTAGATTAAAAATACTTGCAATCAGGTGGTTTTGGTTTAGTTGAAAGTGGTGTGACTATCCTTAATGAGAAGATGCTTTCGAGCTGTTCAAGATAGTCAACGAGGTTATCAGAATTGGAAAGTTTGTATCCTTCAATCTCATTCATAGTACTTCGTTATCCAGCTCATGTATCTAATTTATTGTCCCTTGTACGTTTGATTAACAACAAAAAGAACACAAAAGAAATCATAAAAATATTTACCAACAAAAAATTTGGGTTTTATAATTTTATATCATTTTATATTAATTACATGTTTTACACCTTAATTTGAAAGTAAAACAAACGTATATCTTTAACTTTACACCTTATTATTTATTCATTTACAAATATATATCTACCATAATCACTTGACATATTTTCATCCAACACTCAATTCAACTTGCTCTACAATACAAATTACATACTAATTCAATATATTTCAAAACAACATATCATTGATATTTATTACATATTAAGCCAAATTATTATTCAACAGGTAATACAACAAATTGATATACATTATTTTATGATGTCAAGAAAAGCTCAAAGAAATCCAAAATTATATATAGCAGCAGTAATAGCAACATCAACAATTGCAATAAGTTATAAAATTTATGATACATTTATAAAATCAAAAACAGAAGAAGAACAAGATAAAGAAATAGATACAATACGAGATCAAAATAATACTTCCCTACTTCCTAAAATTTCGAATTTTAATATACTGAAAAAATATATAAATAAACAAATTGCAATTACATTATCGTCATCATTTTTATCATCAACATTACCATTACAAGATATTATAAAAACTCAAGAAAATATGATATTTATAATCCCACCAAATCTAAACGAAGAAGATTTAGATTTAAATGAACAAAATAGTGAAAATCAATTGACTCAAACAAACAGTAAAATTGATATAAATAATAATTTCAAGATATTAAAATGTTCAAATTTTCAAGGTTATTTACAAATTTTAAAAAATTTAAAACCTGATTTATTATTATTATGTAGTGATGATTTAGGTATAAATTTTAATAATTTAAGTTATGATTTAAATAATTTTATAACAAAAATTATAAATATTGATCAAAATAAAGATTTAATTTTACAAATTAAACCAATAATTTTTAATTAAGTATGAAAATTGAAATTGAACTAATTTTGAACACAATTGGTACTGATATTGGATCAAAATTGGTTTTAAAGAGTTATAGTTCTATGAAATAATGAGTGACTTAGGTTTTAGATTTGATTTTTGCTTTAAATTGATATTCACTCAAAGATTGATTAACTTTATAATTAATATATGTTTACGTATAATAAATTTTATAGCTATAGTCTAAATATATAATGATTTCAATTCATTTCAAGGGTGTATATAGATTGGTGACGTCTGACTGATGCTTCAATTCATTGACTCTTTTGCACTCTTGTCTCTTTATTCGATGATACTTCAGGGGTAAAGATGTTGGTAAAATTTAGAAGTATTTGGTTTTTGGCTAAGAAGATTATTTCTCACTTTGAGACATGGCTGCAAAAAATAAAAAAAATAATAAAGGAGTTTTTTCAAAAAACTAATACAGGAATGTAAAATTTTAAAAATTCATAAAATTAGCATCATTATCATTATATTAAAAGTATTTCATTAAATATATGAAATATACAAGATATTAAATAAACTTTGGACTTAAGGTTAGCCAAAAACAGTCCTTATTAAAAAGTAAAAGAATTGAACAATATCTTATGAAGTTAGTATTCATCAAAACAATATTCAACAAACGTCTACTCCAATAAATGTTCTAATTTTTTTTCCATTTTGATTCCAAATCTGGTAATTGAACAGCTTTAACAGTAATATAACTATTTTGACGATTAGCTAAACCAGCATAAGCACAATACCAAGCACAAAAAGCAGTAATTAATCCAAATACTCCAGCAGTAGTTTTAACACTAATTTTACCACTAAATTCTGCTATAGCTAATAATAAGAAAGTTATTGTTAAAAAGAAAAAAACCAGGAAAAATGCAACTGTTGATTTTAATGTCATAATCATTAAAAAAAATGTAAAAATAAACCAACCCACCAAATAAATCCCCAAAGCATTTGCAAATTCACTTTCTTTACCTTCATAAGCAGTATAAATACCAAATGATTCGACATGTATAGCAGCCCAAGATAACCAAAATCCACCATATGAACTAAGGGCAACACCACCAAAAGTATTTCCAACACCAATTTCTAATAATCCAGCAATTAATTGAGCTGCACCACCATAAAAAAATGCTAAACCAACAACAATATTTGGAATTTTAACACCTCTTGCTCCACAATTAATTAAACTTAAAACAAATGTAGTTAATGCAAATGCTGATAAACCTAAAGGAGCAGGATTTGCAAAATCATTTTTAGGAGGTGGTGATAATCCTGGATTTAATGTACCACCAAATGCTTCCATTAAATCTGATTTTTTATATTTTTCATTACCAAATGTTATATAATCACCTTCTGTTATAATTTTTGATATAGGATGATCTTTATGATTTATATCTGGTTTATAATCATTATTTAGATTATGATTACTGTTGTTGTTATTATGATTTGGATGATCATTATTTTGAATAAAGATATGTTCATCTCTTGGTTCTTGATTTTCTAAATCTGGATTAACCATTGTGATTATTTGAGTTTTATGAAATGGGGGATGTATTAAATTAGTAAATTAGTTTCTGATAGAAATTAGCAATATTAGATTAGATATTAAATTAATAAAATCTAGTGAATCAATTATTGAAATTGAAATGAGTAACTGGAGATTTAAAGTTGTTGATGATTAACTGATATGAATTAAGTAAAAAAAAGTAGGGAAAGTACAAATATATAAACTATAGAAATATATTTACGAAACGAATTTTTATAAATATAACCTACACCAAAACCAGATACAAAAAGAATTAAATAATAGTTTTAACCCTCTTTTATGCAAGAAATAAATAATCTTTATTGTTTGATGGGTTACGTGTTTGATGTTTGTGTTCCTAGTTTTATTCTATTAAGTCTGCAAATTATTTTTTTCACCAACATCCTTTGTTTAATAAACTTTGCATAAAATATTTTTAATAACATAACCATAATAGCAAAATAGAATAGTACAAGAATAGAATTATAATAATCAACAAAAAACTCCGAAATATTAAAAAAAAACTTGCAATAATTTTATTTTGTGGTTCTACTAGAAATTTAGTGGAACAGAATCTCAAGCAAATTTCGATTAAAGAGGAATAATTTGTCTTGTAATTATGTAATTTATTCACTTAGTCCTTTGAAGTTAAACTTTTATTTTAAAACATTGGAAGTAATTGTTCTACCCATTAAAAGAGAAACTTTAAAAGTTTAGAATATTAAAGAAATCTATCAAAAAAATAAAAAATAGAAATCAAGATTTATCCGTCAAATAATAATTTATGAAACCTTAATTATTATATTTTAGAAAAACACCTTATTTTTATTATTTTTTTACAGAGCATACAGAATTAAGCACCGATGTTGATGAAACTAGTACAGAAAATTTTACGTAATTTAGGATGAGTTCGAGTAAGGTAAGTAAGTTCTATTGAATTGTGGGGATGATGGTGAAGACAAAAATTAAATTTTATTTTTTTATTGGGGGATTTGTAGCGAATGTTCGAAGATGTTTAAAATTTAATACAATTTGCATCATCTTGTTAAGAAGCGTTGGGTATTTTAAATTAGCAGATAGAATGATTTTTTTTAGTGGCATCCCTCTCCACAAAATAAATTTTACTTACCATATCTTCTTAACTTAACTCAATTGAAACTATTGTTAAGATTTTTGACGTGGTGCCAGAAGAACCTAAGCAAAAAATGACATCGGTTTTATTTTTTAAAACTCATCGGACATAAACAGTGGGTCAATATATACTGTACTACAAATTTTTATTTTTTTACTACCTCATCAATCTATAAGATAATATTAATTTAAAAATGAGCTTACTTCAATGATGATAATATTAATCAAGAAAATTTTTATTTTTGAAAATGCCCTTTATACTAGTTTAGAAAATTTTTCTTCTTCATTAGAGTTATTCCAATTCTTGAAATAAAATATAAATTATGTCCAACCCGGGTTTGACCATGTTCTTGAAGAGCGTATGACTTTATTTTTTACTATTTTAATCTCATTTGTAGTAGCTTATATCATTATTCTATTTCAAAAATTCGGTTCCAAAATTTATGCGCAATTATAATTCCGTTATATCATAAATAGTTTAAATACAAACGTATTAACAGAGATAAAGATAAACTATTCCTTCATTATCATTATTACTGATAAAGATAAAAAAGTCTGGGGTAACCCAACGTTTCGAAATGAGTTAAGAATTTACGAAGTTTTTTATCTCTCTATATTACTGGTTAAAAGATTTAAGGTTTTAATTGGAAACATCTGCAAATCTTTTTTTCTGTTTGACATATTTTTTTTAGTCACAATTTTATATACAGGATGACATATTGAACAATGTAGTACTTTGTAGTAGTAGCATACTTTAATACAGTGAAAAGACTGAACTGGAAGTTATAGTGGGAGCTTTTAGCTACTCTATTTTTGTAAAGGTGAACCAAACGCAAGCTACTTTATTACTATTTCTGGTATTAATTTATTTGTATATGAAATTATCGGACTTTTTCAAGTTAATTTTGTGTTATTAAATTGCAAACAAAGTAGTGCAAATTTGATAATAAAAATACTCCGAGAAAATCATGAAACATTTTCAAAATTTTATTTTTAATATTAAAAATAGAACTACTTTTTAAATTAAAATCATAAAATCAACCCATAAATCAATTTATGATACATACATTTACATTAGGTAATTCATCTATAAATCTTTTATTATTTTGAACCACTCAAAATAATGAAGAATCTAACAGTGAGATTTTGAAAATAAAATTTTGTTGAAAAAACGTTTCAAAATTATGACGTTATAAAACACTAAATTGATCTTCCCCACAAAAAGTAAAGAAAAAAAATCCACATAAAATAAACATCGACAGTGACTTAAAATGTAGAACCAATCAAGATTCAATTCCAATTTCAGTTTTTTCTATTCTACCAAATTATATACGACTTTGAAATTTATAGAAAACTTTCTGCGCTACACTTAAAGCGCATCAACAAAATTAACTTGTTGGTTGATATTTTTCGCACCAATATCAGCCCAATATTTTTAGACATCTCTGATACTCAGTTAGCTATTTTTCATTATGTTAAAGATTAGTTTAGATCAAGCTTCTTTACTTAGAATCATGTAGGGTTGAACTGTTTTCTGTTAAATTTATTTGATTTTTACACTTGTAGTTTCATCTATTAAGGCAAAAAAAATCCCCCCCATATTCAAGAAAAAGAAAATTCAATTATACTATTGAAGACGCTATTAAGAAACAAGACCATCGTTGAAATATTATGAATTCTGCAAGAGCTATATATAACCATCAGCCTTATCAAAGAGTATTATGGTGATTCTCGTATCTTTCATATAGAACATTTTACGCTACCAAACTATTTACATAAATTCTTAATTAGGAAATCTAATTTATTGAAATCTTTAACACAGATTTCCATACATTTTTCTATTTTTTTTTTTATTATGGAACTGAGCAACATCACTCATACCTTCTTTTATAAACACTTCATCTAAAAAACCATCATTAATTGACTATTTTTGACAGACAATATTGCTAATAAACAAGTCTTCCTTCAGCAAAACATTTTAGAAAGTTTAAGACGCGATTTTATACTAAGAAAAAACCAAACACTTTATACTAGATCAAGCACATGACTAGCTCATTCTTTAGGTCTCCAAAACATCAACATGTTCATGATGTTGGTGATATATCACAATCAATGGAAAATGTTTCAATTTCAAGTAATATGATGGATATTGATTCAAGTTATAGATCTCCTAATAATAAATCATTTAATAATACATTTAATCCAAATCAAACTCAAATAAATAAAGAAAATATAACACCATTAAATTCACCTACAAAAACCATTTTACATAATTCACCAATTGGTACTCCATATGGTAAAAAGCTTAATTTTTCCCAAAATCAACCCCAACCATTAACTCCAACACCATTAAATTCAAATCGAGATAATCAAAAAAGAGCATTACAAGATCATATAAATCAATTACAACCACCACCAAATCAAAGAATTAAATTAACAGAAGAAGAATTTCATCAAAAAGCAAATAATCCTAAAACTAAAAGATTAACTTCAGTTGCACAATTATATTTTTTAGATTATTATTGTGATATGTTTGATTATGTTATAAATAGAAGACAAAGAAGTTTATTTGTTGAAAAAAAATTAATTAACGATCCAACTTTACAAAATGATCCTCAAAAACAACAATTAGAATGGAAAAATTATATTGGTAGAGAAAGAGTATTATTAAGAAAAAGAAGATTAAAACCAAAACATAAAGATTTTGAAATGATAACACAAGTTGGTCAAGGTGGTTATGGTCAAGTATTTTTAGCAAGAAAAAAAGATACAAGAGAAATTTGTGCTTTAAAAATTTTAAATAAGAATTTATTAGTTAAATTAGATGAAACAAGACATGTTTTAACAGAAAGGGATATTTTAACAAATACAAGAAGTGAATGGTTAGTTAAATTATTATATGCTTTTCAAGATCCTGAAAAAGTATTTTTAGCAATGGAATTTGTACCAGGAGGAGATTTTAGAACTTTATTAAATAATACTGGATTTTTAATTCCTCCACATGCAAGATTTTATATAAGTGAAATGTTTGCAGCAGTAAATTCATTACATGAATTAGGTTTTACTCATCGTGATTTAAAACCTGAAAATTTTTTAATTGATTCCAAGGGACATATAAAATTGACCGATTTTGGTTTAGCTGTTGGATCAGTATCAAATGATAGAATTGAATCAATGAGAATAAAATTACAAAAATTAGAAGATTTAGAAAATTATCAAATTCCATCAAGATTAATGATGGAAAGACAAAAAATTTTTAAACAAAGTCAAGGTCATCATAATTTAGCAAATTCAATAGTTGGATCACCAGATTATATGGCTTTAGAAGTATTAGAAGGTAAAAATTATGATTATACAATAGATTATTGGTCATTAGGTTGTATGTTATTTGAAGCATTATGTGGTTATCCACCATTTTCAGGTTCAAAACAAGATGAAACTTATTATAATTTAAAACATTGGAAAACTGCTTTACGTAGACCACAAACAAAAGATGGTAGATATGTTTTCAGTGATAGAACATGGCAATTAATTATAAAATTAATTGCATCACCTAATCAAAGATTAAAAAATTTTAAACAAGTTCAACAAATGTCATATTTTAATGATGTTAAAAATTGGGAAAATTTAAGATCCAAAACTCCACCTTTTACTCCACAATTAGATAATGAAGAAGATGCAGGATATTTTGATGATTTTGAAGATGAAGAAATGATGATGAAATATAAAGATGTATTTGCAAGACAAGAACAAAATGAACAATTATTAAATAATAAAAATGGTGGTTTTAAGCAAAATAATTTTATTGGTTTTACTTTTAAACATAAATCAAATCCAAATAATAAATTTGAAATAAATTTGTTGAAGATGGATAATTCAAGTAAATTAGATCCTTTAGCTACTTTATATTGAGACGTGTATATTACTTCCATATATAATCTTTTGAAATTTTATCATTTATTATTTTTCTTTGTTGTTGATGTAGTTCTTCCACATGAGTCACACTTTTAGAAATTAAATTAAATAATTCAGATTCAGTGAATGAACCAACACTTTCTAATAACATTAAATCTTTAACTTTTTCATTTTTGAAATTAAAACATAAAACATGGTGAGAATCACAAGTTTCTAATACATTACCTGGAGGATTAAATATGAGATTCCCCTGATTATAACAAACAACAATAGATGCAAAACTTGAAAATATAGATAAATCTGAATCAACTAATGCAAAAAAGCAACAATTTATAGCTGAATTTAATTCATTACATGTAAAACCGGAATTTTCATCAATTATCAAAAATTGTATAACAATTTGAATTAATTGTCTTGGATATTTGAAACGTATTATAATTGATTGTAATAATGATCTTATTTTATCTTCTAATAATTTTTCTCGAGTTGTTGATAATCCTATTGCTGGTCTTATTATAATTTCTAAACTTGCTTGTTGTGGTAATTCTTGTCTTGGTTTTGGATCTATGGGGCCATTTATTGATACTATTGTTTTTGTATTATTTAGTTTTAATTCAGCTGAGCCATCTGCATTATCTAGTATTGATGTATTAACTTGAAAGGACATGTTTGATGAAGTTGTATGTCATCAGATATCTGAGATTGAAATTTTGAAAATTATACAAGCCGCACTAGTTAGATTATCACCAACAAGATGATTGATTACGAAAAGGAGCTACTAGCTGACTTGCTAAGTTCAGATGAAGAAGAACAACCTGTTGAATCAACCGAGAACCCACCCGAAGATGTTATTGATCAATCCCTTCCGTTATCTCAAAAATTATCAAATTTAATTACATCATTAAACAATCCATTTCAAACTATTTTACAACATCCAAATATAGAATCAATAACAGATTATTCACGACTATCTAAGATATATCCATTGATACTGGAGCTAAATTTAAAATTTGAACAACAATCAAATGATGAAGAAATAGATTATTTAGAATTAATTGCTCAAATTAATAATGATCAATCATTTGAATCTGAAGAATATAAATTTATTTTATTAATTAATGAATTATCAACATTAATAAATAATGAAATATTAGCTTTTACCATACTATTAAAAATGCAATATAAGTTGGTATTTCCTGAATTAGAACATATTTTATTGAATAATATTGATTATGTTCGTACGATAATGTTAATTAAACAAGATTTAGTAAATATAAAGCAATATGATAAAGATTTACAACTTATAATGACAAAAGATAAAGTCTTGATATTAGTAATGGCAGCATTACAACAATCTAAAAATCAATTTACCTTATCAGAATCAGATTTTTCAAAAATTATGTCATTATGTTTATTAATTCTAGATTTAAATGATCTACTAACGAAGTTATCAAATTTCATATCATCAAAATTATCAAAATTTGCTCCAAATGTTTCTTCAATTATTGGTCCTATAACAACTTCTCAATTACTAATAGCTACAGGTTCATTAGAAAATTTAGCTTTAACTCCATCATGTAATTTGCCATCTCTTGGAGTAAAAGATTTATCATCATCAAATAAATCAATATCAAGAAATATACGTCAAACTGGATATTTATATCATAATGATCTAATAAAATATTTACCACCCGAGATACAAAAATCAGTCATGAGAATAATAAGTGGTAAAATTATATTAGCTTCAAGAATTGATTATTCAAATTCAAACCCCAATGGTGATATGGGTGTAAAATTTAAAAAAGAAATTGAAACGAAGATTGATAAATTATTAGCTCCTCCTGAACATGTTCCTGATAAAGCTTTAGCCAAACCAATTGAAATAAAATCTAAAAAAAGAGGTGGTAGAAAAGTTCGTAAATTTAAACAAAAATTTGCAATGACTGATTTAGCTAAGGCTCAGAATAAAATTGAATTTGGTTTGAAAGATGATAAATTTTATGATGGTAGGGAGTTTCTATAGATTAGTTATGATTAATGTATTGTGAGTCAAATGATCTCTCGTAAATAATTTTCAAAAAAATCAAAATTTTTCAATGAGTAATAACCAAACATAAATTATAAAAGTTCTTCTGTGTATGCTTTCTAGCCGATCACTTCTATTTAAATCATTTATAAGAAGTAAGATCATAAAACCTCATAAATATATTAGAAGATACAATCATTACAACATGAGTGAAAAAACAAGTAATACCCAAGAGCTAGAACAACCACCTAAACAAAAAACTGCAAAAGAGCTAGAAAAAGAAAGAAAGAAAGCTGAAAAATTAGCTAAATTTAATGCTAAAAAGGCTAAACAACCACCAGCACCCAAATCAGAAGAATCCAAGAAACAGAAACCAAAAAAGGAAATTGAATCAATACCTGAATTTAAAGATGAAACAAAACCGGGTGATAAAAAGATATTAGTACCATTAGATGATCTTTCATTTAAAGCTTATAACCCAAAAAATGTTGAAAGTTCATGGTATTCATGGTGGGAAAATCAAGGTTTTTTCAAACCTGAATTAACTGAAAATGGAGATATAAAATCAGAAGGATGTTTTTCAATACCATGTCCTCCTCCAAATGTTACTGGTGCATTACATATTGGTCATGCATTAACAGTATCAATACAAGATACATTAATTAGATGGAATAGAATGAAAGGTAAAACTACATTATTTATACCAGGATTTGATCATGCAGGTATTGCAACTCAATCAGTTGTTGAAAAACAAATTTGGTTAAAAGAAAAAAAAACAAGACATGATTATGGAAGAGAAAAATTTATTGAAAAAGTTTGGGAATGGAAAGAAGAATATCATCAAAGAATTAAAAATCAATTTAAAAAATTAGGTGCATCATATGATTGGGAAAGAGAAAAATTTACTTTAAATCCAGATTTATCAAAAGCTGTTACTGAAGCTTTTGTAAGAATGCATGAAGATGGGACAATTTATAGAGCTTCAAGATTAGTTAATTGGTCAGTTAAATTAAATACTGCTATATCAAATCTAGAAGTTGATAATAAAAATATTTCAGGTAAAACTTTGTTGAGTGTACCTGGTTATGATAATAAAATAGAATTTGGTACTTTGACAAGTTTTTCTTACCAAGTTGAAAATTCAAATGAAAAAATTACTGTTGCAACAACAAGACCAGAAACTATTTTTGGTGATACTGGTATTGCAGTCCATCCAAATGATTCAAGATATAAACATTTACATGGTAAATATGTTTTACATCCATTTTTAGATAGAAAATTACCAATTATAACAGATTCTGAAGCTGTTGATATGGAATTTGGTACAGGTGCTGTTAAAATTACACCAGCTCATGATCAAAATGATTATAATACAGGTAAAAGAAATAATTTAGAATTTATAAATATATATACAGATGATGGATATCTTAATGAAAATTGTGGACCCGCATGGAAAGGAATGAAAAGATTCGATGCAAGATCAAAAGTAATTGAAGAGTTGAAACAAAAAAATTTATTTGTTGAACAAAAAGATAATGAAATGACAATACCATTATGTTCAAGATCTGGTGATATAATTGAACCATTATTAAAACCTCAATGGTATGTAAATCAAAAAGAAATGGCTAAAGATGCCATTGCAGCAGTTAAAAATGGTGATATTACAATAACTCCAAAAACTTCAGAATCTGAATATTTTCAATGGTTAGAAAACATACAAGATTGGTGTATTTCACGTCAATTATGGTGGGGTCATAGATGTCCAGTTTATTTTGTAAATATTGAAAATGAAGAACATGATAAATTAGATAATAATTATTGGATTTCAGGTAGAACTTATGAAGAAGCTTTAGCCAAGGCCAATGAAAAATTTGGTGATAAAAAATTTGAATTAGAACAAGATGAAGATGTATTAGATACTTGGTTTTCCTCAGGTTTATGGCCAATTTCAACATTAGGCTGGCCTGACAACACAAAAGATATGCAACTATTTAATCCAATGTCAATGTTAGAAACTGGTTGGGATATTTTATTTTTTTGGGTTTCAAGAATGATTTTAATGTCATTAAAATTAACTGGTAAAGTTCCATTTAAAGAAGTATTTTGTCATTCATTAGTAAGAGATGCTCAAGGTCGTAAAATGTCTAAATCTTTAGGTAATGTTATTGATCCATTAGATGTTATTACAGGTATACCATTACAAGGATTACATGATAAATTAACTACTGGAAACTTAGATCCAAAAGAATTAAAAAAGGCAATGGAAGGTCAAAAATTATCTTACCCCAATGGTATACCAGAATGTGGTACTGATGCATTAAGATTTGCTCTTTGTGCTTATTCAACTGGTGGTAGAGATATTAATTTAGATATTTTAAGAGTTGAAGGTTATAGAAAATTTTGTAATAAAATTTATCAAGCTACAAAATTTGTTTTAGGTAAATTAGGTGATGATTTTAAACCACAAAACACTAGTGATTTGTCAGGTAATGAATCATTAGTTGAAAAATGGATATTAACTAAATTATCAATAACTGCAAAAAATACAAATGAAGCTTTGGAAGCAAGGAATTTTGGTGATGCTACTAACCACATATATAATTATTGGTATGATTTATGTGATGTTTATATTGAAAATTCAAAATCTTTAATTCAAGATGGTACACCAGAACAAAAAAAATCAGCTCAAGATACTTTATATACAAGTATTGATGGAGCATTAAGATTAATACATCCATTTATGCCATTTGTAACTGAAGAAATGTGGCAAAGATTACCAAGAAGAGAAGGAGATTTAACTAAAACTATAAGTAAAGCTAAATATCCAACCTACTTAAAAGATTTTGATAATCAAGAAGCTTTAAATGCTTATGATTTAGTACTTGATATAACAAAGGGTGCAAGATCATTACTAGCTCAATATAATATAATTAAAAATGGTCAAGTATTTGTAGAATCATCAAATGAAAATATCTACAAAATTGCCAGTGATCAACAAGATTCAATTGTAAGTTTAATAAAAGGAGTTGAAAAAATTAAAGTTGTTAAAACTATTTCAGAAATTCCTTCAGGTTGTGCATTACAAGCAATTTCACCAGATTGTACAGTTCATGTATTAGTAAAAGGACAAATAGATTTAGATTTAGAAATTTCAAAAGTTAATAAAAAATTACAAAATTCATTAGAATTGAAAAAAAAACAAGATGACAGTATTAGTAAATTTACTGAAAAGACAAAACCTGAAGCTATTGAAAGTGCAAAACAAAGATTAGAAAAAGTTATTGCAGAAATTGAAGGATATGAACAAACTATTGATATATTGGAGAAGTTGAAATTATAGTGAGTAGATTGTAAATAGACAATATGTAAGTAATGTGTTCATATTAGAGTATGTATATGACGTAATTTGAGGGATCTATTCGCTGAAAACACAAATCAAATCTATGTCAAGATGATTCAACTTCTTCTGATTCCTCTCTTTTATTTTCCTAATTCAACGGTATCGGTAAGTGCTAACTGGTATAAATCAACATTACACTGATAAAATTTTTCAAAAAACGTATGTAATTTCTAATAAGTAATTAATGTGATAATTTTATTTTTGATAAAGGGTTTCATATAATTATAATAATACCAATTTCAGATTGACAATTTTGTGTCATATTTTTCATATAATAAACAATTTTCCTAAATACACCCTTATCTACACTTTTTATGATATCATCTCTCATATTTAATATTCATATTCCTGATTAAAGCCTGTTTAATGAATCTATCAACTAATTACTTCTGAATTGAATTGATGGAGTGATTTTAATCCACATTTTGAATGAAAACTATTCGATATTAAAAAACAGTCAACTCAAGCACAGTCGTTTCATCAAATTATGAACGGACCAATTAATTCAAAAGCTAATAGAACTAAAATTTGAATTTGAGCACTACTTGTTTCATTTAGTCGCTTTTTAGTCTATTTAAAGTTTGAGGATACGCGGATTCGGTTATGAAATTGTTTATTTGTGTTGTTTTTGAAACTAAAATTTAATGTAATTTCATGTTTCATTTGTATGATTTATCAGAAGTTACATCATAAACAATTAATTTGTTACGGCTTATTCTGCATATTTTGTTCTATTGTTTGTTTTTAAACACGTATAAAATTTGAAATTCTGAAAATTTCTATTGTCTATATATATAACTACTCATATCTTCTTTCTTATCTCAATCAACCCAATTATTAAACAAAACTAATTAACTAACTAATACAAATATCAAAAATGGACGGATTACTCAACAAAGCAAAAGAATTATCAAGTAATGTTGATAGTAAAGATTTAAAAGATGCTTATGATACTTATAATAAAACTGATGGTACATTACAAGATAAAGGTAAAGCAGTTTATGAAAATTATAATAAATCACATTCAAATACATCATCATCAGATTCAAAAACTGATTCAAAAACTGAATCATCAAGTGAATCTAAAATTGAATCTAAATAATTGGAGTTAATAGATATATTGAGATTTGTTAAGAGTGTTAAATAAACTTTTATACAAAGAATTAATACATAAGTTTAATTGTACATTTAATTTTGAATAAATTCGAGTTCTTCAATGAATAATGATTTTAGGAGTAAAGAAATTAAGACAACGTATGTTTATTAAAAAAGGAAGATACTTTCAAAATTACTTTCATCTATAACCCTCATATCTCTTATCAGTTCAATGAATCTATTCTTTAGTTTGACCAATAGTTCCACATTATAAGAACTACGGTTGGTATGTTTATAAGTTCTAGTTTGAAGCAATTGAAATTGAGTTGACGATGCTTACGTTCCAAAGGCAAAGTTATCGTTGAAAATTGCAAATGATTGCATGATTAATCCTTTCAAAAACATGAATGTTAGTAAATGAGGAATGTTTAAATTTTTATAAAATTGATGAATTGATGAATGATTCTTTTCTGAACCATTCACCACTTTGGGCTAAACATCAACGATTCTTAACATTTTCTCAAATAACTTTGATATCGGGATTCTGGTCTATTTTTTTCATTTTGCTAGATTTATCAATTTCCTATGGTAATTTTAGCTCTCAATTCTAAACACAAAACATTCCGTCCTTCAAATATATTTCGTGGTAAATCAAAGATCAGTTCTAGGATTGTGGTTAGTTAAATGAATTGATTGACTGGTTGAATTATCTTTACTGAGGAAACTTCTTTTCTATGCTTATGGAATCCAAATAATTGATAGTTCCATCCAAACCGAAATTAGGACTGGATCCGTTCAATTAAAGTGTCATTCGTTTTCTCAAGAAGAGTGTTAAGCTATAAATCATATTATTGATGATTTTAGTAGATATGAATATATAATTCCATCAAAATCAAAAGATTCCATACTGAACAAATTAATTTGTTCATAACTTCAACAATCTGGAAACTGTTTATAATGAACAATATGACTCATGGCTTAACACACTTCTTGAGAAAATCATCTTTTATGATCTTGATTCGTTTGATCCCTTACGAAACTTTTACCTTTTGGAATTGAACCTTATCTTCATTAAACTTACCTTCTTAGTTTACGGATAAATGATTAAAATTTTCCGTATAATGAAATTTAATGAATTTGTTCAACTTGTTCAATTTTAGGTCGGTTTACGAATAAGACTCTCTCAATTTATGTGCAGATAACTCGACGTAAACTGAATTGATTCATCTTCAATTGCCCGAGGAATTTAAATTTCTCCACAAATCGAAAATTTGTGTAACAAAAACTTAAAAAGGCGTGCAGATCTACCAGATATGTACCGACAGATCTAAGATTTAAGTTACGGTGAATTTCAATATATATAATTATTAGTATCTTGAATTTTTTGGAAAACTCAATAGCACATACTCATATCAATCCAATCTTTCCTCAAATGAGTTCATTAATTAAAGAATCTCCTCAACATGTTTGGGAAACCTTACAATCTAATATACCAATTCCAGCAGCTTCAGTTGCAAATGCTGTTCCTTTACCAAATACTGAAGAACCTGGATTTTCAGCAGTTTATAGAAATGAATATTCACCAAAACAATTGATTAATGTTCCTTATCCTGGAATAGATACATTATATAAATCATTTGAATTATCAGTTGAAAATAATGCTAAAGAAAAAGCTGTTGGTCATAGAATTAAAAATTCAGATGGTACTTTTGGTCATTATGTATGGGAAGATTATAAAACTTTACAAATTAGAAGAAATAACTTGGGTTCAGGTATTTATTTTATATTACAAAATAATCCTTATAAAACTGATAGTGAAGCTCATAAAAAATTACAATATGATCCAACAAATGAAGATCCATTTGTTTTAACTATATTTTCACATAATAGACCTGAATGGGCTTTAGCTGATTTAACTGCAATTGCTTATAATATTACTTCAACTGCACTTTATGATACTTTAGGTCCTGATACAAGTAAATATATTTTAAATTTAACTGA
The DNA here is from genome assembly GCF_024610245.1 of Lodderomyces pseudojiufengensis. Lineage (NCBI taxonomy): Eukaryota > Fungi > Ascomycota > Pichiomycetes > Serinales > Debaryomycetaceae > Lodderomyces > Lodderomyces pseudojiufengensis. Next base: position 100,130 of record NW_026261523.1, read on the forward strand.
ATCACCAATTATTTTATGTTCAAAAGATAAAATAAAGGGATTAATTGCATTAAAAGAAAAATATCCTGAAGAATTAAGTAACCTTATTACAATAATATCAATGGATGATTTAAATACTGAGGATTCAATTTTAAAAAATAAATGTCATGAACATAAAATCTCATTATTTGATTATAAACAAGTTGAAAAATTAGGTGAAATTAATCCATTAGATCCAATACCTCCAAAACCTTCAACACCTTTTACAATAACTTTTACTTCAGGAACCACCGGAGCAAATCCAAAGGGAGTATTATTAACCCATCAAAATGGTGTATCAGGTATTACATTTATGTTTTCAAATTTTCAAAGTGGTAATGGATCAACTATGTATTCATTTTTACCATTAGCTCATATTTATGAAAGAGCAAGTGTTCAATTTGCATTTGCTGCTGGTGGTTCTATTGGTTTCCCACAGGGACCATCTCCATTAACTTTATTAGATGATATTAAAGAATTAAATCCAGATTATTTAGCATTAGTTCCAAGAGTTTTAACTAAATTAGAAGCAGGTATAAAAGCACAAACTGTAAATAATGATGAAAAACCAATACTTAGAAACATCTTCACCAAAGCAATTAATAAAAAATTAGAATTACAAGCTGATCCAAAAAATGAACATATAAATCCATCACATTTAATTTATGATAGAGTCTTGGGGTTGTTACGTAAAAAGTTAGGACTTCAAAATCTTTCAGCAGTTACAACTGGTTCTGCACCAATAAGTCCAGAAACTATAAAATTTTTAAAAGCTGCTTTAAATACTGGATTAGCCCAAGGTTATGGTATGAGTGAAACTTTTGCTGGAATTATGGGAAGTTCAAAATTTGAAACTCAATCAAGTTCTTGTGGTCCAATTTCTGTTACAACAGAATGTAGATTAAGAGATTTACCTTCAATGGGTTATACATCAAAAGATAAAGGTGGACCAAGAGGTGAATTATTAGTTAGGGGTCCACAAATCTTTGCAGGATATTTTAAAAATCAAGAAGAAACTGAAAAATCATTTGATAAAGATGGTTGGTTTTATACTGGAGATGTTGCCAAGATTGATTCAGAAAATGGTAATAGAGTTTATATAATTGACAGAGTTAAAAATTTCTTTAAATTAGCTCAAGGTGAATATGTTACTCCAGAAAGAATTGAAAATACTTATTTATCAGCATTTCCATATATTGCTCAATTATTTGCTCATGGTGATTCTTTACAAACTTATTTAGTTGGAGTTGTTGGTTTAGATCCAATGTCAATATCTCAGTATATTAAATCAAGACATAATGAATCAATAACAGATCATGAAGATATAAAAAGATTTTTCAAAGATCCAAAACGTAAAAGAGAATTATTAATTGATATGAATAAATCTATAGCTGATCAATTACAAGGTTTTGAAAAATTACATAATATAATTATTGATATTGAACCTTTAAGTGTTGAAAAAAATTTAATTACTCCAACTATGAAGATAAAAAGACCAATTTGTACAAAATATTTTGAAAATGAATTAAAAGAGTTATATGATGAAGGTTCTATAATTAAGAGTGAAAAGTTGTAGATTAGATTAGATATAGATATCGGTTTTAAATAAATTAGATCTACCGGCTTTAAAATCGGATTTACAACCTCTTTGTGTTATCTTTGTTGTTAATCAATTAATGAGTACTCCACCTGACTCAAAACATAGTAGCAAGGTGGTGTCAATTGATTCAGGTAACTGCTGAGTAACTACTACCGGACTCATTCTTCAAGAGCATTCAAAACATGAATATTATTGATGGTGTTTTTCAAAATCAAAAAAGGTTATTCCCCACTTTTAGTTACTAACCTAAATATCTGTCATTGTTAAATAAAACCTAAAGTTATATTAAAAGTGGAGTATACAATGGTTAAATTAGCATAAATAATATGCTATTTTCCCTTTCAATGTTGGAAAATTATTCCCATCAACCATGTCATCATTAGTTCAAGAATCACCTGAAGAAATACTTGAACTATTAAAAAAGAAGTTACCAATTCCAAGTAGATTAACATCAACAGCTATAGAATTATCAAATACATCAACAGATGGGTATAGTTCAATTTATAGAAATTCATATGATCCATCAAAATTATATTCAAAATTACATCCTTCTTTAACTACATTATATGAATTTTTTGAATTTGGTTATCATTTTAATTCTAAAAATAAAGCATTAGGTATTAGAGAAGTTTTAAATGATGGTAAATTTGGTGATTATATTTGGCAAGATTATAAAACTATTAGAGAAAGAAGAAATAATTTTGGATCAGGTATATTTTACGTCTTAGAAAATAATCCTTTTGGTGCTAAATTTAATTATGATCCATTTGGAAATTATAAATCATTTGTTTTGGCTATATTTTCTCATAATAGACCAGAATGGGCATTAACTGATTTAACCTGTATAGCTTATTCTATTACAAATACTGCTTTATATGATACACTTGGTGCAGATACAAGTAGATATATTTTAGCATTAACAGAAGCTCCAATTGTTGTTTGTTCAAAAGAGAAAATAAAACCTTTAATAGAATTAAAAAGAAATCACAACTTAAATAATTTAATAGTTATTGTTTCAATGGATGATTTAGATAATTCAAATGACTTATATAAACTTGCTGAAAAGAATAAAATAAAATTATATGATCAAAGAACAGTTGAAGAATTTGGTAAATCAAAACCATTAAATCCAATTCCACCAACTTCTGAAACAACATTCACTATATCTTTCACAAGTGGAACAACAGCTGCACCAAAAGGAGTTGTTTTAACACATGGAAATGCTGTTTCTGGTCTTTGTTGGAGATTCAGTAGAACTTTTGGTGAACCAGATATTATTATGTCCTTTTTACCAATGGCTCATATTTATGAAAGAGCAAATGCTCAATTTTATTTATGTAATGGTGCTTCAATTGGTTATCCTCTGGGAAGAACTCCATTAACTTTATTTGATGATGTTAAGGTTTTAAAACCTACTGTTTTAGCTACTGTTCCAAGAATGTTAAATAAATTAGAATCAACAATCAAATCATTAACAATTAATAACCCAGATCCAAAGATCAGGCAAACATTTACAAAAGCTATTAGTGAAAAATTAAAATTACATTCACAACCAAACATAGATGACAATAACTCCCCTCATATAGATTATGATCCTTTATTAAATTCTTTAAGAGAAAAAATTGGAATGGGTAGTATAAAAACAATGACAACAGGAAGTTCACCAATTGATCCAAGAACTATAAAATTTGTTAAAGCTGCATTAAATGTAGGTATAAGTAATGGATATGGTTCAACTGAATCATTTGCTGGATTTTTAAGTAGTTTTAAATTTGATCCTGAACCTGGATCAATTGGTCCAATAGGTATAACTACAGAATGTAGATTAACAGATATACCATCAATGAATTATACATCAAAAGATATTGAAGGTCCAAGAGGTGAATTATTATTACGTGGTCCACAAATTTTTAAAGAATATTATAAAGACGCCAAAGCTACTTCAGAAGCATTTGATGAATTTGGTTGGTTTCATACAGGAGATGTTGCAAGAATAGATTCAAAAAAGGGAAATCATATATATATAATTGATAGAGTTAAAAATTTTTTTAAATTAGCTCAAGGTGAATTTGTTTCACCTGAAAAAATTGAAAATTTATATTTATCATCAAATCCTTTAATACAACAAATTTTTATTCATGGAAATTCATTAGAATCATATCTTGTTGGTATAATTGGATTAGATCCAGAGTTGATAAAAGAAAAATTTAAAATTAATAATTTAAATCAAATTGAATTTTTAAAATTTTTAAATGAACCAAAAAATAAAAAACAAATTTTAATTGAATTAAATTCTTCAATTGGTGATTCTTTACAAGGTTTTGAAAAATTACATAATGTTGAATTTAATATTAATCCATTAACTGTTGAAGAAAATCTTATTACACCGACATTTAAAATTAAAAGACCTAATTGTATTAAATTTTTTGAAAATAATTTAAAAAAATTATATGGTGAAGGTTCAATTTTAAGAAATGAAAAATTATAGATTGATTTTTTTTAGATTTATAGATTTCATTGAATATAGAAGTTTGATTTTTTGATTATTTACTTTTTATATTGAGGATAAGTATTATAAACCCTGAAGCAATACGGTAAACACGTACAAGAACTGAAACTATATAAGTTATTCGTAATAATAATATCCATAACCATTAAACTACATCAAACCAGTCACTTCCACCGTCCGTTGATTTTAATTTGAAACCAATAATTGAAACCTAGGCTTGTCGAGGATACGAATTTATGGTGCAACAATTCATATCCCTTGCAACCCTAGGTTTCAACATATTGAAGTTAGAATTGATTGATCACAATTTGAAGAATCAAACAAAGCTGAGAAACCCATCCCACCACCAATACCACTTGATTTTCCAAAGATCAATTAGATTTGAAAGACACAATTTTGGGATTAAAATCAATTGATATTTCAATAGCATCACCACGTATGAATTGGAGTGATGTTGAATTGATGTTTAATTGATGTTGAATTGATGTTTAATTGATGTTGAATTGATGTTTAATTGATGTTGAATTGATGTTTAATTGATGTTGAATTGATGTTTAATTGATGTTGAATTGATGTTTAATTGATGTTGAATTGATGTTGAATTGATGTTGAATTGATATTGAAATCCAATCTATCTATACTCAAAGGTGGGATATTCAGATATTAATTGATGCCACATCCCAAATCAAGTCTTTCAAACCTAATTGATCTTGTTGGAAGTTAGATGGAATTCTTGTCACAGCGGGTGGTTAAGTGATATTTTATGTATATTTGTTTGGTTCTTTTCATCTGAAGATTATTAATACCTGAATTTTATTGTTTGATTAATTATCTGTATGTTCAATATTTATACTTACGACTTGATGTTACCTGCTTATTGAATAATGATAATGAAGATGATGTCAGGTGACTAGTGTAGACAATGACTGGTTTTATTGTATAATTTTCATGAATAAACACTCAAATTTGTTGAAGTATTTGATGTGTGTTATCTATTTCTCAACTATAAAATTACTTACAAATGTTAGGATATTTATAATGATTTATATGTAAAGAAAATGTCGCTACCATAATATTATTTATGTTTCATTTACTATTGTTACTTCCTAATTAGGTATTAAAAGGGTTTAAATGTGAAACATAGAGATCTATATAGAGGACTTTATTTTTTTTTTTTTTTTCAAAACTAATTGTATATTAAATCAGTAGTCTAGCTTGTTAAACAGTAAAGGAATAAACTTAATTTAAAGAGGAAAGAACTATATACTATCTACCATTTCTTATATTTCCAGCATTCACCATCTGAAAAACCCCTGCTTTTTTTTTTTTTTTTTTCTTTTGTTTGTAAAATAATATAGATATGATGGTCCTGCTTGATCAAGAGTGTATACTCTTAAGCATGATTTAAAAATATTTATATCATTAAGATTATATTTAGCTATTTATTATTATTATATTTGTTATATTCATTCATATTATCCTTTAATTATTATTTGTAGCATTTGTTACTAATAGCTACAAAAAGAACAATTAATTAATTAATTGTATTAGGTTATTCAACTTAGACGAATCAATTTGAAACATCTAAGTATGAATTCACACAACGAGAATTCAATTTATTATAGACAAAAAGTAAAAGGTACAGTATATTAGTAAATGCAAAAATTTTTCATTTCTTTGATGTATCTGAGGCAATGAGGGCGCAAGTATAGAGATATTAAGAGTGAAGTCTTGATTTTTTTAAATTCATTATGCATGATTCATTTATCGGTTTCGAAACAAAAAAAGTTTATCATTGATTTTACCAGATGAAGTTTATATTAGCTTCATTATTATTCATATGTATAAGTTCATTATTGGTTTTCTCATAATTAATTCTTCTCTCATTATTATTTATAGTTTGAAATTCATCATCATTAATACTTCTTTCATTATTATTCGTAATCGACAATTTATCATTATTAATGTCATAGTCATTATTTCTTTCAAAATTCGTAGTATTACTCTCGGTATTCAAAAATTCATACTTTTTAGTATTATGTTTCTTATTTTTGTTCATCTAAGTGTTATTATTGTTATTCCAGATATTATTCAATTTTAATATAATTATCATTCGAATTCATCAGATTTAACTAGATGAATTAATGGACCAAGTTATAAAATTGACTAGAACAACCCCAAAAAATCTTTAATTACCAAGATAATTGATCACCAAGACATTATGAGAGCCATTAAATCTAATACAAACCTTCTAAATAGCAGAAATACTGGAAGCTGTAGTGTATTTCACTTGTGCTAACTTGACTTGATCTAATGCTAATTCGTAAACCACGTAGGCTGACCTGAGGAAATATCACCGATTTTGTAGAGTATAGTTTTTGAAATTGGAAGATTCAGAGATGTTTGATGAGTTTTCATAGCTAATTTTCTATGTTTTGAATTTCGAAACAGGCTAACATTTTAAAAACTTTAAGAACCAACCATCTTACAGATATTGACCTATTAACTAAATAAAAACTCAGAACTAACGATACTACCACCAAAGTGATCAAATCTGGTAAAGCTTAACATAGATGTATAATTCATGAAACTATCTCACACCAATTCTTACGTTCTGAATGCCATCAAAAAACTCATTTGCTTTCAAGTCATTTAACTAAGTATTGTTCTACAAAATAAAAGACAGAGCATGAACTTAAATTAATTTCAATTGTTTCAAAATTCTTACACAAACTAAACTATGCGGAGATATATCTATATTTGGCAACTCGGCAGGAAGCAAATACGCGAGTATGGTAGCACGCAACATAAAAAAATAAAAATTATCACCAGATTTAACTAGATGAATTAATGGACCAAGTTATAAAATTGACTAGAACAACCCCAAAAAATCTTTAATTACCAAGATAATTGATCACCAAGACATTATGAGAGCCATTAAATCTAATACAAACCTTCTAAATAGCAGAAATACTGGAAGCTGTAGTGTATTTCACTTGTGCTAACTTGACTTGATCTAATGCTAATTCGTAAACCACGTAGGCTGACCTGAGGAAATTATCACCTAAGATATTGGTATTGCTAGGCTGTATACCCCATAAACATTGACCGTTACCTGCATTGAATGTAAATTCACTCAAAGGTACAACAATTTTTGCTCCATTTCCAAATGTATATGTAACTGAACCTTGGGTACTTGCCCCGCAATCTATGAAATATGCTGATGACCCATCAGAGAAGTATTGAAGGCTGATTGTATTGCCTCCAACGTCTTGAGCAATTTGTGAGGCTATTTGTGGATCTAAATAGGTCAAGGTTGTTCCACTATCAAGAAGAGCGTCTTCAGAAACTTGATAATTTTGACCATTATAATTAATTGTATTTAAATTAATGAATAAGGCAACCCCAGGTTGAGTGACAGGTTCTGTAATTAATGATCCAGAATATTTAGCATTATCAACACCTCCAAAGATAATTTGACCAGATGAAGCAGATGGTGAATTCAAATATAATGAATAAGACAATGAATTGATTTTACCTTGTTTTTTCAATGTAACTGGAACATTATCATAGTTGCTGATATCACGATTACCATTAGCATCAGTAACAGCTTCATTACCAGTATAACCAATACCTAAAATACCTTGATTGACTGAAGTTTGAGTAACATCACCAAGTTGTTGACCAGTAATAGTAACCCCACCAAAAGAAACTGTATCTTTACCCCAAGTACCAGTTGAAGATGAACCATCACCATAACCAATAGCAAATTGAGCACCTAAACTTTGCCAAGTAGATGAAGATGATGGACTGAAAGTTCCACTTGATTTACAAGAAACTCTTGGAGCACATTGAGCATTTGAATCAACTACCCATAAATCTGATGATCCTGTATCAATAATAACAGTTTGAGGTTGTTTGTTTGATCCAACAGTAATTTTAGAAGCATATGAACTTCCTTCATTGATTAAACTTAATGGAATTGGTGATCTCTTTTCTAATTTCAATAATTCAGAAATAAATTTCGCAGTTGCATTAACATCAATTGGTTTGGTGATAACATCGAAATCTAAGGTAACAAAACCTGGTGAATCATCTCTTTTTTCTTCTGGAATGATAGTACCTTGAGCAAACAAAGCTAAAGCAACAGTTGCTAATACACTTTTGAATGAAACCATTTTGGATTTTATTGAATTAAATATGAGTTTTACTTATTGAAAGTTCTGATGAAGTTATATGAATTGATTTAGCAAATTATGGAATATCATGAAGTATTTATATTTACTGATGGTTTTCATGAATTGTGTTAGGATAGGTTTTGCATTTGATGCCGTTCGTTTGAAAGTAAAATGAATTTCACCATTTATCATGAATATCGAATCATTTTTAACCCTCAATAACTTTTTCAACAACAATAGAAACACATTATGACATTAAACAATCAATTAGATTTGAGGAAAAAAAAACAATAAGAATTCTCTCTTTCATGTTGATGATATGTAATCTAGTTTTTGTGTATATGCAATGTTACTAATTTATTGTTTCAAACTGTAATTATAAAATATGCACTAAACTCAATGAAATGTCATTACACAATCTTTCTCCACATGTAGTTGTTATACAGCTACGTTTTGACACGTATTCCTCATTTAGCTTCCGTCCTATAGTAACAATGAAATAATACTTGAGTTGTGATACTTATTTTGAGGCACGATTTTGATTAGGTTCATTCTCTTAAGTTGAATACTTAGTTTCGTTTTTGTGACCAACAAATTCTAAACATTTTAGTTTTAATACACCGAACCGTTATGAAGATTTGGTCACAAAATAATAAAACTAGAAACTCGGAATTCTTTTATCCTAAGGAATGTGTTTAATATAGGGGATATTTGACTGAGTTTGAGGTTAGAGCTAACATTAAATTTGACACAACAATAATCAGTTAAGACTAACCTTAAAATTTGACACAATAATCGGATTTGATAATAAACATCATTGCCTCCGGTCATAACCAGTGGAGGAGTAATTAAAAATATTTCCTACAAATCAGAATTCTAAGCAAAAGTAATTTAGGTTATTTATTTATTGAATTGCTGCAGAATGTTTAATTATAGCTGATACTGAACTACCCCATTCAAATTCTGGTATGATTCAACTGCTTGCAGATAAATATTTAGCTAATAAAGTCGTTGTTTTGACCTGACCAAATTGATTGAACTACAAGAAAAGTCAGAGCCGTATCTGCGAAGGGACGATCTTTATTTTTTTGAGATCATAGGAAGATGAAAATTTTCTAAGCGTTATTGTGGGAAGAATGAAAAAGAATTGAAAAAAGAGATAAAATTTCAACAATAGGTTTAGTTGTAAGCAACAGTTCAAATGATGGATCAGCCATAAAATAGTTAAATGTGTTTAACTTCGTTTATCATGTGATTGGGACAAAAGTTTTCTATTTCTTTTGAGTGAACAAAGTTTTTGTGTTAAAGCGCATATATACCAACTTGGTTCCAAAAGTAGACAAATGTTGCACAATTATTTATATTTTTAGTATCCAATAACCTTTAATTTGCAAATTTTCAATTTTGTACATTTTTTTAAATTTACAAAATTATTTAAGTGGCTTTGCGTTTCTACAGAAATTGTTGATTAGCTTAAGCTTATTCGGTCTTATCTTATCAAATTTAATCACTACGGACAAATATCATAACGTCGATCTTTCTTCTTTATACTTTCCCATTTTTTTTTTTTGAAGCCTTTGCTATTGAAATTTTATAAAAAATTTAATACCGTTGAGGTATCAGATCTAGCCAAGAAAAAGAAATTCTAAAACTTGTTTCAACATTTTGACATATTTTTCAAGAAAAAATTAAAATAAAAAAAACCGTTTAATTTCAAATTTAAGGTACACCATCAGATAAGAATATTTTATAATTATGAATTCTAATCAAAGTTATTTTCACCAAGAGTAATTCACTTTTTGGACTATAAACTATGCGAAAAATTGTGGATGATAAGTTTAGTTCTTCTAAATTTAACTCAATCAAATACCTATCCACAATTTACTTTTTGTGTTACTGAAGTTTTAATTGGTTATTCCTTTATCGCGTGAATTTCAGTTTCAAATTTCAAGTTCACAAACAATTACTCAGTGACTCCTAAGTGTTTTGTGTTTCCTTGAGTCTGAAGTTGGGTTTTGATTTAAAGTCAAAAGCGCTAATTTCATTCAATTCTATTAACTCTGAAAGATTTGGTGCCGTTTAGTTGTTGTAAATCTATACTATGTTCTTTTATTCATACTGTTTATAGAGACCTCCACATGATTCTTTTGGCTTAACTCGAACAATGTGTGTATAAAGACTACATATTTTCGAACGGAGTTTTGTGCTGGTTTCTACGAGTTCTAGAGTTTTATTCAAATTTCGGTGCATTCTTCAATGACACAAGATTACGGGGATTAATCTTTTTTACGATAACTTACTAGGTGCATACATAATTGCGTCCAAAACAGATTCATCAGAGCGCATATTCTCGAGTATTCTGAGATTGGTTATATGATCAAAACTTTTGATGAAACGTTTTTCCAAAAACACATTCCGGATTAAACGTGTTTAGTTTGCTCAACAAGACTCTTAGTTAAAATCTAATTATAGAAATATCGATTCAAAGGAATGGTTAATTAAGAAATCACAAAAATTAATAAATTAAAACGTTTCTTTAGTATAAATTAGACTCTATTGTTCAGAATAAAACCATTCTTTATTGACATCACTCTATTTCTTTGAATTGGAAAATGATCTAAAAATTGTGAAGTACTGAATTATATGGCCCAAAACTAGAGGTTCGTAAATAGAGTTCCTGGGGCTGATATTTTTTGAGTAAATGGTTCCTTTGTTGATCCACAATTTATTGTCCATCAAATATATTTCCTCTCAATGGAATGGCTTCATGGGTTATGAAGTAAACTGGTTTGTTGACAATAGTGGAATGTTGCTCTGGTAAACATTCTTTATTCTCATAATGTTTTAACTTTGAATGAAAGGAGAATTGAAATAACCCACTGGTTATGTTGACATTTTTTACATTTTTTTAATTACAAACAAATACATTTTGGGAAAACTGCATAAATTTTGCATCAAGGTATAATTGAACGAATTAAATTAGAGTAAGAACATGTTCCTCGTCGTGTTTTTGTTGCTTTACCAACAATAATGGTTAAATGAATGCATCAATCTTTACCCCTATTTTAATACTAAGGTTGTTGACATACAATTATGACAAAAGAGGAGTAAATGTAAAATCCTTTGATTCATTAGATATATTACCATGCTATAAATCGGAGATTATCACAATTCAGTCACAAAATTCAAGATGATGATTGCATTCCAACTAAAGCCAGATTTGATTTCTTATCATGCTTAGATTTTCTATTATGATTAGCTTTACTTGCTTTATTCTTTTCATTTCTTGCTTGTTTATGCTTTAATTGATCTTTTGTGGGTGGAGTATTTTGTTGTTTGATTACAGGTGAAGATGATTTGGTTTCAATTTCATCTATGTTTTTAGCGGAGTTTTTATTCTGAATTCTCTTATTAGGATTACCACCACCATATAAATAATCTTCTTCTAGAATTTTGAACCTTCGAGGAGATTTTAATAACATTCTTGACCAACCTTCAATTTGTTCATCTGACCAATCTGTTTCTTTTCTCAATTTTGATCTATCTGATGATTTTCTTTTAAATTTACTAAACGCTTCAGCTCCATCCTTTTTAAATATTGAAAAAAGATACCTTTCTTTTGGATCAACGTCAACAAAAGCTGGTTTCTTATCATCAGTTAATACTGCCATCTTATTACTATGTCTGTTTTTACTATCTTCTTCTAAAGCCAGACCAGTTGTTTTTTCTTGATCTTCATAAGTATCATCAGGTTCATCTTCATCACTTTCATACATTAGTCTTAATGCTGCATTTAAAGTTTTCTTTTTCAAATCTTCATCTGTTGATCCTAATGATTCTCTTTGCTTTTTACCAAATGTTACTTTCGATTTGGAAAAATCACCTTTTGATATATCATCGTCATCATATATTGACCTTTTTGGTGTAGGTGCTGCAACTTTAATGTTAGGCTTTGGTTCGACTTGTTTTGGAGTTTCAGTTACGGAGTTTATTAAATCAGGGTTTTCAAGGAGCAAGTTTGTAACGTGTTCAACATCCCCATTGTGTTGTTTTAATATTATTTTTGCCTTTCTTTCTGTCATGTCAGGAAACAAATCAACAAGCATTGATATACCTTCTATATTTTGCTCAAATTCGTCCTCTTCGTCAATTATTGCACCTCCAATGAGTCTTAAAAATTGTAATTTTTCCTCTAGTTTTGGAATTAGTTCTTTAAAAGATTCTGATATGATAATTGAGCTAAACAATGGAGCTACAGTCAAAGTATCAACAGAAGAAACACCTAAATCGTGAGCTAATTTTGCTAATTTTGAAGTAGACAAAGATAACAATGACAACACCATCACATTCTTTATGGCATTTGCATTAACACTTCTCCCACCAGCATACAAATTCTCCAACAATTCAATCCATTCACTAGAAACAAAATTTTCAGCAAATGATAAACTATTATTTGAACTTTTACTTACACTTTTATTTGATCCCATTGAAAAAGTTGTAGTCTTAGTTGTATGTTGTCCTAATAAAATTGTTAAACAAGTTAAATCATAATCACTAAATTTACCATTTATAATTAATTGTTCTAAATATTTTTGTAATATAGAAATTGAAGAAATTTGACCTGATTTTTTATTATCATTAAATTTTGATTTATAATTTCCATCAATTAAACCTCTAATAGTTTGAATATTTTTAAAACAATATATTTTAATAAAATTCCAAATCATTTCTCCTGTTATATTTAATTTAACAAAACTATAATTTTTAATTACTTGAAATACTAATGATCTTAAAATTTCTGTGTTTTTAGTAATATCTGGATTTATAGCACCTAAAGAAAATACCTTATCATTTTCTTCACTTGTTTCTTGTAAATATATTTTTAAAAATAATTGTAATTGTTGTTGTGATTTAACATTTAATTTTGGTGAATTTGAATCAAGTAAAAATTGCATCAATTGATTATATGCTTGTAATAAATGAGCCCAAATCACTGGATCTTTATCGATCATAGAAGACCTTAATTTGAAAGGTGGGAAATGAGGTATTGGTATATATATTGATTCAGAGTCGGTCATTAGTCCTTGCTTTAACTAAAGTTGTAATGATTCATGTTGGAAAATTATTAGTCATCTTCGTTTTGAATATCAACTTTGAGTCAAAATTAAAGAAAAAATTAAGTCGGTGTATAATACGATGTTTTAAAACTAGCACTTTAAAAATTTATAAATTAGCGTCGTGGCGCAGTGGTTAGCGCGCAGGGCTCATAACCCTGAGGTCCCCGGATCGATACCGGGCGACGCTATTGATGGGAATATGTAATTTTCATTTTTTTTTTAATTCCATTGAAACTTAAGGTGTTGCGTATATGCCTTTCATGTATTGGATTATATGATTCAAGTTGCCTAAGTAGATTTGTTTACTTAATAAAGTTCACTCATAATATATTTTGTATAACTATTCGCAAATAGTTGGCATGAAAATTGCTGCAAATTTTTTTTTTTCTTTTCAAAACTAATTGTTTATTAAATCAGTAGTCTAGCTTGCTAAACAGTAAAGAAATAAACTTAATTTAAAGAGGAAAGAACTATATACTATATACCATTTCTTATATTTCTAGCATTCACCATCTGAAAAACCCCTGCNCCTGATTGATTAAAAGTTTATACTCTTAAGCATAATTTAAAAATATTTGTACCCATTTTTTTAATACATGTTCGGAAAGGTCTAGCCTTTCCGGCTGAGTTCGTCGGAACCCATTTAATCTTAAAATTGCTCGTAGGTACATGTTAATTTCCCTCATTTCTGAAGGCGATAATAGTTGATTACAGATTAGGACTCGAGATTGTAGACTCTTATTTCTTGGACCAAGTAATTGCCATATGAATTTGGAAATTTCACAATGGAATATCAAGTGATTCGAGATAATCCTTGATGGTAAGGCAAATTTAAAATAAAATGATCTCAAAAGACAATATTTCACAACCACTAAACCAAAAACCAGCTCAGTTGTGTGTTCATGTTATTCTCTTAAGCTTTAAGAATTTTTAGTTCCAGATCTTACCATCAACCTTGTAAACCAAAACTTCAAGCTCTCGAAAATCGCGTCAACTTCTTGATCATAATTTTAATAACACAAAGTTAAAAAAAAAAAATGAATCTGACGTGGTCTCAAAATCAGAATGAAAAATTATTGATTAATACTTATCTCCATTTAAACTTAAACAATAAAAAACAATCACACTTCACTCTACTTAAATAACTCCGTACAGTAACAGTTAAATATATTCAATTAACTCAATAATGGTATGTTTCAAAATCTTCAGGAATCTCAATCCATTGAATCAATTTTACTAACCATACCCCAGGCTTTACAAACACCAAAACAAAAAGCAGCTAATGCAAAATTTGAAAAAAAAAATACTAAACAATGGGGTCATAAGAAACAAGATCCAAAATCAAAAGTAGAATATCCTGTTAGTAAAACTTGGTTATTTGTATTATTATTTTTAATATGTGGTGGTGCTATACTAGAATTAATTAGATTGATGTTTTAATAATGCAACAAATCTAATTAAAAGCGAGAGAGGTGAAATGTTGACTTAGGAATAGGCTGCTGGTTATACCATTACAATTAGGACAGCTAAGGGAATGTTTTCAAATTTAGAAAATTGAAATTCGCCATACAGAAGTTCGAATAATTCAATCAACACCTTTACGCAGGTTTTATAAGATTTATAAAATGAAATAAATGATAACGTTTTAATGAAAATACACAAATAAGTTATTAAATAATAGTCTATAAAATGAGATTTATTGAAAACATTAATGCAGCGAAAACAATGACCAATGAAGCTTTTAATGATGATCCACTATTAGTTCTACCACCAGATGATGAAGAAGAAGAACCACTTGATGATGAAGAACCACCACCAACTCTTGTTGAATTTTGTCCTCCACCTAATGTAACATCATCAGTTATAACTTCTATATCTTCATCATCAGTATAATAAACTTGAGCAATATGAACTTCATATTCTTCTAAATCATAAACAATATAAGCACTTCTTAAAATATTATCACCAAATAAAAGATAATTCGATGATGTTGATTGTTCAAATAATCCTAAAAAGCATTGATTTCTTGATGCTTGAACAACTAAATCTGAAACTGGAACTCTAATAGTTTTATTACCAAACGCTATATCTAAAGTTGATTGAGAATTTAAATATTGACAATCAACTAAATATGCACCAGCTGAACTATAATATCTACCATTTAATGCTTGAGCAACAGATTGAATTTGATCTGATCTTAAATATGATAAAGTTGAACCTGAATCTAATACTACTCCAGTACTTGAACTTGATACAGTTACTGTATCACCTCTATTATTATTTAATCGCATTGAATTAATTTCAACTTCAAATCTAACAGGAATATCAATTTGTTGATAAGTTTTTAACATTGGTAAAGTATATAATGAACCTTCATATTTTGCATGATCAATAGCTCCAAATAAAACATTACCAGTTTTAGCATTAGCTTCATCTAAATATAATGAAAAAATTTCTCTTTTTATAATACCATCTGATTTTAGTTTAATTGGTAAATTTTCATACATATAACCATATTGAGTTGTAACTTCTAAACCAGGTAATCCAATACCTAATACTCCTATATCACTTGACGTTTCATTAGCTACAGCAAAACTTAAATCAGTAACAGTAACATTTCCCATTTTAACATTATCATGTCCCCAAATACCTATAGCATGAGTACCATCAGCATAATTAATTTCAAATGAATTAGTATTATTTTTAACAAAAGTATCTGAATTTTCTGTATTAAAAGAACCATATGATGTACAAGTATTTGAACCACCACCTGATCCTCTTGTAGTTGAACCAAATGAATTTCCTCCACTTCCACCACCTGGTAAATCTGATGAATCTGGTCCTTCAGTTATATAAATTGTTGAATATATTGAATTATCATCTCTTTTAACTTTTTTAGATTTTGTTGGATTTATTGCTTTTGAAGGAAGTTTAACTCCAGTACCAAAATTAAATACATTTTTTGGATCAGCTTCTCTTTTTCTATTTGTATTTGCAACACAATTTAAATCATGAGACATTACCCATAAATCTGAAGATCCTGTATCAACCAATACTTGATTCTTATCTCCATTCGATCCGATCTCAAGATCAGCCATATAAAATGTTTGTTCATTACTTAATTCTAATTCAAATGATCCATCTCTTTTAACAAATCTTGGTGCATCATTATCAATTGGTGATAAATCATCTTTTGATGAACCTCTTCTAACATTAAATTTCAATTTTAAACCTTGATTTTTATCTCCTTCTGCTGTTACAATCAGGATCAAAGAAATTAGTCCAATGGATATATTTGTAAATTTCATATTGATTCAATGACCTTGCGTGATTTATGGAAATTTTGATGATTTTAGTGAAGGTTGGTTGTAGGAGTTATTTGATGAGTGAGTTGTAGAAACAAGTGGAGATGGTGTATGTATGTGCAAGGCTTGGATCTAAGGTTATTTGCTTTCGGAAACTTTTATTTAAGAAAAATGTTTCTATTTATAAACCGATCTTTTTTTTGCTTTGTTCTCTTGAAATATTTATACGATTTTCAACTAATTACTTCAATTCAATTATTAAATACGAATTGAATATTGTATAATGATTGTTTAATTGAGATCTGCAGATAATTGTTAAACTAACGACGAAATCTTCTGGTATATCAACTAGTAGTATGTAAGATCTTGACAAATGTATGATCTTTGAGTTTAAATATAGAAAAAGAAAAACAAACTGAGAGTATTTCAAGAGAAGACTTATTATATATATATACATGTAAATTAACCTTTGAGAAATGAATTGAATCAACGTCATACTTTCAACTTTAAATCATAATGAAAATTTTCTTAATTTATCAACTTAGTTACGAAATGATATTAATTTTCAAAATTGGAACACAAAAATAAGCATGTGTAAACTATACATATATCAATGAAGTGGGTAATACAATAAATTTACCAAGATAAAGTTTGTGGTTAATTAAGTGCTTTTAGAACTAAAGGGTTATAATGAACTTGGCGAAGTCTTTTAATTGTACCTTGTCATTCATTTTTCAGTAATTTTATGATCTAAACAAAATTAAAGAGAATACAAACCAGTTTTCTTGACTTTTGAAATTTAGTTAATAATTAAGGATTGTAATTGGATAAAAGCTTACAATATTATTTGCATCTTTTCTTTTGCTCCTAATTCAAGTGTAGGCTAAGCTATACTGTAATTGAAACATGTTTCATATTTAATTGCTTTTATTTCAATTACTAAACTTATTAGTAATCTCAATATCCAAGAAAAATATCATTATTTTTTTGTAAATCATGGGTCAAATGAAATTCTGGTTTCATCAACAAGGGGTATGAGCAGAAGAACATCGGTAAAACGTTGTTCCTTTCGTACCGAGTTGAAGAAATTAAATTTAGACATATTTGTGAAAATCAGATTGTTATTTGAAAAATAAAAAAATTATTTTTCTGAAACATTAATCTTGTTTCAAATTTATTTTCTATATCAGGATCATGGCTCGGACCTTAATTTCTGTGGATGATACTAAACTATTCTAAATCTTTCTTCATAATTTTCAAATTCATTATCAATAGCCTTAAACACATTATCTGATACTACAAGACTTTGCTTTTGTTAAAAAACTCTAAATTTTGAATTTGACTAAAAAACATTACAATGATTGAGTTTAGTAGCAACTAAAGCATCTGCTGACATTTGAAAGAAGAAGCTTTCAAGAGTTTATGAATTCCTTTTGTTCTTCTGTAGATGGATTTCAAGTCATTCTTTTACTAACACCTATTTACCCCATAATTCAAAATCGTATAAATATGGAACAAATTTTTGTACACAAAATCAGTGAGGCTTAGATTCTAAAACGTTTTACAGCATTCGATCGAGTACTGAAACAATCTCTGAATCACATCAGGTACCAAGTGATATGAGCCAAAATAAGAATTGAATGCTGTGTTAAGCCATAAGAGCACACTTGCATAATCCCGAGTTTTTTATAGTGTTTAGCTCATCTTATGGATGATACATAGAGGAAAACAATATAGCTTAGAATGTAGACGATTTGATTAAACCTACCATATATGATCAGTTTATCCATAATCCATTCATTGCACCTGTATCTATATTTGAGAATGGAAATACAACAAACTCGAATTTTATTTCGTCGTTAAGAATACTCAGAGATGAAAATTATGGAAAAAAAAAAGTGTTGTAAAAAAATTGACATTTGCAACACTTTAATAATCCCATCAACTACAGCTCAAAAATGGCTTCATCAATCCAAAACTTTACAATAACAAAATTTTCCAAGTTTGAATCCGAAAATTGGTATCATTATCCTCAACGATCAAATTTATCAATTACTTTCAACGATAAAAAGGAAAATGATGAAATTCAAGTTGTAATTCAATATAAAGGTTCAAATTTAAAAGAAATTATATTATTCAACAACAATACTGAAAAAGTAGTTACTTCGCTTTTAGCTAAATCACCATGTATTGGAATAAAACAAAAAAACAAACAGAATGGAAATTTGTTATCAAGATTTCAAATTAGTTTAATTGATGATAATGAATTTAGAAATTGTTTATTATATTTAAAATCTTGTAAGTTTAATGAAAATGGGTATAAATCCAACGATGAAACTTGTTCAGAATTATCAATTGTTACAAACATGACTGATCAAAAATCTACTCAACTGCAAATCAGAAATAACAAAAATTCAACATCTCAAATTGATTTAGATAGTGTTGCAACAAAACGATCATGGTCACTTTCCAATGGTAAATCTCAATTGTTAGAACAACCTACTAAAATTCCAAATTTACAACAACCAAATGTATCACAACCAATTTTACAACAACAAAATGTATCTCAACCAATTTTACAACCACAAATCCTTTATCAGTTTATACCTCAATATATGAATCATTTTACTCCACCGTTCCAACAAAATACAATTTCAGAAACAACATCAGAATCAAGAAGACCTGCAAAGACAGCAAAGTCAAATCCAACATTCTAATTCTCAATTACAAATTAATCAACAACAGGAAATGCAACAAAGTCAACTTCAGCAACA
Organism: Lodderomyces pseudojiufengensis; assembly: GCF_024610245.1. NCBI lineage: Eukaryota > Fungi > Ascomycota > Pichiomycetes > Serinales > Debaryomycetaceae > Lodderomyces > Lodderomyces pseudojiufengensis. The sequence continues at coordinate 119,631 of NW_026261523.1, forward strand.
ATTTACTCAGGAAAATAGAAGTCAACAATTGCCACAAACGATTTTATCTAGTTCTCAAAATCTAGTCCAAAACGCTAACACAGTGTATTCTCAATTCCCAATGCATCATCTGCAACCATTAATGAACTCACAAATCAATTATCCAAATGTTCCCAGAAATCCAATGAAAATTCCAATTCCAATACATTCAAATCAAAATCAAAATAGTCATCAAAACGTTATATTTCAACCAAATGATTATACCAAAGATTATAAAGAATCAATTAAAAGTCCCACAACAACTGAAACTTCATCAATTGAACAAAATGATAAAGATTTAAAAGAAATGAATTTGGATGAACAAATTAAATCAAAAATCTTGAGTGAATTAAAAGATTTATCAAATTTAACTGATTCAAATTTAAGAAATTTAATTAGTAAAACTTGTCAATTAAATGAATTTAAAGAATTTGTTCAAAAATTGGATAAAATTGTTGAAAATAATTGATGAATTAAATGTTTGTTGAAAGTATTTAAGTGTTGAAGCTTATATAGCTAATATAAATCATTTGAAGATGTGGAATGACATTTCTTGTTTAAAACTCGAATTCACAAATGTTTAGATTGATTTGAAACTCTGTATGTGAATATTGGTTGATAAAATCTGAAACAGATTCCTGTAACGGAATATTAACGGATCTTGTGTTAGCCGACACGTGACTCTTAGAAGACTATGCACGTTGTTTTAAAATTGAAATCACTTTAAGACATACTTAATTTAGGTCTGTCGGTTTTTCAATACGGACATTCTGTAAATTAGAAACGACTTATGACTAAGTACTTGTGACTGTGAAAATTTAATAAAAATCTGAGTTTTGACTTATTACTGAATAGTTCCTAAACCTGTTTTGAATTTCGAAGACGTTTCTACTTTGGTGATCTATCTTAACTACATATCTAAGCGGATCTAAATTTCACATTCAATCAAAAGCTAAAAGTTTAAACAAAGAAAAAAAAATTAAATATTTGATTCAATTATTCAGTCTGAAAAATTCCCCAACAATTTAATCATACCGATTTAAGAACTTTTGATAATTTTTTTCATATTCCAAACACAACCTGGAACTTCACACACCATCCAACAATATGAAGATCTCAGAAAAACTAAATCAAGCACATAACATCACTAATCCGCCACCTGCAACATTTTCGTTTGAATTTTTTGTACCTAAAACCTCACAAGGTGTTCAAAATCTTTATGACAGAATGGATAGAATGTATGATTTGAATCCTATTTTCATTGATATTACATGGAATGCAGGTGGTAGATCATCATCTTTAACTAATGAAATGGTTTATACAGCTCAATCAACTTTAGGTTTAGAAACTTGTATGCATTTAACATGTACAAATATGAAAGTTGAATTAATAGATGAAGCATTAAGAAAAGCTTATAAATCTGGTTGTCAAAATATTTTAGCATTAAGAGGTGATCCACCATTAGATGGAAGTGAATCAACTGGTGATTTTAAATATGCAAAAGATTTAATTAAATATATTAGATCAAAATATGGAAATCATTTTAATATTGGAGTTGCAGCATATCCTGAAGGTCATCCAGAAGAAGATGATGAGCAAAAGACATTACAATATTTAAAAGAAAAATGTGATATTGGAGCAGATTTTATAATTACTCAAATGTTTTATGATGTTGATAATTTTATTTCATGGTGTGAAAAATTAAGAAAAATTGGGGTTATTATTCCAATCATACCAGGAATTATGCCAATATCAACATATGCTGCATTTATAAGAAGAGCAAATTGGTCAGAAATTAAAATTCCTCAACATTTCTTAGATGCATTAAATCCTATAAAAGATGATGATTTTTTAGTAAGAGAAAAAGGTACAGAATTAGTAAGTGAGATGTGTTTAAAATTAATTAAATCAGGTCATATAAATCATTTACATTTTTATACAATGAATTTAGAAAAAGCAACTGTAATGATATTAGAAAATTTGAATTTAATAGAAGCTATTAAATCTCATGAAGTAGTAGGAGCTACTGAATTACCTTGGAGAAAATCATTACATCCAGAAAGATCAAAAGAAAGTATTAGACCAATTTTTTGGCAAAATAGAAAATATTCATATATTTCAAGAACTGCAACTTGGGATGAATTTCCAAATGGTAGATGGGGTGATTCTAGATCTCCTGCTTTTGGTGATATTGATCTTTGTGCTTCTGAATTATTAAGACAATCTCCCAAAAGAGCATTTGAACTATGGGGTATTCCACAAAATTTAAAAGAATTAAGTGATTTAGTTATTTCCTATTTAAAAGGTGATTTAAAATCTTTACCTTGGTCAGATGGAGCTGTTGGTGAAGATACAAAATTAATTATTGAAGATCTTATAAAATTAAATAAACATGGTTTAATAACTATGAATTCACAACCAGCTTTAAATTCAATTAAATCATCAGAAAAAATTTATGGATGGGGTCCTAAAAATGGTTATGTTTATCAAAAACAATATTTAGAATTTTTTTGTCATAAAGATATAATTTCAAAATTATTATATAAAATAGATGATTTTAATTCAAATCAAGGAGAAAGTTCATCATCAATTATTACATATTATGCAGTTGATGTTGATGGTAATTTAAGTTCAAATTGTAAAGATGATGATATTAATGCAGTTACTTGGGGTGTTTTTCCAGGTGAAGAAATCTTACAACCAACAATTGTTGAAAAAACATCATTTTTAGCATGGAAAGATGAAGTTTATAGATTATTTTCAGAATGGGATAAAGTTATTTCATCAAATAAAATAGATATAAAAGATATTTCAAAACTTTCAAATTTTACAAATTTAATGAATCAATTTGAAAAAGAATTTGTTTTATGTAATTTAGTAAATAATGATTTTGTTGATTCCAATTCAACTTTATTCAACTTAATCAATGATTTAAATTTACAAGAATTATAAGACACATCTCATTAGATATTACGTTTTAACGATCAATTAATCAAAATTTTTGAAAAGTTTATTCAATTCCAATTCATTTCAACAGGTATTATACATTTTATATATATTAATTTTAGCATCCTCAACGGCATGGGTTTATTTAGTAGTTTATAATGGTAATTATAAAAGTTTTATAATAGAAAATATTTAATCTCTGAGGTCTTTAAAGTTTTACCCGATAGGTAATAAGTCAAAACTTAACCGGTATAAGTGACAAAAGCCGCATGACGAAAGCTGTGTCGTTTCTCAAAGTAATTCTCAAATCAATTTTGAAAAAATATTTACCAACTCTAATAATTACGAGCCAATTAGAGAAATCAAAATATTAAGCAAAATCAACTCAATTTCCTAGACCAAACGACAATTACTTATTCAAAACTCCTTCCGTATAGATAACTAATTTCAAACATATACAAATGCAACCATATTCAAGATTTGGAGGGACAAGAAGATGCTTTTTTGAATTTCAAAAATTAGTAGATTGTACAACATCATCAGATACCACATCAAAAAAACAATGTTTACCTAAATTTGAAGATTATAATGAATGTTTACATGGATTAAAAGAAAGAGAACAAGTAAGGATATTAAATAAACAATTGAGTGAAAATGTAGCTAATGATAAAGGAATAAATCCGAGAGAATTATATAATGGAGTTCAAATTTATGAAAATTTGGATTTAATAAAGAAAAATTAAATTAGATGAATCGAATGTATATTATGATTATAGTTGTTCCTTGAGAGTTACAGGAGACTTTTAATTTTCATTAAATCTTTAATAATCCAAAAGGTTTGCTTTAAGAGGAATGACCGAGATAAGTTGCAGTATTTTGACAAATGATCCGATCAGCTAAATTCGTCTTCCCACTATTTGGAGCCTCATCTAACTCTATAATCTTTCAAGCTGAGACCAGATCTTACATCTTTTCTTAACTGTCCATAAAAGTTTCAAACTGAGACCAAATTCTACTTCTTTATTATACGATGGACATCTTGAAAGCACTTTCGCAGTAGTAAGCAATTGAACAACACTATCTTTGTTTCCTTCTCACCATGATCTTGTTCTGTCTCGTTATCTCCAAAGTCTTGTTGCAAAATCAAGATGCACCAAATTTGTGTAGAAAAAAAATACCATATTTGAAGTTACTTTTGCAACCTCATACAGAAAGCTCAATATCATTACATATTCACAAATTCAAATGCCAATATAACAATAACCAAACCCTAAAATGGACGTCAAAAATCAATTAATAGTCCAAGATACAAGCACAAAAGTATCTAGACCTAAACAAACAATCCAAGATCTTGAAGAACTATATTTCAATCAACAAACGAAAAGAAAAGAATATGAACAACAAATAAACAAGAATAAATTAAACTATGGCCAATGGCTACGGTACGCTAGATGGGAATTAGAGCACAATCATGATTTTGCGAGAGCTAGATCAATCATGGAAAGAGCGTTAGATGTTGATATACAGCATATACCATTTTGGATACAATATATTCAATTTGAATTAATTAATAAGAATATCAATCATGCCAGAAATTTATTAGAAAGAGCAATAACTAAATTACCAAAAGTTAATAAATTATGGTTTTTTTATATCCAAACAGAAGAAATGTTGAAAAATTATACAAAAGTTCGAGAACTTTTTGAAAGATGGATTGAATGGAATCCCGATGAAAGTTGTTGGGATGCATATATACATTTTGAATCTAGATATGAAGAAATTGATAATGTGCGAAATATTTATAAAAGATATGTTAGTTCGCATAATGATGGTGAAATTTGGTTAAAATGGATTGATTATGAATTGACTAATAACGAAAGTGATAAATTAGTTATAAGAGCAATTTTTGAATCTGCAGTAGATTCATTCTTGGAAAAGTTGAATTCAAATGGAATAGAAAATGAAGAACTTTTTTCACAAATAATAGCCAAATGGCTAAGGTGGGAATCAAAATGTATGGAATATGATAGAGTTAAACAAATTAGGACAATTTTAGTAAGTAATGATAGATTTAAATTTTCTGCTAAAATTAAAAACGCAATTTATAATTCAATAAATGAAGTTGAGGCAATTTTAGGTGATAAAGATTCAATTGAATCTGGAATAATTTTCAAAAGAAAAGCCAAATATGAAAAAGACATAGAAGAAGATCCATGCAATTTTGAATCCTGGTGGTCATTAATTTCAATAATTATACAGAGTGATGAAGAAGCTTTAATACGACAGACTTTTAAAAAAGCAGTTTCAAATATTCCTTCGATCGAATTTGGTAAATCTGAGACTTGGAAGAAATTCATATTACTATGGCAACGATATGCATTTTGGGAAGAGTTTGATAATAAAGAACTAGAACTAGCGAGGCAAGTATGGAATGATTGTATAAAAATTCTAACTCATCAATACTTCACACTGGGTAAAATATGGATAGGCTTGTTTGAGTTTGAATTAAGAAATAACGCATTAGAAGGTTTGACTAAAGCTCGTAAAACTTTTGGTAAAGCTATGGGTTTAATGAATAAATATGGTCCAAAACCAAAAGTTATAAAATATTATATAAAATTTGAGAGCAAATTGGCGGAATGGGATAGAGTTCGATCAATATATCAAAAATGGCTTGAACTATCTATTATATTTGGTCTACGTTGTAATAGAATTGTGAAAAGATATTTGAAATTTGAAATGGAGCTTGGAGAAACAGAGAGATGCGAGTCGGTATTAAAGATGGTCTTGGGACTTGGTAATGATGAACGAACTGCTCGGTCATTTGATCAGGAAGATATGTTCAATTTAGCAGTGGATTTTTTTACTGACGAAATGAAATATGAAGAAATTAGAATGTTATACAGAGATAGAATAAAACTCAATCCAACAACAGATAATTGGATAGCATTGGCTTTATTTGAATCTTCCATTCCATCATCAGCACAATTGGAGGAATATCTAGCTGTAGAAAATGAAGAATTTGAAATTGATATAGGTGAAGAACAACTAACTAACACGAGAGAGGTTTTTAATGAGGCTGATTATTATTTCAAAAGTAGAAATGACAATGAGAGTAGAAAAGTCATTTTGGAAGCGTTTAAGGATTATGAAGAGGTGAATGGTGATGAGATATCATTAAATTCAATCAATGCAAGACTACCTGAGAGAATTAAAAAGAGAAGGAATATAGACGGTATTGAAGAAGAATACTATGATTATATTTTTAATGATGAAAAGGAGGACGACGAAAGAGACGAAGATCAAGATAATCTTAAAGAGACAAACAATGACGACACCGAAGAGAAATATAAACCGCCACCTGCTTCATTGAACAAGTTCCTAGCAAATGCTAAAAAATGGGCAGAAAGTCAAAATTGAATCACATAATCATGAACACGTTTACATTGATGAATCTAGTTTGAATATATAATTATTAAGCCATTGTAATCACCTTGATTGAGTATTATATGTATTTCTTCCTGTCAACCTCTTTTATCAATTACCTCCTCTCAATGTCAATACCAAATGTAACGAAGCTCCTGCTTGAATACCAGATTCTTGAACAGTTTTGTCATCATCCAATTGTGAGCCATTGAAGATCAATCTTTGTTGTGCTGGTGAAATACCTTCTTTTTCTTCCATCATTTCTTTAATTCTGATAATCTTATCCTGTGGTTCAATATCTACTAAAATATCTCTCCCTGTTAATGTTTTGACTTTGATTTGCATGATTGATTTATGTGAATGATAATTATGAGGAAGTGGTTGTAAATTTGGCTAATTAAAGATGAAACAAATCAAAAGCGATAAGTACTAAAATCAATATGATATTATTTTTTTTTTGGTTTATTAAATCTCAGAAGTTTCAGATTTTAAATGATCCTCACAATTCATGCTACCAACGCCAATTGTCAAAGATCTAGACTTTGATAAAGTATATGAACCTTCAGAAGATTCATTTTATTTATTAGATTGTTTTGAAATTGAGAAAGATTTTCTTGTGAAGAAATTCACAAATCAAGTACCAATTATAACTGAGATTGGAACAGGTTCAGGTATCATTACAACTTTCCTAATACAAAATATTCTACAAGATGCAATCTATATAACTACAGATATAAATCCCACAGCATGTGTTTCAGCAAAAGCAACTTTGTTACATAATTGTAAAAAGAAAGCTCATCTAGTGGATTCAACTCAAATGGATTTAACCTCATCCATAAGGAATAAAACTATTGATGTATTAGTTTTTAATCCACCATATGTTCCTGCATCCGAAGTTCCAAATTTACCAACTAATGATACAGATAATAAATGGTTGGATTTGGCTCTTCTAGGAGGTGAAGATGGAATGATTATAACATGGAAAGTTTTAAATAATTTGGAAAACATCTTAAGTGATGAAGGTGTTGCATATATCTTGTTCTGTGCTAGAAACAAGCCTGTTCAAGTAGCTGAAATAATGAGACAAAAAGGATGGGAAGTAACGACGATAATCAATAAGAAAGCTGGTTGGGAAGTACTAAGTATACTACGATTTAATAAGCATTAGACTAGCGTTTGTTTTAGTAGATCTGTAAAAAAAGCTGGTTGTGAAAACAAAGTAAATTTAATTTTATTATCTCTTACATCTTTATCTTATTTTCAACTACATACTATCTGACCAGAGCTGACAATCATGTCTCGAGGTAGATCAGAAGCCGTTAGAGAAACTCGGTGGTCGGGGACACCTGCAAGAACAAAACAATTTGGTCATCTTAAATTAGAAACAGTGATTACAGGACATTTGACACAGGAACAACTTGATGCATATCAACACTTATTTCGAATAGAAGAAATTTCATATTATCTACGTACTGCTCAACAAGAACATAAACTGATCATTGATTTATTGCCGTCGTCAACAGTAGATTCAAGAGAAGTAAGATACAAAAGAGATCCTTCACCACCACCAAAATATGACAACCATGGTAATAGAATAAACACAAGAGAACAAAGAATTACAGAGGAATTAGAGAAAGAAAGACATGGATTAGTGGAAACTGCGGCTGGAAGTATCAAGGACTATATTGCACCTTCAGAGTATAGGAAGCCAGCAAAAACTTTGGAAAAACTATATATACCCGTCAAAGACTATCCAGAGATTAATTTTGTTGGATTTTTAATTGGACCAAGAGGTAGGACATTGAAAAGACTTCAAGATGAAAGTGGAGCAAGATTGCAAATTCGTGGTAAAGGATCAGTTAAAGAAGGTAAATCAACAAGTGCAATAGAGGATAAACCAGGAAATACAACAGAATCAGTAGAAGATGACTTACATGTTTTAATTACTTCAGATTCTCAACAAAAAATTGCAAAAGCTGTCAAAATGTGTAACGAAATTATTGAAAAATTAGTATTTTCACCAGTTGGTCAAAACGAATTGAAACGAGAGCAATTAAAAGAGTTGGCTGTATTAAATGGTACTTTAAGAGAAACCAAACCTTTTGATCCAGAAGCATATCAAAAGAAACAACAAAGATCATTAGACATAACTAAAATTGTTTGTAAAATTTGTGGTAAAGTAGGGCATTATGCAAGAGACTGTAAGCAAAATATTGGACAAAACATTAATGACAACAGGGGAGCTACTGATTCATACACACCTGGGTCTTCCTCCAATTCAGGTGATTCGCAACCTTGGAAAAAACCAAGACTTGAAGTTCCAACACCGCCATGGCAAGCTGCTTCGAGTTCAAAACCTCCCCCACCATCTATGACGAACAATTTTCCTCCACCTCCACCGCAGGTATCTCAAACACATCCACCACCACCTCCTTCACAATTACCTCATACACATGCTCCACCGCCTCCACCTTCAAGTTCAAATTTTCAACGAAATTCACCCGCCCCTTCATCAATTCAGAAACCTAATTCACCAGTTCCTCCTCCACCCCAAAATAGTAAGCCACCCCCACCTCCAACTCAAGAGTCAAAACCACAACCTCCACCTACTTCAGGAAAGAGATGGCAAAGACCACCAGCACCCCCATCTAAATAACGTTTTACATATATGTACAGAATTAAGAAAGATCATCAATTTCATCTCTATTACTTATCTATAAAATACCACTAAATATTATTAACTTTTTTCCAAATCATTCAAGAGCATTCAAGGTTGTTTGTTCGGATATCAATTGTTGTTGTTTGGTTTCAATACTTACTTCCTCAAAACTTGCACAATATTTGGATCTTCTTCTTAATTCCTTACCATAAAAATAAAATAAAAATGGAACGGGAACCAAAATCGCGGAAATACAACCAATTAAAGTACTAGCCCATTTAATTTCCAAATTTTCAAATAATTGTTTAGATACTATAGGAAATATACCTCCGAATGAAGATCTTAAAAATGTATTAGCTGCAATGGCACTTGCTGAATAAAAAATGTAACAATCAACCAAATAAATCAAACAAGGTAAAAAAATAGCTATCAAGCCTACACCGATTGGGACCGTTCCCAAAACTGGAACAATCCAATGAACTTTTGTACCAAAGCCTCCAGCCCAACCTAACCAGAATATACCTATTGTGAATGCAACAGATCCGACCATCATTGGAAGTAATTTCACCTCCGGTGCAACAATACCATTATTTTCCTTCATAATTCTTTTTGACCTTAATTCAAAAAGAAAAACAACAATACCACCAAATATAGTACCAACGAACATAGCTAAATAAGGCAATTCCCCAACTCCATGAGACCATCCATAAGTTCCAGTAAAAATCATTGGAATAACTGTTAGGAATAAATATAAGATACCATAAACAAAAGCATTGTATAATGAAATTAAAAATAAAATTGGTTCTGTAAATAACATAACAATTGGTCTAGTTATTTGACTTTGACAAATTTCTTTAATTGATAGTTTGAGATTTTCATGTGGAGCATATATACCCCAAATTCCAGTTTTGTTTCTTAATTTGACAGCTTTATCGATTAAAATCACATCAGCTAAAGTTTCAGGAATGAATGCACATAATACCAATCCAAATGAACCAACTATAGCAATAAAATAGCCATTCCATCTCCATCCCAAGTCACTATTTTTAATGGTAAACCCTCCGAGAACTGGCGCAACAAGAGGACCTCCCATAAGCAACATACTAAATATTCCCAATGCCTTTGATCGTGTTTCAGCATCAAAAATATCAGCAAAGATAGCTGGGACAACAACTAAAGGTGCACTTCCAACAAAACCTGCAAAGAATCTGCAAAGCATTATTGTTTGAATATCTTTTGCCGTTGCTACAGCGAATGAAAAGCAAACGAATCCAAAACATGATATTAGTAAGGGCAATTTTCTACCATATATTTCTGATGCTGGTCCCCAAATTATAGGTCCAGATGCAAAACCAAATACAAACAATGATGTGGCTAAAGCACTAGGAGTCCATCCAATATTAAATATTTCCATAAGTGCTGGTTGTGAGGCTGCAAACATAGCTGAACCTAAGGTAACTGCAACTGAAGCAACACAACAAGCTGCCGATATATATAATTTTGTTGTTAATTTCCAATTAAACGGGTGGGTAGGATCATTTTGCCCATCGAAAGAAACTTTATAAAGGGATTGTTTAGGTAAAGGTGGTGGAAATGGTTTGTTGTTTCCCATCACAGGTATTTCATCCTTAGATTTAAAATCTCGATTTATCAAGGTAATGTCATGTGTATCAGATTGTGATTCTATTGTTGTTAGATATGTTTCTTGTCTTGATAATGCTGGTGATGATCCACTTGATGTACCTTGTTCCAAGTCAGAGGTTGATGTCTTATTCTGTTGATTTATATTAGGATTATTTGCAAATGTGACTGAGTTGTTTTCAAGATCAATTGTTTGTTGCATTTTTTTGATTAAAGTGATTGACGAATTTAAAAGGGTTTTCAAGAGTAAGAGATAAAATAATTTTGAGATATACCAAGATATTTATAGAATTTATTTGACCCTGAAATCATGCTGTTTGAATTACAAATCTTGTAACTTATTTAGATGTTTACTTCAATCTTTCTCTAATTTAAAGTTTTCTTGGTTACATTCTACGGATCTTTTTAGCTAGCAGAACAAATATTAGTAGTTCTGTAAAATAAACGGATAAATTCTGATCAACAAAATTCGGTTAAATGATTAATAACTAAGTAATTCATCTCTTTCCATTTGAAATATAGTTTCGGAGTTTTTCTTGACAACACTTTTGTGTAAGATTTGTGATGTTTCAGAAATGTTCCTCGGGATTATAAAGGTAAAGCCGTTTTTTCATATAATTCGATAAATTGGGACCACTTTTCCAGTTTTGAGTAAATACTGTATAATAACTCAATTCTTAATTCATGTTTTCAGTTTCTTAAGTATTACAATTTTCAAGGATTATTTTAATGTTTAAACGTATTTCAAACAAATGGAAAAAGAAACTTTTTTATTTTCCTGAATTTTTACAAAAAAAAGTTGCCAAGAATGAAAACGAAAACATCGATAACTTTGTGCAACCATCAACGTTTTGGCTCAATTTGAATCATCTTCTAATTTTAATTTCTATTTTTGCATGTGATGTTTGAAGAACTTCTAATAATAATAATTTCACTTCTTTGAGGCATAATCGAATTCATTAGAGCTTAATTTTGTTTCGATTTGTTTCAGACGAGCATAATTGTAAGACACAAATTTTTTAAAAGAGCAAACGCCTACTTATTGTGCAGTCAGAAGGCACAGTGTTTAATTAGCAGATGCAAAATCTTTGATGCATGCAACGATCGTTCAGTCTCATATCACTCTTATATTAGAATTGCGAAAAAATTCTAAACTTACTTGTTGCACGTTTGTAAACAATTTGATGCAATCTTATCAATACACTTCCAGAAAGCTTTATGAGACTGCAAGAATCTTTTTTGTTTGCCGAATGGTTTCTGCAACGATCTACAACATTCTTTTACCATTACTTAACTTTCGGCTTGAATAACCAAAAAAATTGTATTCAATTTTGCAGCCAAATCTATTTAAAAATGTTCAAGCCTAATCGCCGCTCTGAGTACGTATTCACATTAGCGGATCGCATCTTTCAGAAGCAACGGCTTATTCAATAAAACAAATTGAATCATATTGACGACTTACTATATCAGTTGTATGTAAAAAAAATTAAAGTGTATGACGACCAAGAATAGCGTTGCCCAGTATCGATCCGGGGACCTCAGGGTTATGAGCCCTGCGCGCTAACCACTGCGCCACAACGCTGTTAAATAGTTTAAAATATGCTTAGAAACGTGACTAGAATAACATTTTCGACTGAAAAATAAGCCAAACTTTGAGTGAATGAAACGGTAATGCGACCTGGAGGGTAGAGAGATTTCAAAAATACATTGATCCTATTCGTTTCATCATCATTCATTAATAAGGTAATAGAACAAATTTATACATAAGCCAACATATCTCTAATGCAATCTTTTACTTTGTAATATAATGGCCCAATATTTCCATCAATCACAATATCACCATTTTCATCATCTACATCAGCTATTGAAGAAGATGTTCCAGAAGAGCCACCATACGCAATCTTTCTAATCGCTAAACTATCATTCACCACCAAAGTACCATCACTTTTGAATTCAACGAAAAAGTTTTGTGATTGTAGTTTTTTCTTCAAATCTGGCAATTTAACATTTCCAATTGCTAATTTAGGTACATTTTTTGAAATAATTTGTGCTAATTTTGAATCTTGTAAAGTTTCTAATATTTTGGCTTCTAATGAATTTTCAGATAAATTGGTAGATATAATGGAAGAAGTTTGCTTCAAATTTAGTTGAGTATCTGAATTAAGATAATTCTTGATATCACTCTTTCTTTTCTTTAATTGTGGAGATTCATCATTTTGGCCATGATTATCTTCTTCATCGCGAGTATTTACAAGCTCCAACTCTCCAAATACTTTTGCGACTTTGTAATTTTCACCAATTGGTTTCCATTTCAAAGTGGAAACTAACTGATCATCTAAAGTAATTTCAAAATTGTTTACACCAATAACGTCATTACCATTAACACCATCAGTTTCGGAATCATTACCAATCTTAATTGCTTCATTGTCTTCAGCTATAGCAATATTCATTTTACCACTTGAAAAAGGAGAAGCGGCACTTAAAAGACCATCTCGAAGATTCGCCAAAGATAAATATCTTGAACCATTTATTATTTGTTTCTTATTGTTTTCGATTTTTTGTTCAATTTGTTGACTATTAAAAAAGGTTTCGATTTGTTCCAAGTTTCCAGACTGTTTTTGATTGATTTCATCTGGTAAAAGAATTAGATTGTACGGTTTAATTGATTGAATTATGATACTCAAAGATCTCATATCAACTAATCCAGCTAAATCAACAAATGCTAAACCACACCGTATTCGTAATTGGGTTTGTGAATTTGATCGTTCTGAGATTTTTACTCGCTTCACTGGATGCGTTAAAGTATCCAAATATTTCGTCAATAAATTTTGATTCACTTGCTCTTGAGGTGTGATCTTTTTTATCATTTCTTTTTGTTTATTATGATCCTTATCTCTATGTTTGTTTCTTCTTTTTTCATCAAATTTTTTCTTACCTTCCATAATAATTTTGGCATTTGATACTTCATCAGTTTTTTCAAAATCTTTTGCATTTATCACTTGACCATAATCATCAATTTGTATCCTTTTGTGAAAGAAAGGAAACATTGCTTGTCTCGGCTTCAATTTATGTGTTATTCTGATATCGATTGGTAAATGTTTTTCAAAACTGTTTTTAATATTTTCCATCATAAATGCCTCGTGTTGTATCAATTCATCGACTTCTTTTGTTGTTGACGCTTGTTGTTTCTCAGTTTTCAGTATTGAGTCGTATATCTCACCAGCCCTTTTAGCCGCATTTTCTTCATTCTCTTCTATTTCGTCATCATCTGATGAATCCTCAACATCTAGTCTTGTATCTGCATTTAATAAATTTTGAATCTTTTGATCTCGAACCTTTGCCATTAATTTTTCTTTTCTCTTTTTAGTGATTTTGTCTTGAAATTCAATTAGTTCATTCCCAGTAGCTTCTTCTTCAATCGTCCAGTCACTTAGATCTACGATCTTCTCCAACGGAACAGCAGTACCATCAACAACTTTCCCAGTTCGCTCTTCCGTTAGTTTTTTCCAATCATTGTATAAAGTTCTACTAAGACCTGCACTATCATCATTGGAAGGTTTTTCTGTCAAGATTACTGTAGTTTTTTCATCATTACATAAGTAAGAAAATATTTTACTTGATAAATCTCCATGCCTTAAATCAACACCAGAACAAAAAATAATCTTTGAACCTGGAATTTGAATAATTTCGTTTGGATCCATTACCAAATCCACTTTACTAGGGTTGAAAGGTAAAAAATTTGTGTTATTGGATGATGAGTCATCAGCATTATTCCAATTCTTATTGAAATTCAGGGACATCCAATCCAATAAATTGGAAGCATAACTTAAAACTCTTGTTCCTGTGTATGATAAGAAATAAACTGGGATAGGAGCTCCCTTTAAATGTTCATCGACCAAATGAAAAACTTCCAAGAATCTACTTGTTACTGAAGTAGGAATTATTGCGGAACCTCCATTGGATAAAGTAGCGTCAACTAGCTGTAGGAACTTTTCACATCTTTTTTTATGAGACATTGGAGAACCCAAATTGGCAGATGTTATAAATGCAGTTGGTCGCAATAATGAAACTTGAATGTTACCCAGTGATGAATTTATAAAATTTGCACTATTTAAAAATGAATCCCTCGAATGATTCCAACTTGGTGCATAAATTATTCGATCTATTTTTTTAACAATCAACCAAAATGCTCCACCTAATGAATGTCCAGAGTTATATGGAGTAATTGAAACTTTACCATCACAAATTGTAATGTTTTGTTGATATTTTATAATTTTGAATTTATCAAACCAATAATCTATTTCGTCTAATTCAATTAAATTTGTTAATATTGGACCTAGGATACCTTGTGATCTATAATATTCAACTGTTGATATTCTTCCCAATTGATTAACAGGCAAAGTGGAATAAACAGGTATGTTTGCTATCAAATTTGGATATTTAGTGACTAACAATATCAATCCACTAATATATGAAACTCCAGAATGTGAAATCAATATAGCACTAACATTTTTCAAATCTTTTTCTAAAAAGTCTATTATAGAGGGATCTTCACCGTTCCATGATGGGTCCGCTAGTATGTTGTATTTATTATCAAACGATAGTAGTCCAGCTTTAAATGAATGATCATTTTCACCTGGTGTTAGCAAAGAAAATGCAAACATTCGATGTTGATTGCAGATAAAATAAAAGAGTAAATATTTAAAAATGAAAAATTACTTGGTTTGATAATTTCGTGTCAGTATTTGGTAGCAGCCAACCTAGAAAAAATTGTTACTACGAAGCATTGTACTAAAGTATACAGTCTCAAAATATAAAATCAATAATAATCTATTATACAAAACATGAAATGAATAAATAATATATAACGCTACGTAGAAATTCTTGTATGATATGACATTAATGTTTCGGCATTAGTTAAACCGGGTAAATTATGAGTTGTGTTTATTCTTTCTAATGAAGTTCTTGGTAAATCACCCAGTAAAATCATTTGTTGTCTTAATTGACTAATTGGAATATTTTTATGAAATTGTTCATTTATTGTATTTTTCCTAAGCCTTGCTGCATTTGAATTTTGTCTTGATCTTGTTGTTAAAGTGGTTCTTCTTTTTATAGTTTTGAATGTTTTTTCAATTTTATTTTCATGTTCATCTTTGTCATGTTTGTATTCCTCTTCCATTTTTTCAAACAATTGTGGATCTTTTTCAATAATTTCATTCAATAATCTATGTCTTTCCACATCTTCTTTATCTGTTGGATCATACCCTTCTGGATAATCATCAAATTTCCCATTACGAACCTGTTCTCTTATAATATCCACATCAGTTGGTTTAAAATTAACTCTTAAAAAATCAATAGTGAAAGTTGGTAATAAACATGCAATAATTCCAATGAAAATACAACACCAAACACCTAAAGTTCCTAAAGTTTGAGCACCTGCTCTATAAAACTCACCTGAATAATTCTTATTGACACTCCAAACACCAGTCCAAAAATAAACTAATAAAATTGAAATAGCATAAATCAATAATGATAACCAATCCCATCTATGTTGTTTTAATAAAACAAACAAATCACAAGCAGTAACTGCTATACAAGCAGCTACTACACCCATAAAGAATCTATGATCAATAGTCATACCTTGTGGATTTTGGAAACTTTTATAAAATAATAAAAATGGGAAAAAAAATGATATAACTGATTGATATAATCCATCAATCATATAAATTATAAATTTATATTGTGACCAATCTTTACTCAAAATCCCACTAATATATAATTGTGGAACTAATAATGAAACAGTATCTGAAACATCTTGATCAAAAACTGCAAGGACAATAACTGGTAATGATGTAAATGCTAAATTATAAAACATAAGATAAGTATATTCATAAAGATATGAACCATCAAAATTATTAAATATACCATACCAAAAACAAGTAAAAGTGAAAACAACATTTTTATAAAAGAAACATGGAACCATTTCAGCTAATCTTTTATAAGACCAACGACCATGAACTAATAATAATCTTGTTAAAAATCTAAATTGTGCAATTGCATAATCTGATGACATTACTGCTTGTCTTCCTTCTTCTCCAGCTATACCTACTCCAACATTTGCAGCTTGAATCATAGCAACATCATTAGCACCATCACCGATTGCTAAAGTCATTACACCTAATCTTGTTTTAACTAATTTAACAACTTCTGCTTTTTGAGCTGGTGATACACGACAACATAAAACTGATTTACACTGTTTTCCTAATAATAAAAATTTATCACGGATTAATTTAACATTTTCACTTGGATGATCATCAAGATTTTGAAACATTAAAGTTAATGCACCTCCATCAATAATTAAAGCATGTTTAGGATCTGGAATAGAATGATCTTTTTGAGCTAATTTTATTAAATTTTTAACTTGATCTGGATTTGAACAATCGATATTGAAATTTTCAATCAAATATTTATCAATTAAATCATTTAAATATTCAACACTTTCTGCACTTTGTTCATCTGGTCTAACAACTAATAATTTCATTTCATTTTCTAATAAATTACATGAAAATCCAATATTTATTGCTGTTTCAATTCTGTCACCAGTTAATACCCATAACTTTATTCCAGCTTGTCCTATAATAGATATTGATTGTGGTACACCATCTTGTAATCTATCTTCAATTGCAGTACCACCTAATAAATCTAAGTTTTGCTCGATTTCATCATCTAATTGTTCAATTAATTCATCTCTATCATCATCAATAGATGCATTTGCTTCATGATATTTATCAGACCATTGTTTATACCAAGATGGATCTAATTCTTTTGATGCAATACATAAAGTTCTTAAACCTTCATTTGCATAATCTTCTAAATATAATGCAGTTTTACTAACAATTTCATGAGAATTTGTTTGAGGATTTAATCTTTGGAAAATAACACTATCTGCACCTTTTGTATATAATATAATTTTCCCATCTGGTGATTTAATAACACAAGACATCCTTTTCCTAGCTGAAGTAAATGGAACAATATCTAATAATTCAAATTCTTCTTCTTTACCGTAAATCAGTAAAATTAATGATTTTCTTAACCTTTCTTTGAAAACAATTCCTAAATCTCTGGCAACTGCAACTAATGCTGCTTCATCTGGCGATTCAGCTTTAAAATCACGTAATGTTGGATCAACTTTGTTTTCTTCAGTAACAACTGTATTACAGAGAGCTAATGCAAACATAAATTTCTCATTTGCAATACGTTGTTGATTATTTGGTTGAGCCAATAAAGTATCTCTAACATAAGCACTTGAAACAAATGAAATATTTTCACTTCTTAATTGATCATTATGAGAATATTTTTCTAAATCATCCATCATGATTTCTTTATCATGATCTATTTTCAATTTCCATTTTCTTGCTTCTTCAATTGTATCTAAACCTTTTCTTTTATCTAAACCTTGTTGAGCTTCTGTATATGCTAATCCATATGATTTCCCATTTATGGTACATTTCCTAAATTCCATTACATTTTGAGTTAATGTTCCTGTTTTATCACTAAATACATATTCAATTTGTCCCAAATCATCAGAAATATTCCAAGCTTTTGGAATACATGGGAAATCCAATGGTGCATAGTACATCTTAATATCTGAATGAATGAAATATGCTTGTAAAGTTTTAATAATTTCAATAGAAATATATAATGAAATAGGAACTAACGATTGATAAATAATCAAAGCAACAAAAAATGCAATAACTCCTCTTGCAGCATTGGTTGAACCATATGGATGCCAATCAAAAAATACTCTTGAATTATCAGTTTCTCGATAAAATAATCCATTAATTAAACCAGATATGAAACATAATATAAAAAGTAAAAGAAAATTAATAATAACTGATAAATTTAATTCTCTTGAAATTCTTGATACTTTTGTTGGAGTTATACCTGCATTCAACATAATTTTAGTTTCTGGACCAGTATAAACACATAAACCAATAACCCATTTTGTATTTCTTAAAGTACAACCTCTTAACAATACATTTTCTGGAGTTATAGCTTCTTTTTCATCTTCATTAACTAATTGACCTTTTGAATCATAATTTTCATAATGAATAGTTCCTTTAAAAGCATATAAATTTGGATTTGGAGCATCACATTCAAGCCAAAATTTAGTATCACTAATATCATCAGAATGTTTTAAATTATTATTTCCACCACATTTTAAAGCTTTTCTCATTTTTAAATTAGTTTCACCATCAAGATTTTTTGTTTCAATAAAACAATTTCCTTCTGGATCTGAAGTTGAAATAATTATAACATCTGCAGGTACTTCTTCATTAGCTCTAATTCTAATCATATCTCCAACATTAACATCTTTCCATGAACGATTTTTAAAATTAGCTCTTTTCATTTCTGGATTTTTTGCATTTCCTTCTTTTAAAATTGGATTAAGTAATGAATTTGGTAATGCTACTGTTGGTGGTCTATTTGATTGCATTGATTTTCTAACATGTTGTCCACTTCTTCTTGGTGATTGCATACTTCTTCTTGGTGAATGCATACTATATCTAGGATGTTCTGAATGATATGAATATTCTGAAATCACAGTACTCACTCTATGTAATGCTAATTCATCTTGATACGCTTTCTCTCTAACAAAATCTTGTTTTTGTTTTTTTGATCCACATATGAATATACAACTTTTTTTTATACCTTTAAAAAATTTAATTGAACCTTTTGTACATGATTTTTTAAATCTTCTCCATGGTCCAACAAAATCTTTTTCAACATTTGGATTTATAACACCTGACATTAGATGAATAGGACTATTATTTAATTCGGAATCACTTATAACTCTTCTATAATCTTCAAATGCATCTTTTATTGCTGTAATACAAACAATAACAATTAATGGCACAGCAGCTAATCCAGGACTTGGAACTCCAAAAACTTGAAAAGCACCTAATATAACTAATACCAAAAAATAAGTATTTGCAACATTTGTAAACTGTAATATTAAATTTTTTGGTAAAAATGTTATTGGAGTATATTTTGTAGTTCTAATTTTATTTCTAGGATATTCAATAATAGGATGACCCCTGGAATCTTTCATATCATTAGGTAAATCATAATTAAAAAATATAGTTCTTGGTATATTATTATATATCTCTTGCATATATTCAGGTCTATTAGCTAAACCTTTTAAAAAAAACCATCTTTTTATTCTTGATTTTAAATTTGGTGGTGGTGTATGTAAAAGATCTTGAGATGTTGCTCTTTTAATTTTATTGACATTATTAGTAGAATTTGATGAATTATATTTTGATCCATTTGATGATGATAATTCTTTTGATTCATTCCCTAGATCTGTTTTAGATTGATTAGATATCGTATCCCGTATCTCTGACATGATGATTCAAATTATGGATGAAAGGGTTAGGATGATATCAGTTGTTTTTGTTTGATAAGGTTATGCAAATGAACAGTCAGATGAATGGTGTATGATTGGTAATGATCTACAGGTGGGTTGTGGTATATGATATATGCTAATATTGAAATATGTAATAAATGTATGGGTTATACTGTATTTGGTAAACTTTATTATTGTTTTTTTTTATACCCGTTTTTTAAATTTGTTGTTCTACTAATTAAAATATTGAGTTAATAAATTTACTTATTTTCTTATTAATTATACAAGATTTAACTCTTCAAAGTCTTGGTCAATGAAAATTGGATAACTGAAGAGATACAAGAAAGCTCAAACTATCATCTTATGGTCAAGTTTTTTGGGTATCTTTTTATATACGTTATAAACTTGACCTAGATTTAATCTAACTAAGAAGTTCTAGTTTTGAACGAGAGATATTGATAGAGACTTTGTCTATTAGTAATCCGAAGTTGAAACATTTTCATATTCATAATTGAAATCTGAAATCTAAACTTTTGAATCAGATCTGTGTTCGTTCTAGGGAATTTTCATAGAGGTAGTATACTTTTATGAACGTTTAGTTTCCTAAACTTTATTTGAACCAAGCCCACATGGTGAGACCTTTGTTAAGAAGCTCACTTGAAAAACGGAAGATTGAAGGAGATCATAATAGTTAGACTCCTTTGATAATCGAACGAACCCTAAATCTTGCAAATGCAACATTTTGACATAAATCACTTTACTGATTTGTTCAATGTTCGGCTAAAATCTAAATACGTTTTTCTAGTTCTAAAATTTAGACACGGCTATAAATTTTCTTCACGGAATTACCGATTCATCTTAAATATAATGAATGTAATCATTTCAATGTTAATGAAAACCCAAGGTCTGAATCATATTTAGAATAGACCTTTAGTTAATGTATTGAAGTGATCATATTTCCATTCTATATTTTTAAAGTATTAGCCTTGTCAGTCTATGAAGGGGGCATGGCTAATGCGGGATTAAAGTTCTAAGCCAGGTTAGAAGAAAAAAGATCGAAACTGCACTCTAATTCTACTCCTCGTTTTTGAATTGTTTATTCATCAGCAAAGAGAAGAAAAACCCACTACGTTGCAAAAACTTCAAGTAGTTGATCACCTTCATTTCGTAATTCTTTAATTAGTTGAAAATCTGAATCTAGGTTTGATAAAGTTACACAAAAAATCGGTATGAACTTCGTAAATACAATCTTATATGCAGTATTTTGTTTAACAGATCATCAATTATACAATACATATAATAGGTATGGTATAGGATAAATCATAAGGCAACAAGACTGTGATTAGAAACCTGCTGCATTGAATCTTGCAGCTCATACATTCAGCGAAGAATCTGTCACAGTCCAGTATGATATATTTGTTGTTAAACAATATATTCCATTCGAACCTCATCGCAAAAAAAACTTTTGAACTCATCTCAAAGCTGTAGAATAAACATCAGTCAAATTAAATTCTCTAAATAATTTCACCGAATTGACGAAATGACCCAGACAACTGAATTCAACTAATCAGTTATTCAATATATTGGTCGACGCAACAACATTGGAAAATTAAACCATAGTATTCAATAAAAGTATAATTACTAATAATTATATTTCTTGAAACTTGTCAGACAGCCACATATACCCACCTAATTTCAATTTCTTCCAAAGAAGCATAAAGTAAAAAGGTAAAGATCATTGCTCCTTCACAATCTCTTTCCAACAAGGGAAAGTATTTGATTTACAAGGCAAAATAAAACATAGATAACTAAATCATTAAAGATTATAGTTAAGCAAAACATATTTGAATTTCTCACTTTGAGGGTATATGGGTATCATAACTCATCAACCAAGTTGGATTCAGTGGCTCTTTTGAAGAGTCAAAGAGGGACGTAAACTATAGAAAAAGATCCTATGGATGTACGTCGACAAAGAAAAGAAAAAAAGAAGGGAAAAATTAGTAAAAAAAAAATTAATTTTAGCTTAATTTATATTCTTTGATCTTGATCCGGGTAATACCTTTGAGTCGGGTAAATTTTCATACAAAACACTTTGGTTCAATTTACACGCACTCTCAAATTTGTTCGACGTAATTTTCAATTTTCAATTTTTCAATTAAATTTTCAAATCATAAATTTAGAATCAACTAATCAAACAATCAATTAAATCAAAAAATGTCGGTCGAAGAAATTCCACAAGGTTCAGATGTCAACGTCATCTCAAATAAAAATGAAAAAAAAGCAAGAGAATTAATTAAAAAATTAAATTTAAAACAAATTAAAGGTATTTCAAGAGTTACTTTTAAACAAAGAGGTAATTTAATTTATGCAATTGATCAACCAGATGTTTATAGATCTGCAGCTGGTACTTATGTTGTATTTGGAGAAGCTAAAGTTGATGATATGAATCAAAGAATTGCTGAAGCTCAAGCTCAACAAGCTCAACAAGAAGCTTTAACTAATGCTGCTAAATCAAATACTACCACAACTGAAGAAGATAAATCACCAGAATCAATTACTGCAGATTTAGAAAAAGCTTCATTAAATAATGCAAATAAAGTTGAAGAAGTTGATGATGAAGATGATGAAGAAATTGATGAAAGTGAATTTGATCCAAAAGATATTGCTTTGATTGTTGAACAAACTCATGTCTCAAGAGCTAAAGCTGTAAAAGCTTTAAAAAATCATGATGGTGATATGGTTAATGCTCTTATGGAATTATCATAGATTTATTCATAGGATAGTTTAAGTAAATATTTGTATATATGAAGTACAATTCCATATCATTTTATTTCATTACTTCTTTTCTCTCAATTGTATTATAGTTTAGATTTATCGATAAAAACATGATAAGCTGTACATTCTAGAAAAACTATATACACTTATATACATGCAAATGGAAAGAATTAGTCATTAGCTATAGTACTTAACTTATTCTTTAATTTCTTTTTCAATTGGTGCAATTTCAGGAACAGCTTCTTCAATTGATTTTTCTTTTGGATCATTCTCATTTAAATGTTCCTTTACTTCAATCATTTCAGGAATATCTAAATTTTCTTCCGTTTTATCATCGTCTTCATGTTTTTCCTTAGTTTCTTCCTTTGGTTCGCTTTTTTCATCTATACTATGTTGATCATCATTATAATGATTTTCATCAAATAACATTCCTTTACCATTCATTGAACCACATTTCCAACATTTATATTTTATATTATTTGGATCATCACAATTTGGAGGAGCTAAACCATTATGAGAAAAACAATGAGAACAAATTAATGCATATCTATTTTCTATACTTTCTGAATTATCTGATCCAATAAAAAGATCAAGTAATTTATCTTGTATTGTACGTTTTTGTGGTGCGGGTGGTGGAGATACAGGAGATGATGAGGTTTGTAGATTTGGTTTGGGAGTATGATTTATTTGTTGCTGAATTATTGGTGATTGATTTGATGATAAATGTTGTTCATTTAAATGCAATTCTTTTAATGCTTGTTCTCTTAAACTTTTGGATTTGGTATTTTTATTTGGTTGATTTATGAATTGTTGTTGTTGTTGTTGCAATTGTTGTGGTGTTGGCTTTGGTTTATCATCATATTTATTTATTAATTCATTAGTTTCATTATATTTTGTAATCTTTTTTAATTCATCAATTTTTAATTTATGTCTTTGTTTTAAATTATCTAAATGATGATCTTGAGAATTAATTAAATATTTAAATATGAAATTTATAATTTTAGTAATTAAAATTGAAATTAATGGGAAACCAATTAATAAATAAAAATTAAATTTTGATTGACCTTTTATAAATCTTTGAATCCTATTTGTTGCAATTGTATCAATTGGAATTGAAACATAAGAATAAAAAAAAATTAATAAGTATGTTATAAAATTAAATAATGACAATTTTTTATTTATTGATCTTTTATTTATTCTTAATTTGATTAATTGTTGTTTTGTCTTGTTTATATTTTCTGCTATTGAATTTAATTCTTTTTCAAATTTATTTGGATCAAATCCTGATTTACCACCAAATAGATTGAATACTCCCATGAGTTTTGAGATTGTTTGAGTGGATTCTTGGATAGTAGTAGTCAAATATGTTATAATTTGGACTCCTTAAACGGTTGGTAGGTTTTATCTTGATTCAATTGAGTGATTTAAAAGGTGTTTGTTGATCAATGTTTCAAGTGTAAGTTATTTTTAATTGTTCTATCTTTCGTAGCAAATAATAATTTCTATCATCTTCACTGGATTTACGAGTGTCGTGCATTTTTTGTTTTGACTTAAAAATTAAACTTGTCGTCAAGAAGTTGAAACATATTTCAACACGAAGATCAGCTCTACCTTGTCGACTATTTGAGTAGGTGAAGCTATAGAAATTAACTTGAATAAAAACCATAATTACTAATTGTATTTCAGGTGTTGAACAAGATCCGTATTTTGCGTCAGAATTTTGAGTTAAATTGGTTGCAAAATAATCATTAATCTTAAAGCTTCAATAAAGAAATATTGTATCTTTCTAAAGCGTCTATCTACTTTTTTAAACATAGACTATTAGTCAGATTCTTTACAAATCAAACAAAGCATTTGTACTAGATCAAATCCAGTTTCGTTCAGACGAAGTCATAATAGATATATCCGTGAATATTTTAAATTACACGAGATCAATACCGAAAAAGATACTACAAATATAACCCCAATTGTAATATGAATTAAAGGAATACTAAATTGTTTCAAACCTCTGACTACAATTTGGACCACAATGGTTCCCTTAAAAAACATATATTGATAAGCCGTAGTATTAAACATTTTGGTGTCTCATTTGATTAAATTCCGTCATAAATTGTTTAGTATGTATTTTACTTCTCTATGAAATATTTATTTAAGTAACGTCATATAATTATAAGAAAAAAAAGGGTAGTGCAATTATTAACAAAAAAACTCCGTTTCTATATATAAAATTTAGTTTTGTGTTATATCAGATGTAATTAAATGTTGAGTGGCAAAAACTTCAAACATACAGAAAGATAAAAAAAACTATAGACTAATAAGATAATTGCCAGCTAAGATATATTGGAGCTAAGATTTGGTCTTACCATAGGTTCCATAAACTTGTACTAGCTCTGGCCTACCCTTTTTTTTCCTTCACCCTATGATCTGTAATTCAGTATTTACTATTGTGTATCTTTCTAATTTTATTTTTGCTGTTTTCTATACTTTTATAAATATTGATTGTATTGTGTATTGTGTAATATTATTTAAGTACTAAGTAATATTATTTTTTCAACGAACAATCTAAAATTTTATCACCAAATTCTTAATTTCCATAATTTATTTTTTTCCAACCCCCCTCTTACTTCTTTATTTTCAATTTACAACAACAAATTTATACAGTATTGGACTTCATCTTAATTTGATAGAGGTCTTATATAATACATATATTACATCCATTACAATTGGAATATCTTCATCCAACATCCTTGTATCATACATTCAACTTTTTGTACATAAATTAATTAATAGGGGTCATTTAATTTATCTCCTTTTTTATTTTTCAAGTTTTTTACAACAACTTTACAACCAAATAAATATTTAGAATTTTTTATAATTTTCAAACATATTTAATACTACTATGGCAACATTACGAGATTCAACTACTGGTATACATTCAAAAAGAAAATTAAATGAATTAGAAGATATATCAAATACTCCAAATAAACAACAACAACAAGAACATCTACTATATCGTAATTCATTATCACCATCTAAGAGTAACATACATAAAAGAACTAGATACAGTAGTGATATTAATACTAATACTACAACTTCCTCACAAACTTCCACATCCTCAATAATAATAGAAAGACCAATAACTAGACTGAATTCAAAATTACTTTTAGAACAACAAGAATTACAAAAACAACAAAAATCAGAGAAACCTAATACTAAAAGATCATCATCATCATCAAGACATCTTAAAACAAGAAGCAATAGTGATGTTAATAGTACCAAATCAGATTCCTACCACACAAAATATAACAAAGATCATTTAAATAAACAATCAAATTATACACATAAATCATCAAATACTATAACCCCTCCATCTCCAACTCCAAGTGATGGATTATCAAATGACGAATATCTGAATGAAAATAATCAAGAAATAAAAGAAAATCATCATACAAATTACAAAAATCATCAAGACACATCATCAATTCAATTAGAATATGAAAATGAAAATTATGATCTAGAGCAGCAAGAACGTCCACAACATAGACGTTGTAAATCAGTTTCATTTGTCTTACCAAATGAAGAAACCAAAACTTT
Organism: Lodderomyces pseudojiufengensis; assembly: GCF_024610245.1. Lineage (NCBI taxonomy): Eukaryota > Fungi > Ascomycota > Pichiomycetes > Serinales > Debaryomycetaceae > Lodderomyces > Lodderomyces pseudojiufengensis. Next base: position 146,099 of record NW_026261523.1, read on the forward strand.
TCAACATTCACCATTATTAACTCCTAAAGATGAAGAAGATGAAGAAGAAATTACCAAATATTTACAAGAAAAGGAACAACAACAACAACAACAGCATCATCAAGAAGAAGAAGAACAACAAAATATCAGAAATAATGAAACCTATCCAGCCACTCCACCTGAATCATTAAATGACCATCATAATCAATCAGATTATATGGATCCAAATTTTCAAAATATAATTACTTTACAAACTTCAAAATCTAAACAAGAAATAAATGAATCAACTCAAGAAGAAATATTAGAATCACAACTTTCAATTTTACAAACAAATCCAGATTATATAGTATTAAATTCATCATTAAATTTAAGTTTATATCAAAATCAAAAAATAAAAAATGATATAATAAAATTATCAAATTTAAAAAATCAAATAGAATCATCAACATCTACTTCATCATCTACATCTGCATTTACAACAACATCATCATCAAATATAAATTTAAAAAATTTTATAATTGATTTAATATTAAATAAATTAAATTTACCAAAACCTGAATCAATTATAAATTCTCCTTTTATAAATTGGTCAAAATATCATTCTTCATTAATTAATTTAAATTTTAATGAATTAATTTTGAAAAAAGGAGGTGATGATAACACGAGTAAATATTTAAATGATGATGAAATTAAACTTAGACTTTTTGATTTAATTAAATAATTGGGATTACAATTTTGAGAAATTTGATAAAAACTTTATGAAAGTCTTGATAAATATAAATACTCATATACCATATATATATATAAATTAGTAAATAGGTGAAATATATAAATGATATTATTTTCTTTTAAATATTAATACATGTAAGAGAGTTTTCATTAAACTTTGACATATATGTACCTGGTTTAACGTAAAAGACTAAGTAAGAGTTACGAAACGCTAAAGAAAATAAAAGAGTTTAATTAAAATGTAGACTATGAAAAAAGAATGGTTTAAATTAATTCTAATTTCGGTTTGCATATACGATTTTGAAATTTTCGATAATACGCGTATAAATATAAATGGTTTTTAAAAAAATCTAATTTTTAAAATTCAGGGGCAAATAATTCATTCATCAACACTTATATGAACTATACACATTCATTCGTTCATTCATGCATCAAGCAATCAAATAACAAAAATAGTGGTCTTTAATCTCAGCCGGCTTGAGAATGACATGCGTGATGTAATTAGCATTCATTGATAGGGTCAAGGTAACTACAACTTTCAAGGCTCATATATCTTTTGGTTTTTTATTATTATTTACACCTTGTTGATCAAAAGTGAGGTGGATGGGTAAAAAGCAAATTTAAGGTACAACACTATGACTACCTTTGACCTTCTCTGTGTGTGCTAGGTGCATCCAGTTTGTCTATCCTCAGACTTGCTGGGATTGATCAAGAGCAAGAGCATTTGTTGAAGCATTATTCTCCTTACTTGTGACCAATATCATCAATGGTTGACTCCAGTCGAAATTAATGATTTCGTTTTTAAGTTTTTTTAAATAAGTATTGGTAAAGATAATCATGTTGGTATTAAAATATTGAAAGGTTCTGCATAAAAGGCTGCCAGATCTGATAGTTTAAAATTGGTGACATTAATTAAACTTTTAATATTTTATACTAAAGTTTTGAAAATACTAAAAGTTGTTTTGGAAAATATATGGATCCTTGTATGATACCAGACTTCAACTTAATAAATGAAAAGAGAAAGGAGTTTTTGCTGAAGCAAGAAAGAAAAATACAAAAATTGTGATATTCACGTTCGTACAATTTTTGTATACTTATCTCTAGCTAGTGCAAACATTTCATTCACTTTTCGCTTATTTGACTGAAGGGTAACTCGAAAGAGAATGTTACAATTATTGAAGTTGTTAGTACTGTCGCTGAATTGCTAGAACATCCATTATAATCATTAGTTACTTGAAATGGTACTTCAATCATGAGCCACCAACTTGGTCTTAAAGCTGAATTGTCATTCATTTACGAATTTAGCAATAAAGAGTGGGCTGTTAATTCACAATTGAAATTGTGGTTGAGATATGTTTTCGTACCTCATACTAAACCAGTTTATGACGTTTGTCAGTTAAGGACGATATAGTACATACTACCAGCATTTTTTTTCTAAAGTTATCGGGCATATTGGGAAAGGTTATAAGATTGTTGGATGGTATTTGATTTAAGCAATTTTGTAGGATGGGCTGGGAATAATGGTATGAGATTTGACAAAATCTGGTTTTTTGATGCTGAGCTAGCTGGTATCCGACTTACAAACAAAATTTATTAATGTTCTTTTGTTTGTTAGGTGACTATAAGCTAGCCGCGCATCAACTGAACAAGATGTTTCAGAAGTCATACCTTCTTTTCTAGCTTATGTCCACACTACAAACTCAAATTGATCAACAATAATCAAATAAAAAAGGATACAATAGCAAATGTTTCATCGGCTCACTCGAAATGATAATCAAAACTTCAAGGTTATCTGATGTTTCCACAAAGAATGTCATGAACAGTTCGGATCAAAGACAAAGATTAAACCTGCAAGATTCGAAGGAGAACAGCGAGTTAGGGTGGATAAACAGAATAAAAATAAGTATGAAACACTGGCCTTTAAAAAATCTTATTAAAACGAAAAAATTAAGGAATTGCAAACAAAACTTGAGGAGTCAATCTATGTTGATACGGAGTGTTCTAAATGTTCTTTGGTAGAACATCGGATAGCCTTGCAACATTTGAATTAAAGAAATTAAGAGTCGAAAATCAAAATAAAAACAAGCTTGAATCACTAGCATTTGAAGATAACTTATTTAAAACAAGCAATTGAGGACTTGCAAACAAAAATAAAGGTATTAACCAAGCTAAAAGCAAGTGAGGGTTGAGTCAATTTTGGGAAAGCTATAAAAAAATATTTCTGTGATGGCAACTCAAGAAGATTATGTTGTGAATATCAATGTTTTAAAGGAAGATTTACAACATTCCGTCTAGAATAAATTCTACTCCAGGTAGAAAAGTTTTGGAAAGTATCAATAATAAAGCATTTGAAGACTAATTTAGCTAATTAAAGTTTACATGAAATCAGTCAAAACTCGTATAACTAATTTGTATTTTTAAGTTCTACATACTCATAACGCTCATTTGAACTATAAAAACTTAAAATTTGAAGTTAAATACAAAAAAAGAAGTAAAAAAAATAATTATAATCATCATCATTAACCGCATCAATCTATAAATTTTAATTAAAAAATTGAATTTTATTCTTTCTATCATTCTTCCAATCTGAAAAAAGTAAATAGAATCAACCATGGTAAAAAAAAGTATAGTTACATATCTAAACCTTTTTGTCTCCAAAAATCTCTTTTTATGTCTTTATCAAGATTCGGTTTTTTGGGTAAATTACTTAAGTTTGGTTTTTTAGGTAAATTATTGTTGTTTTCTTGATTTTTATTCTCATTTTCACCTTCATCATTTCCATCTTCAATGTCATTTTCATCTTTTTCGAGACTTAAAAATGATTCAACTAATTTTTTTGTATCTTTTGATTTATTTGTAATTGGAGTTGGTGTAATTGATCTTGATTTTGGTAGACTTTTTGAATTTGAATTTGATTTTAATTTTACTACCTTGGGTTTGTATTCGTCATTTTCATCATTCTCATCTTCATCATCTTTTTCTTCATCATCACTTTCAATTGTCATATCGGAAAAATAATATTTATCATTTATACTTTTATATTTTGAATTTCCTATATTTAAATTTGCTTCAGGATCATAATCTTCTTCATCATCTTCTTCCTCTACTTCTTGTGATTCATCATCATCATTAATCAAAGCATCATTTACAATAATATTTCTATCATCATTAAAATCTCTTTGTTTACCTTTAAATTTTATAATATCTCCTAAAATCAGTTGATTTAATCTTTTTTTATATGAAGCAGAATTTAATTCATAACATTTTGAAATTAATAATTGGAACGCACCACCAAATGCCTTCTTTAAATCCCTTAAATTATATGATGATCTTGTTATATTATTTAATGGATCTGCAGGATCTTGAATTACTATACTAAAAGTATTTCTTGAAGTATTTAAATTTGAATATTTTTTACCTTTTATTAAATATTTTGGTAAATCTGTTTTTTTATCTAATGCAATAATTAAATTATCATAAGAAAAATTTCTACCATATAATTCAAAAAATTCAATTAATAAAACTCCTAAATTATCTAATGCATTCATTGAATTTGTTGCTATTTTCGGATGAAGTTTTATAAAATGATAACACATTATAATTGTTGCATAACCACCTAATCCTCCAACATGAACATTATTTAATTTTCTTGATCTTAAAAATTGTTTTATAACTAATACTAATTCTCTTAATCCTGGAGTTGAATTAAGCCATTTTCTAATTCTTTTTGCTGCATCAATACCATTTTTTCTTTCAAAACTAATATCAATATTTAAATTTGATAAAGGATCAACAAATTTTATTATTGGAACTTTTGCAGAAGCAATAACTTCAACTTTATCAGCTAATTTTTTAGCTTTTAAAAATGAACTTAATTGATATAATCTTGATCTATTTTCATAATCTCCCGTGTCGGAAATTATAACTAAATCAATATCTGAACCAGGTAAATATAAATCAGTTGCACATGATCCAAATACATGAGTTTCTGTACCTGGCCAAAATTTTGAAATTTGAGTTTTTAAATTATTTATAATTTTATTTCTCATTATAATTTCTGATTTATGTGGTGATATATAATTTACAAAATCTTTAATTTCTAATGTTAACCAATCTGCTATTTCTTTTTGAGTTGAATGATCATGATTTTTTATCCATGCATATGTTGAATGAGGGGTGTTATTGTTGGGTCCGTAGTTGGCTTTTGGTGTCGAATCCATTGGTCCATCATTATATTCATTTTGATCTGATATATTTTCTTCGTCTTCTTCTTCTGAGGACGATGAAAACCCAAATCCTATAAAATCTTGATTTTTAGTTACTTCATTACTTTCTTCTTTTGGTTTATCTTTTGGTATAAATTCAGTTGGATCATAATCATCATTGATATCTTCATTATTTTCAAAATCTTCAATTTCATCATAATCTTTTTCATTAGTTATATAACCAGGTGAATTTTCAATTTCATCTTCATCTTCACTATCTATTAGATGAAACCCATCATTATCTGAATAATCATCTATTTCATCATTATTATTGTAATCATATACGTATTCTGAATCTGAATTATCTTCTGAATTTAAATTTTCATATGAATTGAATTTTTTGTTTGGATTTGGTAGACTATTTTTACTATTGATTTTCTGCTTTTTCTGTTTTGGTAGTCGGTTACTCTCTTTATTATCTCTCTTCCTTTTTGATCCCATTGTATTAGTTCTTTGTGTGATTCGAAGTAGATTGTTTCTTTAATTGTTATACTATTTTATCTTTTGGTTGTAAAACATTTCTTAGTGATAATAATTTACGAACAAATTTGATGAGCAAGTGGTAGCTATCTACTTTTTCCAGATTTAGCTCCGAAAAGCCGCATTCGATATTTTTCTTTTAATTTACATGATTTACATAAAGTAAATGGTAATTTATATCATTCTATTTAAGGGGTACAAGTTTTTCAAAATATCATTTAAATTTCACAAATATTCATTAGAATTTATATGATTTGGCTAATTTAGAGATTTTTATTTCTGCTTCACAAAGTACATCACTGTTTAGTTGGAGACATTGATTCAAACTAATTTAAAATGTCTATTATACCATATAATCCTAAAAATAATGATGTTTTATATCATAATCCTAATGAAGGAATATTAATACTTCATGATACTCAAGAAAATTCAATTCAATTACTTTCAACATTAGAAAATTCAAAACAACATCGTCCCGAATCATCCAGTACAACTACCACTACTCCCAATATAAAATCAAATTTTGATAAAGATGGAAGATATTCAAATTTTCAAGATAATGGAGGTACAAAAAAATGTCCAAGTTGTGGATTTGTTTGGAATGAATATGAAAGAAATTCAAATTCAAGAAGATCAAGTACAACTTCTGGATTTAATTTACGTCAACCACCACCAATAGGAATTGAATCAAATACTTTTATGCATAATGATTATTTTAAATTATTAGCTCAAATACCTTTTAATCAGAATAATAATAATAAGAACAATAAAAAATCAAGTACAAATGCGAATAATAGTATACCTAGTGGAGTCTTTAATCAAGGATATTTTAAAAGATTTTTTAGAAAAGTTGATTCAAATCCATTAGGTTCTGGAGCTCATGCACAAGTTTATAAAGTAGAACATATTTTAAATGATATAGTATTAGGAACTTATGCCGTAAAAAGAATTAGTGTTGGAGATAAATATGAATTATTAGAACAAGTTTTAAATGAAGTTTTAATATTATATGAATTATCAGCAAAAAGTGCAAATGAAAATAATTTAATACGATATAATCATGTTTGGTTAGAATTAGGTGAATTGGAAGATTCAAATGCTTTTTTTTTACCTGAATTAAATTCAGGTGCTTCAAATACAAATGTAAAATCAGAAAAAGTTCCTTATATGTTTATATTACAACAATATTGTGCAGGTGGTCATTTAGAAGATTTAATAAATAAAAATTATCAAATTGAAGAAAATATGACTTATAGTGAAAAAATAAAATTAGAAAAATTAAAAAGAAAAAACAAAAGAAATCATCAATCCAATGATACAGAATCTCAATGGTTAGATAATTTTGAAATTTGGAAATTTTTTCATGATATTGCTAATGGAGTTAATTATTTACACAAACATGGAATTTTACATAGAGATTTAAAACCATCAAATTGTTTATTAGATTTAAAGTATAATAAATCTTCATTAAATTTTCCCTTGTATTTTACAACAGTTGAAGAATTTGAAACAAAAGTATTTGATTTACCTAAAATCTTAGTTTCAGATTTTGGAGAAGGGAAATTTATTGATAAACATAAAAATTCTCATATTGGTAATAAATTAGAAGAAAGAGAAGGTAATACAGGTACATTAGAATTTACAGCTCCTGAATTATGGATTTGTAATGATGATCCAAAATTAGGTGGTAAAAATTTTATAAATGATTTTACTTATGAAAGTGATATTTATTCATTAGGTTTAATTCTTTGTTATTTATGTGTTGGAAAATTACCTTTTACTGATTTAATAAAAGATGAAATTGATCCAAATATTGCAAGAAATAATATTTTAAAATGGTATGAAAATTCAACTTTCTCATCATTTAGTGCATGGTTTGATAAAGTTATCATTTCAAAAGGAAGAAAAATTGATGAATGTTTAATCGATTTTAAAATTTTAATTTGGAAAATGTTAAAAGAAGATCCAAATATTGATGATAAATTCAAAGATCAAGAAAGATGTAATTCTAAAGAAGTTTTATTATATTTAAATGATATGAAATGGGAAAGATTTGTTAAATCGGAACCAAAATCACGGCTTGATGGCGGTGGTTTATTTGATAAACCTTCGAATTTGCAATCACTTAGAAATGATTTAGCACTATATAAACCAAACTATAGTGGGATTTCTAAACGAAAATCTATTGAAGATCAAATGGAACAAGAACAAAATAATGAAGAAGAAGATGAAGAAGAGGATATAGAATTTTCCAAATTAAATGATACAGATCATTTCAATTTAACTGAAGAAGAGTATGAATTTAAATCAGAATCAAATCATCAACCATTATTATTATTGAATAATGATCATCCTAACCCTAAATCCAATACCACAACTAATAAAAAAAAGAAAGTAAAATTTTCAAAAACTCAATTTAATTTAAATCAATTTCAAACATTACCATTTTATAGTATAGAATTAATATTATTAGAATATTTATCAATATATTCACCACATTTTTCACAAATTTTATTAAAAATTTTAATTTATTTTATAATTGGTATTGATTTAATATTAGTTGAATATAAAATTATAAGAACTGGATTATTTGTTTTTATTTTTATTACTTTTGCTATTATGTTGGGATATTCTATTGGTGGTGGTTCTAAGAATGTTTATTAAACTAATCACCTGGTACATGCAGCATTTGATAATTTTATGAAATCTGGTGAGAATGAAATGGGTAATAGACTGTTGGTTTTGATACAAATAAAAAGTTAGAATTCATAGTTGTTGATGGGAGAGGATATAACTTGACTTTAAGATTGATATAGTAATTCAATAACACTCATTATTAGATTTCAAATTTGTGGGATCTACTTTATATAATCCTCTTTTTTGTCTCTCGTTGATTGTATTTACTGGCAAGTTAGTAGAGTTCACTAGATACTACGTTAAAAATTTTTATGAGTTATGCAATTTCATTAGTATCATCTATTCATTACAACTATTTAATAAAAAAATTTTATCAATACAATAATCAATTAAATCCCCTAATTTTAAATTTAAATCTAAAACATTAATTTCATCATCAATTAATCTATAATCTTTTAATAATAATTTTGTTTTATAATCATATTGTAAAATATTATTACTGCTGATATTAAAAATATTTAAAGTTTCTATATTTCTTGAATATATGTTTTTTAAAATTGATTCATCATTTCTATTGAATGATACATATTTTAAAAATGGAGAATTGGTATTGTTTGTTGTTGTTGTTTCGGTGGTTGTTGTTGTTGTTGTTGGATAATGTTCTGGTCTTATAATTGTTGTATTAAAACTATTTATTGGAATTTCTTTAACATTTATAATTTTTCTTGTATTAAATTTATAATCTTTTATATTATTATAATAATTTTTCCAATTTATATTATTATGATAAAATACAAATCTTTTTCTGAAAAATGAATATAATCTTGAACTATACAAAATATGACGTTGTAAAATTTCATAATTGAAAAACTTATTAATAAAAGGATTATATTTTGATATTGTTAAAATTTCTTTATTTTCAAAACTTCCATTTGTTGGTAATATAAAATTTGAACTAAATAAATATTTACAAGCTGGAAAAACAGCATCTAATGCTGATGCAATTGCTAAATAATATGTATATAATGTTGTTGATAAATCTTTTATAAAAATTGATTCATCATAATTTGAATTATCAATTTTAAATCTATAATTCATTGCAAATGATGGACATATACAATTCCATTCTTTTGAAATTTCATAAATTAAATTTGAAGGATATGTAGTTACTAAATTTTCATCTCTTGCACTAAAAATATTTTTTAAAACTTTTAAATTTAAAAATTTCATAAGATTTGAATATTGTAAATTTAAATTTTCAAATTTTAATTTTGTTTTAGGTGAAAAATTTATTGATTGATGTTTTGAAGAATTAAAAATAAATTCTAAACTTCTTAAATTTGATTCAATTTCAAATAAAAATTGAGGATTATATGATGGTATATGAATACTTATAACATTAAATTGTAAAACTTTTCTTAAAAATTCAATTAATTCATTATTTGTTTCATAAACTAATTTAAATGATTCAAATATTGAATTAAATGAATTTATATATGAATTATATGAACCTTTCATCATTATATTTGTAAAAAATAATGTATATGCTGTTAAATATGTTATAGTTTCTTTATTCTTGTTTGAAATTCTTGAATTTAAAATTGATCTACATTGATGATATAAGTTTGCTATATGATTATCTCTTTTAATTTTATAATCATGTTTTGAATGTTTGAAATGATTGACTATTATTGATTCACCTAATAATTGAATAGATTCACTTAAAATTGTTATATTATTATTAAATAATAATTCATCACTTATAAAATCTATTAAATCACTTTCTCCAATAACAAGATGTCTTTTAAAATCTAAATCATATTTTTTAATTTTTCTTTTAAATTGTTTTTTATTCATAATTTTAAATTTAACTTGATGTTCAAAACCTTTTGGTAATATATTTTTATTACTGTTGCTATCATTTTCAATTTCAAAATCATTTATAATTTTAAATTCTTTATTAAAATTTTGCATTGATAAATTATTATATTGTAATGGAGGATAATTTATATTTGGTATAATTATAGGTAAATTAGATAATTCATATTTAAATTCTAAAACACTTTCTCCTTTATTTACATGGTTTAATGTTGGTTCAGATGATAATAATAATTTATTTGGATGTTGTTTTATAACTCTATTAGCAGGTAATCTATAATTTGAATTTAATAATTTATTTTGACTATTTCTTAAAGAATGAGTTATTTTAATTTTTTCAATTTCTTCAATTGATAATTTTAAATATGAACATGAATCTTTTTTACTTTTTAAACAATTTTTACAATTTGGTAAATTTTCATCACATCTTATTTTTTTACGTTTACAATTTAAACAACCTAATTTTGAATTTGTATGTCTTCTTCTTTGAGCTTGATTATTTGATGATTTGGTCATATTTTTGAGAAGAAAAAATGGGTATTTTGTGTGAATGGATGACTTGGAGTGTATTTGGTGAAGATAAGTAAGCACAATAATGTGTATCTAGTTTACTAGTTGGTTGTAAAAATTGAAATTTTTTTGAAGTAGTAAAGGATTTGATGTTATATGTTTATACTGATGTATAATGGTAAATTTTGATTGGAAAAGTAAAGTTGTAAATAATGGAAAAGATGGTATTAATGTGGCTCGGTGTGAATATTGATAATGTAAGTAGCTATGGATATTGGTATATGTTGCTAATAAAATTGGTTGTAAAAAAGTAAGTATAGATCATGGTTTATATTTATATTTTTCTTCTCTCTATTTGTTCAAAAATATAATCAATTACGATTTACAACAAGAGTTTAATACTAAAGTAAAAAAGAAATATTAGAGAGAGATTGGTTTCTATTGTTACTAAAAAGTAATCAATTACTAAAATAAAACTTTATAATAAATTCTATTTAAAGAATTAATTACGAACTAAATTAGTAGTAGTGTGGTCTAAGTTATCAGACTACATGAAACTTAAACTTAAATTATTCTCCAATTAATTCAGTTTTCTTTTAAATTAAACGTATCCTTTGATTTTTAAATTCAAAAAACAATGATTGTAACTAATACAATAATCTGAATATACTTTGTATAACCTAGCAAAACGTCTATGATTTATTAATAGAATGGTAGAAGAGCATTAATTGCGCTCCTACATTTCCGTAGTGAAAATAAAAGCACAAAAATAGATTTATTTTTTTCACTTGCGAAGTAAAGCGCAAATATGAAATCTAACCAAAAATATTTAAATCCATACAACAATAAGAATATATTGAATTTGAAAAATTTCAATTATTTACAAATACCTTTCTAGTTGAAAAATGATACATACAATTTACATTCACTTTTGGATGAGGTTTCTAATGATATAGATTTTTAACATTAAAATTTAATTTGTCAAATTCATGAATGTTCAAAAATTCTTATGTAGAAAAAATCCTTCTGACTACGGTTAATTTCTCTACATAAGAATTTTTCACACAGTCTTTTACGAAGAGGGAAAAATAACCTCCGTGAGCTACCAAACATTTTGCGTTAACGTGACCTTTCTAACCTCGAATGAAAAAACTAGTTGCGTTTTAAAAAAGGTCATTCCACACTTAGACCTAAGTCAACCATTCTAGTGACTTGATCTCACCACTTTACTCGTCAGTATGTTTTGCACGTTAGCATAGAGTGTCATAGCTGCATTGACAAAAGAGTCAGACAGCGTCAAGTACTGTTAGATATTGAAAGTTTCCTGAAGTATAAGAGTTGGGTTCCATTATTAGTGTTCAGAAAATTAAAGTTTACCGACCCAATACATGCGTACATCACCCTCGATAATTGATTTCCGACGGAGGTTATTTTTCTACCTTCGTCTTTTACGCGCTTCAATTTCTCGTTCATAAAATATTTATCAGTAATTATTTAAAAGTGGAAAACATTTGTTGTTCAATTTAAGTATCAATCAGGGTTATGGTTAAATTGTCATTACATCATTTCAAATAGACAAACAGTATTTAAATCCACATACGCTGCTTATGTCGATGATTTGGTACGTATGCTCAAACTTACTATCTTAATTAGAGATTTCAAAGAGTGGATAGGAAAGTCAAAAATTCAAACAAAACAACTATGTGTTACAAATAAATCATAAAAGACGACGATTTTCGGTAGGATATGACATACATTTTACCCTGAATACTTGAAGCTTTTAATTCACTGTTTATAATCATTAACATATCGACAATAATAAGATTTCGTGAGGTTTTCTCAATGGTCTTTATCCAAACTTGCAGTGGTGATATATATTCGAAATACTGTGAACTGACAAGATAATTGATGGCTCAGTAACATTTCATGGTAAAAGTTTAGACAAACATCAAAGAAGTCACAATATTGGAGATAAGAAATTACTTGGTATTAATTAAATGTGCTAATGACTTAAGAAATTACTTATTGTGATAAAAGCTGATCATGAGTCATTAGCCCCTATAATTGATACCAAGTAGTTCCTTTTCCCTAACATTGTAACTTCGTTGATTGACAATAACATATCAAACTCCAATTATTGCGTGTGCTATGTGGGCAAAGAATATAATGCAAGTAATATATTATCCATATCATAAATTTTATATACGTCTTGCTAAATAGGTTATATAGTAAAAATTTATAGAAGATATAGACGAAACATAATCATGTCCTACATCCGAAGAGAATTGGCAGACGATATTGTAAAAATCAAGGTTGTATTCAACTTCATCAAGAAGTCATTTGCTGCATTAAAATAATAAGTATATATTTATCTAAATTTTAAACTAATATATCTTTTAAAGATTTATTTAATTTTGCAATTTCAATTTGTTCTTTTACTAAATCATCAACATTTCTTAATTCAATATTTGAATTTAAAACTAAAACATTATTATTAATAATTTCATAATTAATTTGATTTTGACCAGCAAATATCATTTCAATTTCATTAATTAATTTCTGGGAATCATTTGATAATTTTAAAAATGATTGAATCGTAGTAATTGGAAAATTATTTAATCCTGTTATTTCATATAGTTGTTTCAATTTTAAAAAATCATTTTTCTGTTTTATTCTTAATTTTATATCATTTGGTATTGAACTTGGTGATTGTTTTAAATTACATAAATCAATTGTTGAATGTGCTAATGATTTATATATTTCATTTGGAATATCTTGTACCAGTACAAGTTTTTGATCATTTGTTGAAGTAGTATTTGAAGTTGAAGGTAATGCGGAATCTTGATTTTGACTATTATTTTGATTGGCATTATCATACTCATTGATCTGATCATGATTTAATTCAATTAAATTTTTAGATACCTTGTAAAATAATTTAGATTTTAAATCATACTTAGAATCAATTAAAATTAAATTAACTAAATTACAAAAAGTAAATTTATAAAATTCAATTAAATCTTGAAACTCCATTGATTCATTTTGATGATTTAAAAAATAATCAATTTGATATAACTCTAAAATTGGTATAATTAAATTTGAACTATTTGATAAATATAATGATTTACTAAAATTTGATAATAATTTTAAATCTGGATTTTTGGAAATTTCATCTCTTATCATTATTAATAATTCTTCATTTATATGATTTGTATTTGATTCATGTAATGCTTCTAGTATTGTTTCTCTTGGTAATGACATATTGATATGTTTGATATGAAAATTGTGGTTGTAAATAAAAAAAAGATACGTAAACCTTTTTTAGTTTACCGATAAGTTATTTCCTCAAGTGCTGTGATTCAAACCACTTTATGATAAATGAGATCTACTGGTACGAAGTATTTTCACTAGCAGTCCAGACTCTTTGGGGTCTTTGTCTCAAGTGAACTGATGAATTTAATGGAAGTTAGATATAACGACTTATTACAGATCTTGTTGCCGAAGCACCAAGCTCTGACATTCAACTTACGATAAAGGAGTCAATTAAATATTCATCAATTACCATTTTACATGTATCAAACACAACATTATATTCAAACGGAAGTCAAATTAATTCATTATCCCAATATTCATATACAATAGATATCATTGAACAAGTCTTGCCCAATTGGTTGTACTTTGGCAAAATCTAATACATTACGAGATGATATCATAATGTATTAGATTATGCAAAAGTTGCATCAATTAGACAAGATTTAATAAGCTCATTTACAAAAAATCCTCAGAAGATGTATAATAGAGAAAGAAGTCAACTACATTTACTTCAATCTAGTTATATGGTGCAGCATTGAAAAGTTATCTTATTGAAGTTTATGATTAAGCTATAAAGATCATCTTATATTTTGGGTAAATTCTTAAATTGATGCAGTAATATTTGTCAATCAAAGTAATTTGAGTTGGGAAAGTTTGTTTCAACTACCATCATCATCACGGTTGGAGTTGGAGTTGAAAAAAAACTAATATTTGATGGTAGGATTGAGCAAGTATTTTGTTTAAAAAAATCTAAGAGCCTTAAGAGTTTACGAGATTTCAATGATATATCATGCAATTTTGGCTTGGAACAACCAGAGTAGTATGATATATTATTGATATCAACTTTTGACAAAATTTATAATAATAGTAAATCTATTCATAAGTATCAGTGTTACACTATATACAAAATAAATTACCAAACTACTTTTAAAACATAAAAACATTAATTTTAATTACTACCTATAAATTACCATTACTTAAAATTTTACCTTCATTATACATTTCATCAATATCATTTTTAAAAAATTTAGCAGCTATTGGTCTTTTAATTTTTAAAGTAGGAGTAATAACATTTTTTTCAATAGTTAAAGGTTCAAAATAAATTTTTAAATTTTGAATTTTTTCAAAACCTTGTAATTCAATTTTTGAAATTGATTCATTTAAATCTTTTAAAAATTGTTTTTTATTTAATGTTAAAAATTCAATTATTGCATCATTTTGATTAATTTTATCTCCAAATTTTTGAATTATATATTCATGAATATTTGAATCTAATCCAACAATAGCTACTAAGAAATTATGTAATGAATCACCATGAACAAATAATTGTTGAATATATGGAAATTGTGATAAATAAATTGTTTCAATTTTTTCAGGACTTACATATTCACCTTGTGATAATTTATAAAAATTTTTTGCTCGATCAATTATTGATAATCTATTACCATCCTTTGGATTTATATATCCTACATCACCAGTATGAAACCAACCATCTTCATCAAAAGATTTAGTAGTTTCTTCTGGATTTTTATAATATTCTTTAAATACGGGGGACCCTCTAATTAATAATTCACCTCTTGGTCCTTCTGCATCTTCTGAAGTATAATTCATATCTGGTAAATCCATTAATTTAATTTCACAAGTACTTGATACACTACCAACTGATACATTTAATGAATGTCCAATACAAACACTCATACCAGAAGTAGTTTCAGTCATTCCATAACCATTATATAATCCCTTTGGTAAATTTAAAGCAGCAGTTAAAAATTTAACAGTTTCTGAACTTATTGGAGCTGATCCACAAACTAAAAATTCAACTTTTCCCATCCCAATTTTTCTTCTTAATATATTTAATAATCTATCATAAATTAAATGAGGAGGATTTTGAAATTCTTTTGTATGATTTTTTAATTTATAATCAATTGCTCTTTTAAATAATCCACTTATATAAGAATCTCCATTAATAGTTTGAGCTTTTATAGCAGCTTCTAATTTAATTAATACTCTAGGTACTAAACATAAAAAAGTTGGTTCCAATACTTTTATATAATCTAATAAAGTAAGATTTGAAGGACCTTGAGGATAACCAATTTTAACTCCGGTAATTAAACAAAGTTGTAATAATACTCTTTCATAAATATGAGCTAATGGTAAAAAACTATAATGAACTCTATTGGGACTTTGACCTAAAGCACATAAATGACCACTTATACTTGACACCAAATTACCATGAGTTAAAACAACCCCCTTTGGGACACTACCTGTAGTTCCACTAGTAAAAGAAATAGTAAAATTATCTTCAGGTTTTGGAATTATAGGAGTTAAAGAATTAACTTCACCTAATTTTTCAACATGTTTGATATCAAATAATGAAATTTGATTAGCAAAAGCTAAATCTTTTAAATTTATATCATCATCTTCTAAAGAATCCATTGAAATAATAGTTATTAAATTTTTTAAATCATGATTTTTTTTCAACTCTATAAGTTTTGAAATTTTTTCTTTACTACATATAACTATTGGTGATTCAGTTAATTTTAAAATATATCTTGAAGTATCACTACCTAAAGTATCATATAATGCAGTTGATATTATTCCATATGAAGCACAAGTTATATCAGTAAGAGCCCATTCAGGTCTATTATGAGAATATATAGTTAAAATAAATGGATTTGAGTTAGTTGGATCATATTTTAAATTTTCATGATTTATATCTGTAGTTTTAAAAGGATTATTTTCTAATATAAAATATATACCTGAACCTAAATTATTTCTTCTAATTTTAATTTCTTCAAAAGTTTGTGATTCATATTTACCAAATGATCCATTTGATAATTTAATTCTTGAAGCTAAACATGGTTGTTTGGAAAATAATGATGAAGCAATTTCAAAACTATCATGAACAGTTGTAATACTTGGATGTAAACTACTTATTAAATTATCTTCACAAGTTGAATTTCTATAAATTGATGAATAACCTGGAATACTTGTATTTGGAAGTTCTTTTGATTCAGAAAATGTTTCAACTGATGGAATATTTCTAATTAATTCTCCTATATGTTCAGGAGTCTCATTAATTAATGTAGCGACCATAGTGATGTCAAATTTCTAATAATCGTTTGAGGAAAAGGAAGGTAGGTTTGAATGGATGAACAAATGAATGTTAAACAATTGAATGAACGTGTTACTTCGTCGTAAGGAAGTGATGGTAGATTTTCTTAGTGAAATTGAAAAAAAAATAAAAACTTTAAATAAGATATCTGAAAGTATAAATAGATCTACAAAATCAAGAAAAATAATTTCATCTGATTGGTGTTTTGATCTTGTAATGGAAATGGATAAATTTTGAAAATAAAAAGATGGAAAAATTGTCTAATTTTCCTTAAAAAATAAAAATTTTGAAATTTTTCAATTCTTCCCCACATTTAAAGTAAAGTACAAAATAATAAAATTTTATATGAAACAAATAATAATATGCTTCGGTACACCAGAAGTAAGAAGATGATTTTAGTACCGAGTTCTATACTGTAAAATAACGTCTTTTTAAATGAGGAATACTTCAATTAGTTTGTTTGACTTCTTTCTTTCTTCTTTCTTCGTGGCTTGTATTGCAATCAAATTGTACGTCGGAGATTCTCGATATTAAAAACATTTTCGGAGTCGAGAGATTACATTTTGTGGATTGTTTATGTATGATTTATTAAAAATTTAGATTATACAGTTAAGAAATTATTATAAAACCGCTTAACTAGTGGTTAGTATAGAGCTAAATTTAACCGACGGATGTAAAACGTAAAATTAGAAGTCTAGGTTAAATACATTCTATTACTTTTAGGTCTATTCACTTCTATTTTCTGTCTATATCAACACTTATCTCTCTATTTATCTTGTTGGAAATGGTAATTTAACATGACATCTATTTACAATTTCTAAATAATTTGATTCATTTTCAGCATTAATTATACCATGTCTTATTAAAAAATCAATTATAATTAATCCACAATTTGGTTTAAATTTTTTATTTTTTAAATTATTTATAATTTCATCAATTTCTAATAATTGATAATCTTCTGCTTCTCCATCTTGAGGTTTTATTAAATTTGAATCTTTTTCTTCAAATTTTAAATCATAAATATATTCAACTTCTGGTTGTACTCTTTTATCTGAAGTTAAATACATATATGATACAACTCCAACATTTTTTATATTCTTTTTAACAAAATCTTCTTCTAATCCAGCTTCTTCAAAACATTCTTTTATTACTGTTGTTTCTAATCCATAAGGATATCCTAATCCTCCTGCTACTGTATTATCCAACATTCCTGGATATGTTGGTTTAGTCATTGATCTTTTTGGAATCCACATCTTTATTTTACCATTAGATGATAATTCAGCTGGTATATAACCATTAATATGAACTCCATATGTTACAACTCCTAAAAGTACACTAAATGCTCTTTCAATCAACATATATGGTTTTGTAGATGGATTATAAATAATGTATAATTCATCTCTCCAACCTTTGTTTAATAATTCATCTAATTCTGGTTTTTTTCTCCATCTATTGGCTATTTCTGCAAACAATTCATTTCTTTTCTCAAATGTATCATATTTTGAAGAAATTTTTATGTATTTATGTTTTATTGAAAACTCCGACTCAGATTTAAATAGGTTTGCAATTTCTGGAGTTATATAACCTAATTCTGTTTTTCCTTTATGATCTAATAATCTATAATATGAACTAGCATTTTTAAATGAATCCACTTGATCTATTATATCCAAATAAATAGACATAATGTAAATTGATTCATCTATTGTCAATATTATAAATTCGCGGTTAATATTATCATAAATTAAAGAAGACCAATTTTTTTTCTCTTCTTATTTGAAACTAAAAAATATCATAATCTTTGCAACCAAAATTATAACCACCAGTTTATGCTGGGATCATCACGATCCCTTTCAAGGGCGTTAGAAACTGTTTTCACTGAAGATAAAGATATACTGGATATTATAACACAATATATAGAAAAACATAATGAATTTACTATTGTTCAAAATCAAACAATTATAAATGATGAATTATATAAAATTTATAATGAATACATAAAGCCAAGTGAAGATATTTCAAAAGAATTTAAATTCTTGGATATTTTGACTTTAATTTGTTGTGTTTTTAATAAACAAGAATTGAATATTTGGGTTCAAACATATTTAAAACCTGCTGTAGATAGTGCTGGATATGATTTAAAATTTGTTGAAAAATCAAGAGAATATATTAATAGAGTTACTGTGGAATTTATTGATTCAAATGATTTTAAATTAAATGAATTTAGATTAAATTATGCAAAATCTGTAATTAGATTAATATTAGAATCATATTTAAATGATTCTAAATTACTTGAAAATTTAAATATTAAAATTGAAGTTGATCAGAAAAACACTCAAGTTTATCATGAGAGAATACGATTCATCAAATCAAATTGTAAAAATATATTGAAAAAGTTTGGTGATAAACATACAAAAGAATTTTGTGAACTTTTAAGTGATAGTTTAAAAACAATGGAATACAGAGGTGAAGCTCTAATTTTATTTGGAGATTTCATAAGTCAAAAGAATTTTCCAGAGATAATCAAATTTCCATTATTTAATGAATTATTGAAAATTATCGCAGAAGATATAGATGAAGTGGTAGTACATACAGCTTTAACTGATTTATCTTTGTTGATACCACAAGTTGCTAAAGATTTAGGGAAATACATTACAGATTTATTTTTAATATGTATCAGAATCATTAATTGGAATGAACTAAAGCGAAGTAATAACAATGAGTCAGCTGAAACATTACCAAAATACGGAGTTACTATCAACTTTAACATTCAACATTTTGTAACCTTATTATATGGATTATTTTTTTATAATATTTCAGAATTTGTCCAATCCCCTAAAGATTACTTAACTCAAAATCCATTACAGGTATTATCCATATTTTCATTATCACCTTTCATTGAAGAACGTACTAAATCAGTACTTGAACGACTACTTGAATCCTTCCTACTACATCCAAAAATTTTCATCAAAGATAAAGACGAACTAACAAATCCTACAAGTTGGATCAAAAATTGTACATCTCCGGAAGATGTCGCTATTAACTGTTTAAGTTTAAATCCAAATATAATCATTAAACCAACGCCACGAAAGAATTCAATTTCAACAATTGATAAAATTTCAAGATCATCATCATTGGCTGGTCCAATGTATATGCAAGCTAATGGTCCAACAAAACAAATTTTAGCTAGAAAATTATCTATTATACCTACCAATTTAGTAATTGAAGATGACATTAGATTTAAGGATATAAAATTTAATAATAAATTAGATAGTGTTCCATCAAGTCCTGATTCCACTAAAGCAAAAGAGATTGATCCATTACATAATTTATTAAATGATCATGAAAAATTATTTGCAACTAGACATGATCAAATTGAACCACTTGATGAAAAAAAATCAGAATTGAAAATAACAAGACCAATATCATCACCAACTACAACTATGGATTCATCAATTGTTTCAAAAGAGTTCTCAACTACTGATTCTAATACAAGTGGAATTAAATCACAAACTAGTTTAAATAATATGAATGGAGCTATAGATTTTTATCAACGTGAATTATTGTTATTTAAAAATGAATTGGAATTTTCAAGTTATATGAAACATTTAAATAAATTTCATTATCTTAGAATGAATCAAAGAGATGTTACTGAAACCACTGGTAATTATAATGAAGAATTAAGTGCAGTAATTTCAGAGCTAAGAAAAGAAAATTTAAAAAACAAAGAAGAATTTATTAGACAAAGAGATATTTTGATTGATAAAATTGATGATTTAAATAAAGAGAAAGCTGAATTGACACAAACATATTTAAATTTTAAAAAGCAAACTGAAATTCAAGTTCAAAATTATACAAAAATGGTTGAAGAAATTATTCCCGATAAAGATTATAAAATCGAATCATTAAAATCTAAATTGTCAATTTTGGAAAATGAAGAACCGAAAATAGAAACAAAAATTATTAAAGAGCAATTTGATACATCAGATTATGAAAAGCAAATATATAGTCTTAAAACACAAATCCAACTAATAAATAATGAACTAAATAATTCAATTCAAGAAAATAAAACCTGGCAATTAAAATATGATGAAATAATAAAACAAAATGAAATAAATTTATCAAAAACAAAATTATCAATTAATGAAAATTTATCATCATTTACATCAAATTATGATAAAAAAAACCAAGAGTTAAAAACAATATTAATTAAATATGAAAAATTAATTGAAGAAAAAAATAATAAAATTTTACAATTATCTTCATCAAAACCAATTCCTATACAAAGATCAATAAGTGGACTTCGTCATGAAAGTGTAAGTTCTTTAAATTCATCAATAAGAAATGATGAATATTCATATAACAGAGAACAAAACTCCGGAGGTATTAATATTAATGATGAATTGATATATAATACAAATCATCAAACTCCTGCTCCTATTCAACAAATGATGAGAAAAAATGAAAAATCAATTGGATTTAATAGTAACAGCAACAATAATAATAATAGTAGTAATACGGACGCTTTGCCAATAATGAGAGGTAGAGGTGGATTACAAAAAAGGACCAAAAAAATGATGTAACAATATAGAATTAATGTACAAATAATGTTGAGAAAGAATTGAATCTATATAAACAATCTCTTTAATACCTCTTTAAATTTCAATATCGCTACCCCCAAAAGCCTTTAAAAGCCTCCTAAAAAACGGTAAATTTTAGACACTCTTGTTTTTTCTAACTCAATTTTTGCTAGATTTTGGCTCTTTGGCCTAATCGCAAATGTTTTCTTAGCTTCCATAGTTTAGTGGCAGAATTTAAGTCTCATACGGTGTGATCACCTAGTGATTACAACGAGGGCTATCTTACGACCCGAGTTCGAACCTCGGTGGAAGCATTTGACATAATTATTTGTATCTTTTTTTTACTATTTTTTGACTTCACATCTTTGCTTGACATTATTTAGTTGTTCGGAAGATTCTACTATCCTATGTAATATGGTATTCAAAAATCATATTGAATAATGTTTACCCAATGATTTAATATTTTTGCACAATAACAACATTTTATTTCGCATCAAACTTCAATGTATGACCATTTAAAACCGAGAAATTAACTCGAACTCAAATAAAGGTATTTGAATATCCATAATTCAATGGTTTAGGTTTATAATGCGTATTTCCAATATTTTCAATTTGCAATCGTTATTAACGATTCCAGCATTAAATACACAATCTACAGAATATAGACCAGTGATGTTGTGGCATGGATTAGGAGATAATTATAATGCATCAGGAATTCATGATGTAAATAATTTATTGAACGATATTTATCCTGGTATATTTTTCCATTCAATATATATCGAAAAAAACCCATCATCTGATCAACAAAAATCTTTCTTTGGTGATGCAAATGAACAAATTGAACAAGTTTGTCAACAATTATCAGAAATCCCACAATTGAAAACTGCTAGTAATGGAATTGACGCAATTGGATTTTCTCAAGGTGGTGTACTTTTACGTGGATTAATTGAAAGATGTTCTGGTATCAAGGTAAATAATTTAATTACATTTGGAAGTCCTCATATGGGTGTAATGGAAATAAAATTATGTCAAGAAAATGATTGGTTTTGTAGAAGAAGAAATGAAATTTTAAAAAAACAAGTATGGTATGATAATGTTCAAAAAAGTATTATACCTGCTCAATATTTTAGAGATCCATATGAAATTGAAAAATATTTAAAATATTCTTATTTCTTAGCTGATATTAATAATGAAAGAAATGAAAAAAATTCAACATACTATACAAATATTTCTAATTTGAATAAATTAGTATTGGTTACATTTACTGAGGACACTACTGTTATACCAAAATTGAGTGCACATTTCAGTGATATTGATCCTGAGACAGGTCAGACGATTCCATTTGAAGAAACAAAAATATACAGTCAAGATTATATAGGATTGAAGAAATTGCATGAGCTACAGAAGATTGATTTTTTATCTATTAACAAAGATCATATGTCAATTAGTGATGAATTTTTAAGAGATATAGCTATAAACTATTTAGGAAGTTAAATTTCAATAATAACATCTTCACCAAAAAATTTTTGCAACTCACCTAATGATTCATCAGACATGTTTTCTTGAAATTTGTCGGTGTTTTTGACTTCATCAATAGGACCCTTAATAGCTTTAAAATTTCGATATATTGAATCCTCGGATGAAAGTTTAGGATCAGCAATGGAAGTAGGATTAATTTCAATGACATCATCAACTAAGTCAAATTTACTAGCTTGAATAGTGGGAGAAGAATTCAAAAGCATTTTGTCAGCATAATTAATCTGTTCATGAGTCGTATTAGCTAACAAGCTGTGACTGATCAGATCACCTTTTGCTAGAACATTGGAAAACTCATTTTGCAAATCAGTATCAACTGGATTGATCATTGCAGCCGAGCTATCAATGGGAGCAATAATTTCACTTGGAATTTCTCCAGCCTTAATATCAACATCAGCTACAACTTTTGAAATTTTTTTAGATACCTTAAATAGATCATCAGAACTAGAACTAGATGCAAATGAAATGATTGGTTTAGCTTTATAATTCTCTTCTAATCTTGGATTATTTTCTACCTTAGAAAATTGCTGACTTGGCTCTTTATTGACTTTTTTCTCTAAGTGAACTTTTTTCTTCGATTGATAGAAATCTGAGTCTGATGATGATGAAAAAATTGTTTTCCTTTTAATCTTCTTTGGTTTTTTCGTAATTGTAGGTGCTTTTTCATGAGTTTGAGGATCAAGTGTAATTGGATTTACTGTATTCGTAACCAGCTCTTCAGTCACATTTGGTGATGATACAATATTTGACTTGATATCTTTATCTTTAACATTTGTGCTTTTAGAATTACATTTCTTGAGGGCCGCATTATCCGTTTTAGCTCCGCTTGTCATAGTACTTTTTGTTTTATCAATTTTGATCAAACCAAATTCATTAGGAGTGGAATCAAATTCAAAATCATCATCAAATGGATCAACTTCTTCCATATTTCTACAATTTTGAGTGGCCACAACTCCTGCAATATCAATAGATGCTTCAACTTGTAAGTTTCGTGCCTTAACTTCAAACTCAACTGATTGTTTTATATTTCTTAGCGACATTCTTCTGAAATCAACTACTTTGCCGGCAGAAGAACTGATAAATTGTAAGAACAAACCACGATTTTTCCAAACGGTTGAAGTTGGACTAACATCTGCCTTTACCGAGATTATTGACCCATTGTCATTTAATTGTAAGTTAATACTAGGAATTTGTGATAACAATTTTTTATGTTTAGCCCCAGCACCAACTTTAATACCCAAGTAATGCTCTATTTGAGATTGAGTTAAGGATTTTGCATCCGCAATTGATAAAACATTATGATTGACAAATTTCTTCATAGCTGCTAAACCGACACCTTCTAATTGACGTAATTCATTTGGAGAACCTTCCCAGCCTCTTCCAGATATTGATCTCATCAAGAAACTCAGATTGATTAAAGAAACTGCTTGTTTCTTTTCAACGAACACATCCATTATCGCTGTCAAGATTCTTGATAAATGTTTGAAAATATAAAATTTGTCTCCAATAAAACTTGAATGTAATTTCATTGCTCCATTATATTCTGGAAATTCTAGCCCACCCAATTCAAATTGAATTATTGTTTTAACTTTTGACTCTGAAGGATAACGCATTAAGGGAGATTTGTTGATTTCTTTATAAAGTTTCTTTTCTTGATGTTTAATTCTCATTTCTGAATATTCTGATGCATTACTTAACAAATCCAATAAATCTGAAATCGTTAAATTTTCTCCAGCATTCATTGCAGCTTTCATTGTGTTGAACGTGATATAATGCATAATCATTGAGAATCCAAATGCAGTACACTTAAAGTTTTCCATCAACTGCTCGTGTTCTAAAGCATCCGTGTGTGTTTTGCAAAACTCCATTAAACTCTCATCATTATTATTAAAACCTAGCTTGTAATATGATGGATTCAATAACAATCTAACATAAAGATAAGTAGTTTTCAACCAACTTAAAGCATCTTCAATTGAATTTATATTACCAACAGCAATTTCTGCCAATAAATTTTCTGCAAAATTTAAATGAAGAGTACTTTCAACTTTTTCTGTTCCTTTTAATAATCTTTCATACTTTTGTTCAGTGCTTTTATTTGTCATTATAACGGCAACACCATCTTTTTCAAATTGAGGTCTACCTGCTCTTCCAATCATTTGTAAAACATCAGTTTCTGTATATTCTTGAAATGAATTTTCAAACCAACATTTCGTTCCTTTAATTACAACCAAATATGCAGGTAAATTCATTCCAACTGCCAAAGTAGAAGTACAACATAAGTATTTGATACTACCTCCCAAAAATGCAGATTCAATTTGTTTCCGATCAGCTATAACTAGACCAGCATGATGAAAAGCAACACCTAATTTTACATAATTTGCCAAGTCTTTATCTTTAAGTTTCAATGCTATTCCTCTATTCAAATAATTTTCTGATAAATATTTTGCAGTTCCCTGGCAGCTATTCCTAGTGGCACAAAAGATAAGAACAGGCTTACCATTTGAATGTTTATTAATTACCTCAATTAATTTAGTATTCAAAAAATTGTCAAAGGAAAATTCGTTATCACTATGAGGTTTGTAACCAGAAACAATTTTTTTCAATCGAACTGCTCGGTATTCATCTCCAAAATTCAAAGCTTCAGCATCTAACCAATTTGCGATGTCATGAACGTTTGCAATTGTTGCAGATATTGCTAAGATTCTTATTTCTGAACAAATTCTTTTCATTCGAGTCATAACTACTTCTAATGTTGCACCTCTTGTTTCTTTCAAAATATGAACTTCGTCAACCAATAGTAATTTAATTAAACCAAATAATTTTTTATAATCTTTCCATTTTCTTGTGATCATATCCCATTTTTCTGGAGTTGAAATAATAACTTTTGAAGTTCGAACATTTTCAGCTTCTTTAAAAGACGAATCTCCTGTCAATACACCTACTGTAATTCCTAATGGAGAAAACTTTTTTGTCCAATCATCTTTTCTTTCACTGCACAAGGCTTTGGTAGGAGCTAAATACAATGCTTTAAAATCTTCCATTTGTTCTGCTGCTTTGAGAATTGCTAGTTCAAACAAAACTGTTTTTCCTGATCCAGTTGGAGCACTAATTACGCAATTTTTGGATGAACCATAAATTGGATGAAAACTCTTGGATTGCATTTCATTAAACTCATCAAAAGGAAAAACGCATCTTAAATGTGGTGGAAGTACATCTATTTTCAATTTTGGAATCATGGATGAGAAAGATGAATTGACAAATAAATTAGTCGAAGCACTGTCATTACCACTGGAGTTGGAAATGATATTTGATCGTCTTGGTGGACCAATGGTTCTTCTTTTAAAATTACTAGCAACTTGATTTTGATTATGATTAGTACTACTATCATCTCTTTGTACGACAAACCTATTTTCAAGTAATTCAACGCCTTGGATGTGTTCAAATTTATTCTGGAATGAACTATAATTCGTATTCCTCGTTGAAGATTGATTCAAATTTTCTATTTGAACGTCATCACTGTATCTGAATCGGTTCAAATCAGTTTTTAGTGGTTCTGCAGTTGAAATTTGTTTTTGATTCAGTCTAAAATTAGTCTTTTCGAAAAAGGGAGTGTTGTAGATTCTTCGAATTGTATTAGGTTTTGCAATTACTGGTGCTCTCTCTGATTCATGTATATCTATTTTTGATTAGTATCCAAGTAAACACTTAATAAGTGTATCTATTCTAAGTCTTATATACCATCATCATCATCCTCTCCGTCTAAAAATGCATTCAAATTATTCAAAAATGACATTTGAATAATTGAGTTGATGAAATAAAAGTGTTGCAAAAAAGTTCAAAAAAAAAAGTAAGCATTAAATTTATCTACTCGATCGAAACGCAACAAAGCACATATAATACAAATTCAAATATGCCCAAATGTCTGATAGAGTGTCAAGACTAGCGGAATTAAGAAGAAATAGAGCCAAAACTACGGAAGATGAGAATAATAATGATCAATTAAGATCTGAACCACAAGAATCTGTTAATAATTCTTCAGATCAAGTAATTACAAAGACAGATTCAACTTCTGCTGAGCCTTCAAAAATCTATCAAAAATTAACACCCATGGAAGAAATGAAATCGGACTTACAACCTTATTTAAATAAAGCTAGTATTAAAACAAACAGGGCTATTAATAAAATCATACAAGATAAACTTGACTCGTAGTTTTATAGATATATAGTCCATACATAAAATTCAAGTGACCATAAATTTCATTGTCGCTACTTACGTAATTGGGAAATCTAGATTCTCTTCCAATCAAATTTAATTTACTTAGTATTCGAGTTCGCGCATTAACTTCACTAATTAAACCAATATCATACTGAAAAAAAAAGAATTGGAAAAGTTTTCAATACGTAACGGTATAACCACATATATATTCAATACAATACTAAGATGTCAATCAACAGAATTGCATTGAGAAATGTACGCCCTTCAATGGGAATGGCATTCCGTCCTGCACCGTATGTAAAGCCTATCTAACACTAGCTGAGTGCAATTGGATCATTGAATATACATACTAACATTGACTAATAGAATTGGTTTGAGATATCTTTCAACTCCAGTTGAACCAAAACAAAAAGCCCAATCAATTGTTGATGCTTTACCAGGTACCAATTTATTATCAAAAACCGGAATATTAGCCACATCAGCTGCAGCAGCCATTTATGGTTTATCAAATGGTTTAATAATAGTACATGATGAAACTATTTTAGTCACAACATTCGCCATTTTCACAGCATTATGTGTAAAGTTTGTTGCCCCATTATATACCGAATGGGCTGATGGAGAAGTTAAAAAAGTTAACGATTTATTAAATGGTGCAAGAAATAAACATATTAAAGCTGTTGAAGATAGAATTTCATCAGTAAGTGAATTAAAAGATGTTGTATCACAAACTAAAGATTTATTTGCATTATCAAAAGAAACAGCTAAATTAGAAGCTGATTCATTTGTATTAAAACAAAAAGTTGAAGTTGCTTCAGAAGCTAAAAATGTATTAGATTCATGGGTTAGATTTGAACAACAACAAAGACAAATTGAACAAGAACAATTAGCTAAAGAAGTTATTGAAAAAGTTAATAAAGAAATTGAAAATCCTAAATTTCAAGAAAAATATTTGAATGAAGCATTAGCTGAAGTTGAAAAAATCTTTGCCAAAAATTAAATAAAATAAAGTTTGAAAAGAGATAACTTAAGGATAGTATCAATAGATTCAGTATTTATAATTTATATACTTATAAATCTATATACAAACAAAAAAAAAAAAAAATTATTAGATATCAACCTTGGAAGGTTTCCAAACATGTAGTGAGTTATCGGCTGCGACACTCGCCAACGTCCAGTCATCAGCGTAAGACCAGTCAAAATCATTGACTTCTAACATATGACCTAGATGTTGGAAAAATGTAGGATCTTCTTCTTTAGAACGTGATATGTTGTGTAATTTAACCAGGTGATCTGTTGATGATGATGCAATTATTTGTGGGAATTTAGGATGAAATTTCAATTGAGTGATTGATGAAGAATGAGGTTTGAATTCTTTTATTGTTGAATCTAAATTTCTTAAATCCCAAAGGTTGATTAAACCATTTGAATCACCAGTTGCAATACCAGTTGCAAAATTAGGATTGATTGAAATTGAATTAATTGAGGATGTAGGTGAATCTGTTGTAGTGGTAGTAATTTGTTTCAGTATTCTTTGACCTTCTTTTCCGTCTCGTATATCACGTATAACAAATGATCCATCTTCTAAAGCAGCCCCAAAGATTGAGTCATGAGTAGGAAACCATTCAATATCATTAATATTAGTATTTTCTTTCCAACTTTTGAAAGATTCCATTTTTTTCTTTTTATCATAAGTCGTAAGATCATATAAGTGTATATTACCTTCCATATCTCCTGAAAGTAATAACCCTTCTTTATTTTGATTCCAATCTAAAGCAAATATTTCTAATTCACCATCAATTGTGATTTCAGCTTTGTTTACATCCACATCATCAATAATCAGTTTTTGAAAACTTTTATGTCTAGTTCTTTCGAATATATTTAAATTACCATTACTACTTGCACTAGCAATAACATTTGGTTTTTGAGGCATATATTTTAATTTGTTGACATCTCCTATTTGATTTATTTTTTGTAGAACTTTTGGTTTGGGTAATGTTTTATTAATTTCAAATTCTTCTTTATCTTGATTAAAATTTAATTTTGAAATATCTAAATTTTGATTGAGATTGGAACTAAAACTTGGTATTTGTAAAATTGAAATTGAATCAACTACTGATTGACCTAAAGTGTATGTGCCATGTAATAAACGCAGTAGTAAAATATCTGTGGATGATTTATTTTCTGTTACTTGAGTTGTTACATCAGGGAAGAATTGAACTGTTAAAGATGGCCATAGTAGTGAATTTGTTGATAGGTATTCATATAAATAAGGTGAATTTTTTTTCCATATTCGATATTTCTTTTCAGTTTCTTCATCTATTAATGGTATTTCAGACGGTTGGTCATCAACTTCAATTACTTCCAGATCCATCTTGGATGTGTGATAAACCTCTTGAAGGGTGATTTTCTAATTTGTGAAATTCAGTTGTACTTATATTATTTTTAATAAATAAAATTAAATGTTTCAGATTTGTTTGTTGTAAATTGAAGACGCGATCTTGTACAATAAATTATCCATCACATCGAATACAAAGTGACATTAAGCAAACTCCCCAAAACCACACTATATATATGACAGAGGAAATAAAACTAAATTCATCGAAACTAGGAACAAAGGAATAGTATGTTTTAAATTTTTGATTGCCCTTTTTAACTTCTTGTTACTAACTAATACCTCTTATAGCTGGGACAATTTTTATAAAAAAGAACAACAAAATTTCAAAAACAATAATGACGACACAGGGGAATGTTGGTTTGATGATTCAGATGCAGAATCCAAAATAATTCAATTTTTAATAAATGAGTTGATACCGTATTTTATTGAAAATTCGACCATCCTGTTTTTAGATCTAGGAACAGGTAATGGTCATTTATTATTTCAGTTACTGGAAGATTTACAAGAAGTCATTGAACTCGAAGGTGCTTTCCATGAAAATGAATTTGTATTCCATGGAATTGATTATTCATCTGACTCGGTATTGTTTGCTCAAGATATTGCTTCAAAAAAGTACTCGAATAATAATTTTAAATTTGATCAAGTTGATCTACTATCTTCCAATTCAGAGTTTTTGAATAATAACAAATTTGATATAATATTAGATAAAGGAACTCTAGATGCAATCGCATTAAATCAAGATATCATAACTGAAGATGGTAAAAGAGGAATGGATATATATGCTACACAAGTTAAGAAAATGATGAAATTTGATTCAATTTTATTAATAACATCATGCAATTTTACCGAAAAAGAATTAATTAAAGTCATTACTTCACAAACAAATTTAGAAGTTTATGATAAGATTAATTACCCAAGCTTCCAGTTTGGAGGAGTAAAAGGCTCAACAGTTGTAAGTATAGCTTTCTGTAGAGCTGAATCATAAACCACATGATGAATGACGATGTTGTGTATATATTAAATCTTTGAAAAGTCTATTACAATTGCATGAATAACTTTTTTGTTCTCTAATTTTATTTATAAAAAATCTCATATTTCCCTTTGTAATTCTTCGATATTATTAATCAATTCATCTCTTATACGTTCATTACTAAATTTTAATAAATATTGAATTGGTTTACCATCAGATAATGAATTTAAACGTAAATATTTACCAGGATTTAAACTTGCTTCTAAACCTTTTAAAATTTCAGTATCTTTTTGAATTTTATAATTTAATATTACTTTTAATAATCCTTGAGATCTCATTACTAATCGTATTTGATTTTTAAAATTATTTGATTGATTTAAATGTAAAGGTCCAACACCTCTTTCTTTCCAACCTTCGTCTATTGATGTTAATTTTAATTCAAATAATTTTGCTGTACAATTAAATTTAGAACTTTCTTCTTCTTCACCAGTTGTTTGTTCAATTGGATTTAAATCAACTTGTTTAAATTGTTGAGTTGCTGTTGAAGTTGGTAATGCATCTTTATTTGTTGACTTTCCTGATTCCTCTTCATCTTCATTCTCACCATCTTTATGTGTTCCTTGTTCTTTCGTTCCATCTTGGTTTGTTGTTGTACCTGATGATGATGATGGAGAGTCTAAAAATGATTTTTGTTTAATTGATTCTTGAAACGCGTTTCCAAATCTTGATTTTGAACCAAATGTACTAAACCCACCTGCTGAAGGCGTTGTTGATTTGGATTTGTTTATATTTTCATCTTGATTTTCTTTTTCTTTCGTGTTGTTGTTGTTTTTATTCATATTTCCGAATGATGTTGTTGCTCCAAATACAGGTTTTGAACTAACTGGTACTACTTTTGGTTCTGTTTTTTGATTATTCTGCTCCGATTTTGTTGAATTATGTTTGTTTATATTTCCAAATGGAGTGGTGGCTCCAAAAACCGGTTTATTGCTTGTTGAAGGTGATTTGGCCTCTTGGTTTTGAGTGTTTGGTTTAAATTGAAAGGTATTGCTTCCACCAAATTGAGCCCTTGGTGGTAAAGCTGGAGGTATATTCTTTGAAGTTTCAGTTTTTTCATTGCTCTTAATTTCTTCATCATCTCTCAGTACGTCCACGTCAATATCATTTTCTCCTCTTTGTTTATCATTACTTTGGTCATTATTATTATCATTATTATCATTATCATTATGAATTGAATCTGAATTTTTATCTTGATCTTCTACTTTCAAATCTAGTTCATCTTCTAGATATTTCACTCTAGCTTCTAATCTTGCAATTCTATTTTCAAATAAATTTTTAAATTCATTTATTACTATTGATTTTAAATCTTCATGTCCTATTGATTTAGTTCTTTTTAAATTTTCATTCAATTCTTCCAATTCAATTTTCCTTTTTACTGGACTCTCATCTGGCATTGTAAAAAACAATTTGCTGAAAATTTAACTGTGTTTTATATTGTTTTGTTTACTTTGCTTCTTGATTACAGGGCATGTTTATTCTCAAAATAAAAACAGGGAAAAGAGTTTATCAAAATAGGTACTAAGTTCGCGCATGCGTATTTATTCTCTGAATATAATTTTGTACATACTTATATCTGCTATTGAAGAGCTTAGTCACGCTGCCTAATACTACGTATAGATCTTGAGTTTGATGCTGGCTGGTAAGCAGGTGCATATGATGGTTGTTGTTCAGAAGGTGATGAATACCTAGCATATTTGTCTTTTATGGAAACCTTACCTTCTTCTAAATTATTATGTGGGGCATTATTTGAGTGATGATGAGAATACCCGTTATTATGGACATTATGTGAAGTAGGTCCACGAGGAATATGATGAGGTTGAGTTTGTTGTTGTTGAAATAGATCTTTTTGATGACTTGAATTATTTGCAATATGTAATCTTCTACCACCAGCTGCAACTGATGCAACTTTACCTTCTCTTTGATAATTCCTTCCACCTTCACCACCACCTAATCTTCTAGGTTTCCAATTTCTCCATACTCTACTTCTTTCGATATCGACTAATATAGTTCTTTCTTTTAATTTTACACCTCTTCTACTCAATGTTGATACACATGTTTGAGCATCAGTATCTCGCTCATATACCACAAAACCATATCCTCTTGATTTCCCTTCTCTATCTTTTATTATACTTATAGATTCAATAACTCCAAATTTTTGAAAATATTGTGATATGTCAATTTCATTTAAATCATAATCTAGTCTTGCAATAAATACAGTTTTGTAAGGATCTTTCATTACTTCTTGTTCATGTTTAGCAAATAATTCTGGATCATTCCAATCTTTGAGTTGACGTTCGAATGATTCTTTTTGTTTTTGTCTTTTGATTAATGCATCTTGTAAATTTTGTTGATGTTTAGTCAATGGTTGTTTTTTGATTTTAGCTTCCTTTTTCGGTAGAGTCTTGGTGATATAACTTGTTATTTGTGATTTGAAATTCGATATTGGGGTAATGGAAGTTGTTGATCGTTTTTCAGGTGGGTAATCTATTGGTTGTACATACTTGAATGGTGGTTTTGGTTGAAATAATTGTTGTATATTTGGAGGGTATTTTTCTGAGTCATCAGTCTAGGAAAAAGAATGTTAGTATGAATAATCAAAGAACCTGTTCGGTTAAAAAGTACTTACCATATCATGATATTTAAATATTGGTGTAGGAGCTTCTGTTGTTGCAACGATTCTTTCTATTGATAATTAGTTTTTTTTCAGTGTGATTGATGATATAAATTTGAAACAGGTAGCGCTGGTGTAAATTTTAAGATGCTCGACCTGAATTTTGACCAAATTTCCCCGAACTCGACCCGATCTAAATCGGTCAAATAATATTACGTCTAAATGTATTTACTAAGATTCGATCCAAAAAAAAACAATCTAGATAAGTGCAAATAAAAAAAAAAAAAAAAAACACCACAGTTTAAAAACATCTATTGAAACCAATTCATCAATTGAGTAATATTTCCAAACTCATTTTAGTGAACATCTGATTACAATGGCATTTGGAGATAAAAATTTAGAACCAACTGAAATTTATTTACAAAATGATAAAATAGATATTGAAAATCTACCAAAATTTACAATAACTGAACTCCTGAAATATAATGGTAAAGATAAACCACAATATTATGTTGCAATCAAGAGATTAATTTATGATGTTACATCAAATTCAGATAGTTATAAACCAGGAAAAGGTTATAATGTATTTGTTGGAAAAGATTCAAGTAGATTATTAGGTACAAGTTCATTAAAATTAAAACCAAATGAAGAAGGTAAAACTCCTGAGAGTTGGGATTATAGTGATTTTGGTGATAAAGAATTAAAAGTTTTAAATGATTGGGTTAAATTTTTTAAAATGAGATATCCTATTGTGGGTGTTGTTGCTATTGAAGAAGATGATGATGGGAAAATTGATACCAAGGATTGATAATGAAATTTTGTATGTCCGATATCATGTTTTGGGTAAACCATAACTTTTTGGATAATGCTAATATGCATTGGGACCTACTCTGCTTGATTGACAAGAACAGCGCTGGCTCAAAATGTGAAAATAAAGACATCCAAACAAAAACTAATACGAATATGAGGTAAATACTAAAAGAGAAGGTTGTGTTAACAAGCGAAGCAATTGAATGCTATATTAGTTACCCTGAAAACATTAATGGGATTCTTTAGAAAAACCGTGTACGAGCAGTGGTTGACGGTTAATATGTATCGGAAGTGTAAAATTAACTATGAAATTTTTTGAAAAAAAACAGCCGCTTTACTTTTAAGTTGTATAGCCCATATGGAAGCTAGAACAGGTTTTGCTTCCCCTTGTCTTCTGTGTAATCAGAATTAGTTTTAATTATGAAGATCATACTAGGAACTCTATTCCTTGCGTATATAATTTAATATATGATGAGAGGATCGTAAAGTTGTATTTTCTTGATTTCGGAGATAACAAAATGTTTCAAGTTTTGATAAAAATTGATCAACAAAATTTTAAGGTACCGGCCGAAGAATTTGATTATCAGTAATTAGTGCATTATGAGGAGTCGTTGTTCGCCTCAATACGTATTGAATCGTGCAATCTTTGATGTCTCATTAGCAGGCAAGTTTCCCGAAGGGGTTGGCAAATTTTGTTACAAAATTATGGGAATAGATACTATTAAGATTTTAGCTCAGTCAAGTTTCGATTTTCGAACCGAGATTTAAATCTAAATATAACAAAGTAAGGGGATGTTTTAAAATGTAAAATGTGACCGCAATAATATATTTGAAAATCTGCTCTTTCACTAAACTTATCTTGAAATCTCCAAATTAATTAATACATCTATAGAGTATGTATGTCATAAGTATACGACGAACAGATTTTGTGTGAATTATGATGCAAAATTTTATTTGAGTAATTTAAAATTTCAAATGAAATTCATTCAATCAAGAAATCATAAGAATGTAGAATAAGTCACACCTGGAACTTCATCTGTTGATATTTCTAAGAATTTTGGATGATGAATTAGATCAATCCAGCAAATAATGTGTATTTTCACCAATTCATAAGAAAGATATTCTATTAATATCACTTCTTGACATATTTTTAATGTGTAATATGAAACATCTCAACTACAATAATAAATTTATATCCATACACTTTTTTTAAATTAATCTTTGTGTTTAATTAAATTCTATGAAATGAAAAAGAACTTTATTCTAATATTTATTATATTTAATAAATAGACTACATTATAAAACATTTAATTTTAACTAATTTCACTCCAAAAAGAAGGATAAATTATTTATAGAATTTTGGGATTCAACTAATAGAACTTATATCACTATTGTGACCAATTAGAATACTAAAAAGGTTGAATCAAAAGATAAAACCATTCTATTCTGTAATCCCAATCATCATTTTCAACTTTGGTTATTAACCAATCATTAATTCATTTGCATACAAACTTCACTCGTTTATACCATTTTAAAGTATTGTAATTGATTTCATATTGCTATAATTCATTTATAATCACATCTATAAAGATTCATATATCTATTCACACATTAATCAAATAATATGGAAGCATTTCGTAGAATTCAAAATATAAGTAATAATAAAGGTATACCAGAATTTAATGAAGATGCAGGAGCAGATATTGGTGAATTAACAAGTGGTGCAAATTTGTCATTTGATGATATAACTCATATAAGAAATAAAGGAATTTATAATTCTAGTTCAAATTTAGATACTGCTCCAATAATACCTACTTTAGGAAGTTTAGGAAGTGCTTCATCTTTCAATAATGTAGATCCATTAAAATTAAATAATGTTCAATATAGAAAACAAATGAATCAACAAAAAAAATTGGCCATGTTAACAGGAGCAAGAGCAAATTCTTTAGCAGCAAATGGTGGTAATAATCCAATGTTTCAAGGTGGAAATAATAACTTAAGAGCAAATTCATTAGCTACTGGAGTTGGAAATCCAATGCTTTATAATAGTAGTAATAATAGTGCTAGTAGTATGAATAATCCAAGAGCTAATTCTTTAGCAACAAATATGGGTAATCCAATGATGCAACAATCACTACCACCACAACAATATATGCCAAATCAACAACAATATCAATTTTCACAACAAGACATGGGATTGGAACCAAGGACACAGTCAATGGTTGGAAACAATGCAAGAAATAATATGCAAATGCAAGGTGGATATCCTAGGACACAATCATTAAATCCTCAGGCCCCGGTTAATATGAATTATAATCAACAACAACAAAATCCGCAATTTCAACATAGACAACAACCCCCCTTGAATCCAAATCAAACCAATTACAATCAAAATCAAATGCAAAATGGAGCTCCAAGAACAATGTCTTTGATGGGATCAGGTCAAGGAATGATACCGGGTAATCAAGCATATCCAAGAACTAAATCCCTTGGTGGAGTTGCTACTATGAATCAATTTCAACAACAACGTCAACAAGCAGTCCAACCTCAAAATCAAAATTATCCTCAAAACCCTCAATTTACTCAAAGACAGCAACCTCTTTATAATCAAGGTAATCCTCAAAACTCGAACCATCAAATGCTACATCAAAATCAATCATATTTTCCTAATCAACAATATCCGTCAAGTCAAACAAATCAACAACAATTTCAACAACCACAGCAATCCCGACAAATGCATCCTCAACGACAGAGTTTACCTCCTCTTCAAGAACAACAGAATATGCAACTTTATCCAAACAATCAGTCATCACAAAATGATTCAAGACAATTTGTTGCTCCACCACAACCTCAATATACTACGCTACAGGAAAATTCTTCTGACTCATTAAATGATGTTATGGAGGAAGAGGAACCACAACAACTATCAGAATCGAACGAAGAAGAAGATGTAATTTATAAATTTGATGAAGATGATAACAAAGGAATACAAATTTCCAGAAAATCAACTTTAAAGAAAAACAATTCAATGAGGGTGAGAAAATTGAATTTATTTAATGATAGTTCAAATGAAAATGATTCTGATGATAAAAGTTCAACTACATTAAGGAGAAAAAGACCTCCAGTAAGTCCGTATGAAGCAAATTTTAATAATTCATATAAATCCGAAACAAATGCTCCAAATCTTGCATCATTTGAGGAAGAAGAAAAAGATCAAACTAGTAATCACCCAGATGAAAGCACCGAAGATGATGCAACAATTCAAGAAAATGATAGTGTGAAAACATATGAGAAAGATCAATCACAACCGCACACAATATATAAACAACCAAGTAGAAACATACTGGAAAGTCATTCATTTAAAAATCTTGTTGCAAACACTGCTTTTAATAATTTTAGATCACCTTCAATTTCAAGTAATTCAAATTTTGCAAATTCTCAATTAATGAAAACTGATTCTCCAACTTCTTTTTATGAAGCAAGCCAATCTCCAATGCCTACACCAATAGATAATAATTCTGACACTGATGAAAGTGAATTTAGGAGACAAGATCATCCATTTTATACAGATGAAAATAATGAAAATAATGGTAATTTAACTCCACCAACCGCTTCAACTTCAAATATATCTCAACACAAGGAGTCAGGTATAAATGGTAGTAACAAGGTTATCAATTCAAGTCCAAATCATAAATTTGAAACTGATGAACATGGAAATGATACTACATGCAGTATTCCTGTAGATATTACCGAGCCGATTCAAGATGTTAGTGAAGAACAGAGAGAAGCTGACAGAAGTAGAGGTGAGTTCAATCCTATGCCGTCTAGTCATGATAATATTCCTTCAAATCCATCAAGAACCCCAACTACAACATCCTTAACAAGTGGTGAAAGAATTCAACCAAATTCTATCAGTCGTAATTCAACTAGTGGTTCAAATACATCAAAACCAGGATTACCAAAAGTTTTATCATCTGCATCAATATCTAGTCAACAACTGACTAAAAAGGAGAAAAGATCATCTTTTTCAGGTAAAAATTTCTTAAAAAGGTTATCAAAATCTAAAAGATCAAGTATTAGTAATGTAGAAGAAGATATACCAATTTCATCTGCTGCATCTAGTAGAAGAGCTTCATTAAACCAAAGAATTCCATCATCAAGTACTATTGGATCTATTGGAAATGATAATAAATTTCAAACCAAACAACAACCACAACAACCACAACCTATTACATTCACTAAGGAACAAATGCATATTATGAATTGTAATAATGAATTATTAAATGAGTTAGAATTAATCACAAGAGAATTAGCATCATCCATAAAAAGAGAATTAGCATTAGAAAATAAATTAAAACAACAAGATGATAATCTGAGAAATAATAGATCATCACCAATAAGTTCAGAAACAATTGAATTTGAAAATTTAGAAAAAACTAAAAAAATTGTTGAATTACAAGAAAAATTAAATAAAGAAAAAAGACTTAGATTTATAAGTGAACAACATGCATTATTACAAGAAAATGGTATTACACCAAGTCCATTAAAATTAAATTATGAAAAAACTGAAATTTATAATCAACTTGTTTTAAAAAATGATGAAGTAAATCAATTAAATTTGAAAATAAGAGAATTAGAATCTTCAGTTGAATCAAAAAATCAAGAATTTAATACAAATCAAGCACCACCAAATCATAATCAACACCATCAACAACAACAACAAAATGATTTTAATTCATTAGATAATAATTTAATTGAAAAATTTCAATTTTTAAAATTTGATAATGAAGAATTAAAATCACAAACAATTCAATTAAATGAAGAAATTTTAGTATTAAAACAACAAAGAGATGAATTAAGAGATGTTATAAATAAATTATCAAATCAAAATTTTCAAGAAATTAAAATTTTAAATGATAAAATTAAAAATTTAGAAATTAAAAATCAAAATTTGAAAAATTTAAATATTCAATTATCTAATAGAGGAGAACTAGTAAATTCTTCATTTAATTCACAATATGAAAATGATAGTGGAGATAATTCTTTTTCAAATGGATCATCACTGATGAATCATGGTAATGTTAGTGGTACTGGTCATGGATCAAATATGTTCAAATTAGGTATGAGTGGTGGTAAATTAAATGGATTTACTATTGTTTCACCAAATAAAAAATTCAATGCATAAACAAATAACTGAACGAATTAATGAAAGAAAAATGAATGAAAGAAAACACACAGAAATATTGTATTTCATGTAAATACTTAATAGAATATATATTTATTACGACAATCGTCTAACGTAGTCCTTATTCAACAATCATCTCACATACTCTTTATTAGACAATCGTCTCATTTATTCTAATACTTATTAATTATTAATTTATTACCTAATATTTACTCTATAATAAAGAAAGACAGAACACTAGTCTTCTTGATATAAAAATTTACAAATAACTTTTCCAATTAAATCACCTTGATTATTTAAACTTGAAGTATGATATTTTGCTTTTTCATAAGTTAATTCATTAAATAAACCTTTTTCAAATTTATATTTTAATAAATCTAATGCATATGATGTTGTAAATTCTGGATGTCCTTGAAATGTTAATATTTTATAATTTGGTTTTTTTATTAGTTCGTTATTTTCTTCAGTGATGGCGGTAGTAGAAGCAGTAGTTTGAGTAGGTGGTGGAGATGGTATACTTATCATACCTTGAATTGAACATTTACTAGTTGATCCAAAATTTATAAAACCTTGAGGTATACCACCATATATTATATCTTGATGAAATTCAACTAAATTTAAATGTTCAAATAAAATATTAGCAGAATCCATGTTATTATCAATTTGAATATTTTGATTTAATTCTAAAAATGGAGAATTTTTAATTTTATAAATTTCATCATTTATATTTATTGTAGTTATACCTAATTCCCAACCTTCATTATTTCTATCTATTTTACAACCTAAAATTAATGCAATTAATTGATGACCAAAACATATTCCAACAATTGGTTTATTTAAATTAATTAAAACATTTTTTAAAAATGATTTAAATCGAATTAACCATTTATATTCACCAAATGCATCACAACCAGATCCAGTTAATATAAATCCATGAATTAATTTTAATTGAATCGCTTTTTTCAAATTTTCATATACAATTTCTAATTCTTCATTATTATCATTTTTTAATTGATATTTTTTTAATTTATATGGTGGTGTTATTGATGAATCTGGTGAATTTTTTTCTAAAAGGTCTATTGTATTATCTCCAAAATCTCCATATTTTTCAGTTATTGTTGGAATTGGTGTATCTAATACTAATACTGCAATATGTGGTTCTATTTCATTATTTTGATCTGACATTTATTCAACTAAAACTTTTGAAAACTGGTGTCTAACTTTTCGATATGAATTGGTCTTTTTCTCGCAATTGTCGAAAATTGGGTATATTGAAGGATCAATTGGATTATCTTTGAAAATCGAAATTACAAATTTATTTTAAAGTATGTTAAATTAATTTTGAGTTGTTTATTATATCTATTACGTAGTTATCTATTCTTAAAAATATCTGAAAAATTTAGTTAAGCGGAAATTTTTACTTAATTTATCTTTATTTATTTATTTACTTATCAATTAAAAGAATACAAATATTTAAAATTAGTATGGCTTTAAATTGATTTAATGAATGAAGATCTTTATTCAATTTAGATTGAACTTGAATCTGTTTCTCAACTGGCCTTTAGAATTGTTACAGAATGCGATATTTTCCTGTTCTATCTATGATTATATCGACACCAAGTTTACTTTTACAAAGTAGTAACATTCCTCTTATCTCCAGCGTTAAGAAAGTTTCTACAATAAATAAACCATGAAAATTTTATGACAAAAAGATAGTCTGAGGCCGTTCGAAACAGCTGTAGATGGGTCGATAGATGGGTCGATAGATGGGTCGATAGATGGGTCAATAGCGTTTACCAATGTATCCTTTAACTTCTTGTACAAGCTAAGAATCATACAAATTTCAGCTTAGCATGTGGTAGCCTAGTTAAAAACTTCGACGGAATTCATTATCCGGTACTAACCACAACGTTTCAACAAATTTATTATGAGAAGTAAGGATTTACCAGCTGAATAATAGTTAATTGTTGGTGTTGGCGGTGTAGTTACTAGTATCAAAATAAAACCATTACAAAATACGAAAAGTGAATACGTAACCCATTCAATTAATTGTACCTTTCTCAACATTCTTTATCGTATACAAAGTTGTGCTGATTGATTTAGCTGTTGAACGCTAGATAGCTTGGTAGAGGAAAAAAAGTTTTGATTAAAAAATTTGATTAATTTGAAACTTAATATATTATTCAAATTGATGGTAATAAGACAACAATTATTGATAAGAAAAATATCTAATACTGGATAAACCAATTTGGCTATTTATAAATTAGTTCTTAAACATTCAATCCGTTGATCACCAGGTTTAATCGAATTTGACAATTAGAATTATATTTCATTCAATATCACATAATCAAAACTTATAATCCATTAACGACCACCTTCGATTACATCATTTATACGTGAATTCTTCATCACATTTAACCACCAATTAAGAATAAACATTTCATCTTCATTACCACCATACTGAAATTACAAATCCATCATAATGAACAATAATCACAACAACCACAGTAATAATAATAGTAATAACAATAATTCGCAGGGTAATCCACATACTATATCGAATTTATCAGCAGGTTTGAAATCAGTATCACTAACGGATCAACAACAAAATGAAGTAAATTTAAATCTATTACAACAACAACTACAGAATGAAGCTGGGAATTCATCAAATTCAAATAATATAGAACAACAACAACAATTACAATCAAGAATAAGTCAATTTTTTCAAAACCAACCTACTGAAGGTTATACATTATTTAGTCATAGATCTGCTCCTAATGGATTTAAAGTTGCAATTATATTATCTGAATTAAATTTGCCTTTTAATACTATATTTTTAGATTTTAATAATGGCGAACAAAGAGCTCCAGAATTTGTTACAATAAATCCAAATGCAAGAGTACCTGCATTAATTGATCATTATAATGAAAATACTTCAATATGGGAACTGGGAGCAATTATACTATATTTGGTTTCAAAATATATAAAGGAAAACAATGGTGAATGTTCATTATGGAGTGATAATTTAATAGAACAAAGTCAAATTAATTCTTGGTTATTTTTTCAGACAAGTGGTCATGCTCCAATGATTGGTCAAGCTTTACATTTTAGATATTTTCATTCATGCCCTGTACCAAGTGCAGTTGAAAGATATACAGATGAAGTAAGAAGAGTTTATGGAGTTGTTGAAATGGCATTAGCTGAAAGAAGAGAAGCATTAATTATGGATTTGGATGTTGAAAATGCAGCTGCTTATAGTGCAGGAACTACACCTTTATCACAATCAAGATATTTTGATTATCCTGTATGGCTAGTGGGAGATAGAGCAACAGTAGCGGATTTATCTTTTGTACCTTGGAATAATGTTGTTGATAGAATAGGGATAAATTTGAAAGTTGAGTTTCCAGAGGTTTATAAATGGACTAAATATATGATGCGAAGACCAGCGGTAATTAGAGCATTGAGAGGAGACTAAGAGTTTTAGACAACAATCTTTTTAATGATAATGATGATGATTCCTATAGTAAAACATGTATTCTCAATACTGTATTAATATATAATTTATAAAGCATAAGAATTGGTAAATTTCTTGTAAATATCTCGAAGTAATGTTGTTCTAAGTTTTAGGTGGTTTTTGAGAGTTGAAAATTCGAAAACAAAAAACATCTTAAGAGCATCTCTAACTTCAACTTACACCATACTTCAAAGACTCAAAACATCCTTTTGTTCATGTCAGCCGATTTTATACTAGGTCCTCATGCATTATCACAAACCAAAAAGTCACTAAAGGCTTTAAACCTGCATCAAAAAGTAGATGAAAATTCATCATCATCACCAATTTATCTCACAATCAATATCAAAATCAAACTAATAAAACAAAAGGATTACAAATCAAGAATCATACCGTTGACTTACAAAGTAGATAAAGTTGAAAATAAGTCTATACTATTAATCACTAAAGATCCTTCAAATGT
Source organism: Lodderomyces pseudojiufengensis (assembly GCF_024610245.1). Classification (NCBI taxonomy): domain Eukaryota; kingdom Fungi; phylum Ascomycota; class Pichiomycetes; order Serinales; family Debaryomycetaceae; genus Lodderomyces; species Lodderomyces pseudojiufengensis. The sequence continues at coordinate 189,334 of NW_026261523.1, forward strand.
ATATAGAGAAGCTTTGATACAAAAAGATTCACCAACAGAAGATTCATTTAATGAAATCATATCATTGAAAAAATTAAAAAGTCTTTCCAAAAATTCCAAAAATTTAATCAAATTATATAAAGAAAATGATTTAATAGTATGTGATTTTAGAATTTTTAAATTCTTACCAGATATACTTGGATCAATATTTTATTTAAAAAATAAAAAAATTCCATTTATGATTCAAATGAATAAACCAAATCCTAATATTCAATTACCAAAATCTAGACAAGGTAAAATTAAAGATAATCAATGTGATCCAAGATATGTTCAATTACAACTAGAATCAATAATTGGAAATACATCATTTATACCAACTTCAAATTCTGGTGATGTTATAAATTTAAAAATTGGATATACAAATTGGTCATTAGAAAAATTAATAAGGAATATAAATGATATTATTAGTTATTTAATTGATGAGAAATTTAAACCTTTAGGAGGGATTTTAAATTTAGAACAATTGGGAAATATTCATGTAAAATGTAATGATTCTATTAGTTTACCTGTATTAATTACAAACGATGAAAATGGGAATCTTGATGAGAGTAATGATAATGATAGCGACTTCGATTTTTGAGAAGTCAACATATCGGATATGGATCTGTCATATCAATTTATGTTTCACAATTATCTTAATGAAGCTCATAGTTCAAGCTGAATCTGATAGACAGTTATTGCAAATGTTAGAAGTCTTTAGGTGAGAATGATTTTGCTCGGGTGACGTACGCCAATGATTAAAATCGTTTACTTCGGATCCTCATGTGCATGACTTAAGAATTGAATATTTTGTATGTATTGATCAAATAGATAACTTACTTCCGAGAATGAACCGCATTTTCTCTTACTCAAATAGGAAACATAGTCTAAAAATATAATTTTCATGATCGAGATATAATATTATGCAGGCACCATTTCTTCATTAATATTACAATTTTTTTAACATAATCATCAAATAAGTTGATGGTTGAATCGAATTCACCAGATTCAGTTGAATCAGATTCTACAGAAACAACGCCGTCCTCTTCAACAAATTCACCAACGGAAACACTTCCAACCCAGTTTTCTGCATCACATTTTTTTACCGATCTACAGCAATCTGCACCTATAAAATATGTTGGATCATTAATAACAGAAGAAAGAGTAGCTGGGATAAGAGGTATTTTCACCGATAGAGATGATGATGAAATTGAAGAAATTGAACATTTTAAATATAAACAAGAATTAGAAAGAAAATTAACAGTTACTTCTGTAATTGGGCTAGGTTTTACTGTAATGGGAGTTCCTTTTGGATTAAGTTCTACGTTATGGATATCTTTAATGGATGGAGCTAATGTAACTATACTATATGGATGGATTATTGTTTGTATCATGTCATTATTTGTTGTATTAAGTCTAAGTGAAATAATATCAAAATATCCTACTGCTGGAGGTGTATACCATTTTAGTGCATTATTAAGTCCCGAAAAATATTCATTGATAAGTTCTTGGATTACAGGTTGGTTATTGTTAATTGGAAATTGGACTTATGCTGTGAGTATCATGTTTTCTGGATCACAATTCATACTAAGTATATTCGGATTGAAAGATTTCGAATACAAAGAAGATAGATTTTTTGTATTAGGAGTTTATTTTTTAATTTTATTATTTGTTGGATTGATAAATGTCAAGTTTTCAAAACATTTGGAAAAGATTAACAAAATGTGTATATTATGGACAATTTATACAGTTTTGGCTATTGATGTTTTATTGATTTTTTTTGCAAAAAAGACAAATTCTGTAAAAACTATATTGACTAAATTTGATAATTCCAGATCGGGTTGGCCGGATCCAATTGCTTTTATTGTTGGTTTACAAAGTTCATCTTTTACTTTGACAGGATATGGAATGTTGTTTTCAATCACAGATGAAGTAAAAAATCCTGAAAAAAATATGCCCAAGGGAGTCATAAGCTCTATATTAATGGCATCAATAGTTGGAATAATATTCATTGTACCGATATTGACTATTTTACCAGAATTAGAATTATTATTAGATCAAAATTCAAACATAATGCCTATTGATTTGATTTTCAAATTATCAACAGAATCTTATTTGATCAGTTTTTTAATGGCCGTATTAATGATAGGTACAGTAATTTTTCAAAGCATTGGCTCGTTAACCACAGCGTCAAGATCAACGTATGCATTAGCTAGAGATGGTGGATTACCAATGGCTTACCTATGGACAGAAATTAATTCGACTGAAGACTACAAAATTCCAAGAAATGCAATATTTTTATCAATGTTTGTGTGTGCAGTATTATCTTTTTTATCCTTGATTTCAAAAGCTGCTTTTAATGCATTTATGGGAGCAGCGGTAGTTTCATTAGCTGTTGCTAACGGTATACCAATTTTTCTATTGATGCTAAACAAGCGACAAAAGATCAGAGGTTCAGCATTTAGATTAAGGAAATTAGGATGGTTTGTCAATGGTGTAGCTGTATTTTGGATATTACTATCAATTTTTATATTGTGTATGCCACCAGTGATAAGAAATTTAACCTGGTGGAAAATGAATTATGCTAGTGTTGTATTAATCGTATTTTTACTAATTGCCGGATTGAGCTATATCAGCTGGGGAGATAAAATCTTCACTGGTCCTCAAATCGATACTGATTATTTTGAGTTGAATAATTTGGAAGCAGCCGGAAGAAAAAATTTGGACAATTTTGTTATTGATGATGATGATGATGATGATGATGACGATGAAGAAGATGAAGAAGAAGAGGAAGATGGAAAAACAAAATCAAATGAGACTGAGATAGATGACCGAATAGTTTTATCTCCGCCAAAAGCGATAAAGAAAAAAGGATATGAACCTATAATTGAAAGTAGTTCCAACTCAATGTCAAACAGCGTGCAAGGAAGAAGAGTAATTGAAGATTTAAAGCAGTCACTGCCTAACAGTGCTAATGATAAAACAAGTGATGGTGATGATGAAATCTCAACTGAAAGTGAGACAGAAATATTATTCAACGCTGATGAGGTGGAGAAAGGCTGAGCTGAGAAAGTGATAAATAAGAAGCAAAACAAATGATGATTAGCGGAGTACAAATTTTAACGAATTTAATGATTTAATGACGGGTTTTTAGTATATAGAATGGTAATTTATAGATTTTGGTTCTAAAACAAACTTGTAGATTAAGATGAAGCGCATACGAAATGTTTAATTTTCAGAAAACGCACGATCAAAATTTTTCAAATAGTCTACTAATTACTGAAACACAGAAAAAAATTTAATGTAATAATGACATAATAGTAATTAGCCATCAAAAGATACAGTAAACGATCTACAACAGTTACAAAATTTCACGTAATCTAATTCATCTTACGTCAAACCCTTTATTTCATCTAGACACATTTAAAAAACATTAATTTTGGGGACTTGACTTTATAATCTAAAAAACCGACAAATAAGGCCACAAGATTTACAAAGATTGAATTATTAATTTCACACGATTAAAATCAAATAATAATTTACATACATATATACACATAGAAAATGTCAGCAGATCATACGAGAGATCCATGTCCAATAGTGATATTGAATGATTTTGGAGGTGCTTTTGCAATGGGAGTAATTGGTGGTTGTGTATGGCACGGTATAAAAGGTTTTAGAAATTCACCTCATGGTGAAAGAGCATATGGAGCTTTATCAGCTATAAAAGCAAGAGCACCAGTAGTTGGAGGTAATTTTGGTGTTTGGGGTGGATTATTTTCTACATTCGATTGTACTGTTAAAGCAGTTAGAAAAAGAGAAGATGCTTGGAATGCAGTAATTGCTGGTTTTTTTACTGGTGGTGCATTAGCTATAAGAGGTGGATGGAAACATACTAGAAATTCAGCTATAACTTGTGCTTGTTTGTTGGGTGTTTTTGAAGGTGTGGGTATGATGATGCAAAGATTACAAGCTCAACCAACTATGGCTCCAGTTTATCCTGAAGAGCCAGCTAAATTGGCAGCTTAAGTGGACAGAGATCAATAATATTCTGTGAAAAGTTGGGAGTTTGCTTGTACATATAATAGAATATACCGTTTAAGTTGTGTATGATATCAGATACTTGTATTTTATTTTAAGTAATGTATAATAGTAATGGATTATGGGAATTCATGAATACTGATGAATGATTTATTCATTTTGCTGTTAAACAATTGATCTCTGAAAAGTTGAGACTGAAAGTTATCGGTCGAAGAAGAATGATTTATAAGGCGTACTAACGAAAACGCATATTTCACTCAAGTACATCAGTTCTACGAAACTTTCTATTCCCACATATTTAATATATAGAAGATGAAAAGGATCGCCAGCTAGTTGGTAATGGAGAAAAAGATTAGACAAATTTGAATCAGTCCAGCTTGATGCCAAATTTGAATTTAGATCAACTATTAAGGATATTAAAAATATTTAAGCAGTAACTAACTAAATACTAATTTAGTCTTAAATAATATAGAGTAAGTATGATGATGTGGCCAATGTAGTCAGTGGAGTTGTACAATTCCACTTAGAATACTTTTTTACCCCTCTTATCATTAATTTTGTAATCCACTATCTATTTGAATTTTGAGGTTTGAGTATATGCATATCATGTTAATCAAATTACACACAACATTACTTTTAAACCCACTTTATTAAATATATATTATTTCGAAAGGTATTTTTGATAACATAACAGCCATCGAGATTATTCTATTAAAACTGAGCTACTATTGTTTGTCGGAACTTAGAGGAATTTTTCCACATACATATTTGTGTAAATTAAAACATTTAGTCAATTCTTGTTGATAATCTGTCTTACATTATATTTCTCTCCTTAATAAAAATTAAAACTCACTGATTGTTATCAATATTATTTTTTGATCTAAATTATAATTACATTTAAAAATACAAACCCACTCATCTATTTATCATTGATTTTGAATCTTCCGAATTCAATTCAACATGGCTTATAATAATTATAATTATCGACATAATTCAATTGGTGGAAATTGGCATCTACCTCCACCACAACCACAACAACCACTTCAACAACAAGGACATGTACAAGGACAAAATGGACAACAACTTAATACTGATATGCTAACACCCGAACAGACATTTCTACAACAGCAACAAGCTTACAAACAAATATCAAACCAACAACAAACACCTGGGTTTCGAAATCCGTGGTTTTCCATGAATCCCCCGAGTAATTCAAATACCACTTCACCATCTTCAGCTAATTCGCAATCACCAACAAAATCTCAAACAATTCCTTTATTACAACAACATCAACCACCACTTTTAAATAAAAGACTATCGTTTACAAATCAATTACCTACAACTTATGAAAATGAAAACACGACTAATATTGATCAGAATAATAATTCAAGTCTGTCATCATCAAATCACAATAATCCTCAATTATCACCTTATGTTCATCCTCCTACTCGTGCAGACAATCCATTTAATCAATATTTTGCAAATCAAGAAGTTTCTCTCGGAGGTTCAGATAGAAGAATGTCCGCAGCTATTGATGGTACATATTATAGTGACAATAATGTACCGCCTCATAACAATTCATACGGGCTCAACCAGCAACAAGGAGGTGTGATTGGTAAAGGCTACCCTAATCAGTCGGACATAACTAAGTCAGGTATCGCTCCAGGATTTACACAATATATAAATAATATGCCACCCACAATGCCCGGAATGAGTAATAGAAGATCATCACTAGCAGTTTTACCAAACCATTACTTGCAACAACAACAACAACAACAACAATTGCAACAACCAGGGACATACTTTGCACCAGCCAAATCTGGTAGATCACCTTCAATTATACAGTATCAACAATACCAACAAGCATTACAAAATCAAAAAATCGCGAAGACTAGAAAGCCAGCTCCGAAAGCAAGAAAAATTTATAATAAATTGGACTTAACACCAAAAATTCATCAACAACCGAAATACAGAAGATGTTCCGTGAATTCGATACATATATCACCAGTCAATGCATTATCAGTTTATTTAACGGAATCATATAGTATATGTCAACCAAGAAAATTTCAATATTCAAAATCAACTAATCCAAAAAGAGTTCTTACGAAACCACTGGATCCAAAATTCAACAATGGATTTGATAATGAGGAGAGTGATTATATTTTGTACGTTAATGATATTTTGGGAAGTGAGGAAGGTAGGAAGTACATGGTATTAGATTTGTTGGGATCTGGTACATTTGGACAAGTAGTAAAATGTCAGAATTTAACAAATCAAACAGTTTGCGCGGTAAAAGTCATAAAATCTAAACCAGCTTATATGAATCAATCTTTGACTGAAGTAAGGTTGTTAGAATTTTTGAATAAGAATAGTGATGGAAAAAATTTTATAAGGTTGTTAGACACCTTCATGCACAAAGAACATTTATGTCTAGTATTTGAATTATTAGCATCGAATTTATATGAATTGATAAAACAGAATCAATTTCAAGGTTTGAATATGAAATTGGTGAAACTTTTGACAAAACAACTATTGGAAGCCTTGGTTGAACTAAAAAATTTCCAAATGATTCATTGTGACTTGAAACCCGAGAACATTTTATTATGTCAACCAGACAAACCTAACATAAAAGTTATTGATTTTGGTTCGGCATGTTTTACACGACAGACTATTTATACATATATACAGTCAAGATTTTACAGGTCCCCAGAAGTCATACTAGGATTACCATATACAGAGTCAATTGATATGTGGTCTTTTGGATGTATAGTTGGTGAGTTCTTTTTAGGCTTACCAATGTTTCCGGGTACATCTGAGTATAATCAAATATGGAAAATAGTTGATATGTTAGGTCCACCACCAAGACATATGATTGAAGTAGGTAGAAATGCATCAAATTTTTTCAAAAAAATTCCACCACTAACTAGCGCCAACCCAGATGACAAACCAAAATATACCATTAAATCATACGATGAATATTGTGAATTTATTGATTCGAAACGAGATTCATCTAATAATAATTCAAATTCAAGTTCATCGCATCACAACAGTCATCATCATGTGAAGAAAGAACAACCAAATAAAAATTATTTCAAACATAAATTGTTGAAGGATATAATTTTGAATTACAAATTACCAAGTAAGAAGATGACAAATTTAATGATTGAAAAGGAGTGTCAAGAAAGACTTTTATTAATTGATTTCTTATCGAAAGTTTTGAATTTAAATCCTTTGGAAAGATTAACACCCCAAGAAGCTTTAAAGCATCCGTTTATTCATGATGTCAAAAGTCTTGAAATTTCAACTTGATTAATTCATGGTTGTAGCATCATCTCATTTTTTTTTTTTAATTTTGATAGATATGTAGCATTTCGATTCAATGTAAGAATTTTGTCATCGTCATTGTTGCTCTCATACACTCAACTTCATCGCTCTCATACCTTCAACTTCATAAAGTCTATCAATATCGAGGTTATGAAGTTATATAGTTTGAAGTTTCAAAAGGTCGTGTGATTACTAACAAACTTAAATAGTGAAGAACAAAAAAATCATGAAAAATAAAAATATGAAAACTCCATAATATATTCAAACATTACTTACTATAACGTGAATCAAGATAATTGTCATTAATATTGACAATAATCATATCATATACATTCATTTCAAATTTGTTTATATAACATTTCCATATCTGGTCTAATAGAATATATGTGCACCAAAGCATTATAACTAGAAGGAAAATATCATTACATTTTTTTTGACTTATTAATTTAAAGTTCAAACAACAATTCCAACCAGCAGATATAATAGTAGATATCCACCTAGTCAGTCAATCAATCATATAGGCTTATAATACATCTGATTACCATTATAAACATTAATCTCGAACCAAACCTAACAATCAACATCTGGAACTCATAAATCATTAATAAATAAATTTTTTCTTAAATGAATGTCAGTACAAGTGCATTAGGAGTTAGAAGAAGGAAAGTAGCTACACAAAACATTGATGATGAAGAAAACTCAGCACAATTGAAGCTAGGACCCGAATTTCAATTGCATCAAATAACAAATTCTGGAGAGGAACAACAATTAATTGCACTAAATCTATCAGAAGCTAGATTATTAATCAGAGCTGCCTTGAAAGAACGTAAAAAGAATAAAAATCCAAACAAAAATTCAAATAAACGAAATCAATCAAACGACAACATCAGCGACTCCGACGAAGACGATGAGGATGATGACAATCTAAATAATACCAGAGAGGATGAATTATCAAATATGGAATTAGCAGGACCGAATTCAAATGAAATTATGCATAAAACTTTGAATTATTTGACAAATTTTAGCAGATTCAAAAATAGATCAAGTTGTGAGACAGTTGAAAAATTAATTAATGATTTCAATGCTCATTGTAATGAATATTTACATCCTTTTGAAATGGCTCAATTAGGCACCTTAGAATGTGAAGACGCTGAAGAAGCGAAAAGTTTAATACCTTCATTAACTAACAAAGTGAGTGATGTACAGTTGCAGAGTTTATTGACTGAATTGCGTAAATATCAAACATTGTCATAATTAACTTTAAAATCAAAATTAAAAATTAAATCAAACATAAATCAAAATAAAAATTTAGAAAAAAAGAGTAAAGCAGCGTATGATCATTTTTGTCAAGAACTGATCATTAATTCGTGTTTTATTTCAACCACATTGTATTATTATTAAAGCATAAATTATTATAAGGACTATATTTTAAAATAACCCATACCTAATTATATAGCTTATGCTTTTTCTTTAAATCCTTCAAAATAGAAGTAATAAATAGATCAAGCATTTAATTCGCTCCTCTTTGCAGTTGACTATAGTAATTTGTAGGCGTAATTTTTGTACGTACGATATTTTTTGCATCGATTCTGCAACAACTAATTACGATGTAAGAAAAAAAACGGTTGAAACAATATTTTTTTTTTACACAAACATCAGAAAGGAAGGTTACAACAATATAATTAAGAAGGTGATGGAGAATGATGACGACGTATATGACGAATTCGGAAACTATATTGGAGAAGGGTCAGAGCCAGAGGAAGATACGACTAATGGTGAGACATATACATCAAACAATAAGGATGCCATAGAAACTGATCCAGAAGAAAATGAATTCTCCCATCAAGCAATAGTGAAGTCCTCCATCCCAGCAAACGACTCGGAAATAATTTATGTACAACAAACTCAACCAGACTCAGTCGATGAGCCAATTATTAAACCTGAATCCATAGAACGAACGAAAATAACAATAGATGAAAAAAATCTACCACCTACCACCTACACCGTAGAATCAATTGTTGAGGTCATGCATGACAAACCAGAAAGAATAAGGAACTTTGCAATAGTTGGAGGAATACATACTGGTAAAACATGTTTAATTGATCAATTCATAAACAAAACTCATCCCACTATTAATAATCAAAAATCAAATAATCATAAGTTCATGAGACCATTGAGATATATGGATTCGTATAAAATTGAAATTGAAAGGGAAAGTACGATCAGAACTAAAGATGTGACACTACTATTAAATGATTCAGAAAACCAATCGTATTTATTTAATATTTTAGATACTCCCGGTCATATTGATTTCAATGATGAAACCATTGCAGGATTAGAATTAAGCGACGGTGCTGTGTTAGTTCTTGATGTACTTGAAGGCCTTACCTTGAGAGATCAAATTAGATTAGACGAGATTTTAAAAAGGAATCTATCGCTAGTTCTTGTCATTAATAAGATTGATAGATTGATCCTAGAATTAAAATTACCTCCAAAAGATTCATATCTAAAAATTTTCAACGTAATAGACGACGTCAATGATTACATTTTAAACAATGAGTACCGCAACAAACACAATCATGTTGCACCATTATCACCCTTGGACGAAAACGTTATATTTGCATCATCCAACTTTGGCATCTCATTCACCTTGAGGAGCTTTTTGAAACTTTATAAGCATAGATTGCCAAAAGGGAAAGAGAATGAGTTCATTAAAAAATTGTGGGGGGATTTTTATTTCAATTATGAAACTAGCTCGATTGTTACAAATTCAGAAGGAGGTAAATATCAAAGAACGTTTGTTACTTTCGTTTTAGATGCAATTTACCAAACGGCTATTTACACCTTAACTTCAGAGCCGTCCGACCATAAAAAACTAGCCACCATTTTATGGGAAAATTTTAGAATTGGACTACCAAAAGCAGAGTACAAGAAGGACATCAAGATTTTATTAAAAACAGTCTTCAGTACAATTTTTGCAAAAGATTCTGGTTTTGTTGATTCAATAAAAAAGTCAATCTCCGCTCCGAATATAACGCCATTAGAAAAGAACACCCCGATGTTGGGGAAAGTGACAAAATTAGTTGATTCAACAGACGGTCAAAGCTTTTTGGGTTTAACTAGACTTTATACTGGTAGGTTGAAGGTAGGAGATACTGTAAAGGTATGTATTGAAGATGTAAATGATGAAACAAATCAATTTATTTACAAAGATGAAATTATTAAAGGTTTGTACATACCTGTTGGAAGGTACAATTTACCAGTTGAGGAGATTAGATCAAGCACAACTCTTTTGATTGAAGGAATTGACTCCATCATAAAGAAAGGAGCCACAATAATATCTCCAAATAACTTGAAAGATACAGTTTTCAAATTACCAAACTACGACATTACTTCAGTACTAAAAGTTGCAATTGAACCAATGAACCCCATGGATCGACCGCGCTTACTCAAAGGTTTAAACAACATATCAAAAGCCTACCTCTCATCAGTTATCAGGGTTGAAGAAAATGGAGAAAACAATATTTATGCACCGGGTGAATTTTACATGGATTGTGTGTTGAACGACTTAAGGTTTTACAATAATAATAATCTTAAAATCAAAGTAAGTGATCCCATGACCAAATTTTCCGAAACATGTCAAGAAACTTCATTCACTTATATTCCAATCACGGCAAATAATAAAAGTTTGGACATTGCAATTGTAGCAGAACCAATGAGTGATCCAAATATAAGTTACGAAATTGAAAAGGGTACAGTAAATGAGCAACAATCTAGAAAAGAAATGTCAATGATATTGAATCACAATCATAAATGGGATTTGAAAAGCTCGAGATCAGTATGGTCCTTCGGACCGAATGATTTAATTGGTCCAGACATATTGATGGAAGATCTTGATGAAACGACTTTAAATAATGAACAATTGAAAAAAATTAGTCTAATCAAGAACTCAATAATTAGAGGGTTCAAATGGGCAACAAATGAGGGACCTTTAATTAATGAACCAATACGAAACACCATGTTCAAGTTAGTGCATATAAATTTTGACAGCAATGAAGATTCCGATCTTAATCCTGCCCAAATTATACCATTAGTTCGAAGGTCTTGCTTTATAGCTTTATTAACAGCAAAACCAAAGTTGATGGAACCAATCAATAAATTTGAATTTATTTGTTTTTATAAAGCCATTCATGTTATTAAGAAAATTTTAGGAGAAAGAAGAGGATGGGTAACAAGTCAGATTGGAATAGAGGGAACACCATTGTATAAATTACAAGGTTTCATTCCTGTCATAGATAGTTTTGGATTTCATTCAGATTTGAAATTATATTCTGCTAATAAGATCAAAACTAGTATGATTTTCAGCCATTGGGAGTTGGTGCCTGGCGACATTTACGATTTTGAAGCGGAATTACCACATTTGAAACCAGCTCCTATAAATTCATTGTCTCGTGATTTTTTAATGAAAACTAGAAGAAGAAAAGATTTAACTGGTGAACCAACTTTACAAAAATATATTGACATGGAAATTTATGAGAAATTGAAATCAAAGGGTTTAGCTGTATGATATGACGTCGCTAGAGTGCAAACTAGTGAAAATGAAAGATTCCATTGAAATTGCATATGAGTAGCAAGAATCTATATAGAGAGGTTATAATGGGCCCCACTTATTTCTTGTAAGTATTCTCAAGTTACGTGAACGTAGACTCGTCAATCCTTTCCAACTCCAATGAAATTCAATCTAGTAGCATAAGTATTTGTAGATCCGGATCATTTCCAAACTCCGTCAGTCTAACCCTAAAGCAGGTTTCCTTCCGAAAATTATTAGACCATTAGCTAGCTATTACGTCTTTTTACCTTATACCTTTCTTTTCTTTGTAGGTGGTTCTAAATGATCAAACCCATGAGATTGTTCAACTAAATCATTGTAATTTGTAATAAATCTCGGCTGAGTACTCAATTTAAATTCTAAATATTCAGGTATTTTATCCTTAAAATTTGAATCAGTACAATCACATAATTTATCGTAAACATCAAAAAAATCTGAAATTGACAAATCTTTACAATATACGTTATCTTCAGTTATCACAATATTGTTGAATTGAGGTATTGATAATTTGATTTCTTCTTTTATTTCGAATTTTAATTTTAATCTTAATACTGCAAACAAATCGTCTAATGACAGTGATTCATCAATTTTATCGGATTTTGATATTAATGCTTTATGTTCTTTTGTTGAGGGGGAGTTCAAGGGAAATAATAGATATTTTGAATCCGTATATGTTACATAAATTGGAAGTTTGTTGATTAATGAGGTATCTCGATTGGGTGAGTCATTAGTTGAAGAATTATTATTTGTTGTTTCTTTATCATTTTCATCATCGCGACCAATGGCGTCTGTATTGGCATCAGAGTTCGATATGTCATTTTCTTTATTTTCTTCTGGGTTAGTTTGTTTTACATCAATTTCAATTCTTTCATCTGACCCATTTAGTTTTGTTATATCCACATCTAACTTTTCTTCCTTGTCATCATTAGATTCATCACCGTCCTTATTTTTATTTTGGCTATTTTGAGAATTGTCATCTTTGCTACCTAGACTACTGTTTGCCTTTTCGTTTTCATTTTTATCTTCTCCGTGTTGTTCTTCACCTTTCGAACCACGTTTATGAGGTGGAGTTTCAGGTTCTTCTCCATCAATTAATGCACCTACTGACTTCATCGGAGCAGCATCTTTATCACCATTTCCATCATGTTCATCAATATCTTCATCTTCATCATTTATTGCTCCATTTTCAATTTCTTCTTGTTTTTCCAAAAAATTTTCATAATATTCTTGACTCACATCTTTGGTATTTAATGCTCCTTCGCTAGAATAATTGACATCATCATCTCCTCTTGCTACTTGTTCACTAGCTACGTTAAATTTAGTTATTGCATCTTTAGTTATTGCATTTAATTCATCTTTATCTTTATCTTTATCATCATTCTTGGAGTTACCTTGATTTGAGCCATTAGTGGAACCTTCCTGTTCCTTTTTATCTTTTTGTTGATCATCATAAATTTGATTCATTTGAGAAGTTCTATTAGCTTGAGGAATAGTACTTCCTTGAGCAACACCAACTAATCGATTATTATGATGGCTATCATCAATTGTATTATCTGATTCACCAGTACGATCATGTTCTTTGCTATTTTGTATTTCTTGATCATCAGTAACATCTTGAGCACTAGAATCATCATTACTCTTTTGCTTTGGATCCTCCTCAACTTCTTCATCTTCATCGTATTCCAAATTTGCATCCCCTTCTTTATTTTCATCACCCGTGTTTCCGGCTTTCGATTCTGTACTCAATTCATTACCTACTTGAGGTTCAGCATTTTGCTCGTTTTCAACGTCGTCAGGTCTCACCTGAATGTCATTCGTTTCCCCCAGAAGCTTATTGTCAGGTTGTGATGAATCTCCGTATTCTTTGTTATGCTTTTCTTGCTCTTTTTCATCATTTTGATTTTCTTTGATAGTATTTTCTAAGGATTCATTAATTTTATCAATTTCTGGAACATCAATTACATCAGTATCTTGAGATATAGTATAAATTTTATCTGGTGTGGTTGGTCTTGGAGTAGGGAAATGTTCAGGAATTTTGAAATTTGTGTCAGTATTTATATTATTTATATCTTCTCTGACTTTTGCTAAATCTTCATCATTAATTTTACCATCTTTTGAGGTAGACGTTGGAGATAATGCTGGATCATTTGTTGTATTTTGCTCCTGATTTATATATTGTTGTTCATTATTCAATTCACTCATTATAAGTATTTACACGATATCACTGCTTATAAAGAATAATTTGTTCCTGATTAGGTCACTCCGTTTTTAATTCAATGAAGTTTGTCCAAGTTATTCTTTGTATGAATGCGTATTTTTTTGTTCTAGTATTTGTCGAAACCAAGTATAACCGCGGTTTCGTTAGTAAAATTAAGTCAATTGGTTGTTAATAACGTACCATCAATTTCTTGAATGACTGAAATGTAGATTCGGTTTATTAGATGATGGATTGTGTTTTTCTGGTTGTGAAAATCTTACAATAGTCTATAATTCAAAATTTTAAGATGAATTTTAGCTTTCTTGCGGGAGAAAATTTGTATGCAGGTCCACAAGAATTTCGTAAACTACTTCAGTTAATCTTACATTTCAAACAAGAATCGAACTACATTGTACCACGCTTCGACTGTTTTCTTTCTTTTTTAAAAAATTGTTTATTAAAAGTACAAATTATGAACAGAATAGTATTAAATTTAAAAGTGGGTGTCATCGTGTAAATTAATTTCAAAAACAATTGATTCTATTCGAGATTCATCATCAAAAGATTTTCTAATTTATATTTATGGAGCCCAAATTTTAAAAGTTTGTGGAGCAATTAATGAAAGAGGTTTATAATCATCAATATTTGAAAAATCATCAACCAGTTTTTTAGAACCTTCACTAATCATACTATCTTTATCTTGATCATTTTTACCTTCACGATTATCCAATTGTTCTTGTTGATTATCAGCTTTACTACCAACAGCTTCTAATGATTGTTTGACTGGTTTATATAATAAAGATCTTGCATCTGAAATGATTTTTTGAAATTCTGACTTTTGTGTCGTTTGATCATTACTTTCAAGTAATGAACAAGCTTCTTCTAATTTTTTAATTACGTCTATAGTTGATCTTGTTAATGATAATCTATCAGTAAAAATTTCTTCTTGTTGTTTTGATAAATTTTGTCTTTCTCTTTCATAAATTTTTTCTAATTCTTCAATTTTTGCTAATTTAGTTTCACATTTTTGTAATTCATGATTTACTATACTCATACTAATTTTATGTAATTCTCTTTCTTCATAACTTGAAAATAAATGACTTCTACCACCAACTATTCCAAATGTGGTTGCAATTGCTTCTTCAGTTTTGTTATCATGAGTAGAATCATCTTTTTCAATTGATCCATTTCGTTCTTCTGAATCATCATCTTTGTTTTCAAGTTCTTTTGAATTCACTACATCAGTCTTTATTTTGGCTTCCTCTTTCCCTTTTCCATCACCACCATATACTTCATTAATTTTATTCCTTATTGATTCATCCATGGCTTTACATGCAGCTTCACTAGCAGCTTTTGCGACATTACTATCAACAATTCTTGTCATAAAAACCAAATTTGCTAAAACAGGATTATCTAGTCCATTAATAGGATAATTAGATGCATATTTTAATAACTTTATATCTTCTTTATCTGAATCTTTTATTGGATTGAATTGATCTTCTATTGGTAATTTTAAAAATTTCAAAACACATTGTTGTGGAGTTTTATTACCTCCAACTTCTGAAGCTATTTGATACCAATCATTTTTATGTTTTGCAATTGCATTTATTAAATTATTAGATTCTTCTTGTGTCCATCCATCATCATCTTCGTCTTGTTTATGTTTTCTCTTATTTTGTGGTTCATCTTTAGATGGTTGATTCTCTATTGAAAGTTTCCTTTTCGTACCTCTTTCTTTATTTCCATTTTCAAAACCAGCTGAATTGACGGAATCAGGTAAGGATATTAATTTTTTCAACTTTTCAACATCAATTTTATCAAGTGGAATTCTTGATGTATCAAACGGGAAAAGACCTCTAGGGGAATCATATTTGACATGATAATCTCCAGTATATGGTAAATCAACCAGCAGACCATTAGGCATTTTCTCAAATGCATAACCTGGTTTAAAATGTGGTTTCACTTGATAATTTATTAAACCCCATTTATTTAAAAAACGATGCACTCTCATTAACGTACCAACATCACCAACCAAATTTCGACGACATGAAGTTAAAGTTAAAAATTCATTTGGATTAAGTCTATAAGCGTTAATCATGAAGTTTCTATAGTTTGCATATAATTTTGGTGATTTTGAAGGATGACTAGAATCAAAAAATTCTGATAATGATTGCTTTTCTATTTTATGAATTTTTTTCATATTAAACCAACTAGCATATGAAGGAATTATTATGAGATGTGTTTGTTTATATTTTTTCGTAGCTTTGACAGGTTCATCCTCTTCGTCCTCTATTACGTCTTCCATATCAAGGTCTTCTTCTTGGTCAATACCAGTTGCTCTTGTTTCATTTGATTCTGAGGATAACAGTGGTGTTGGTTCAGCTTTAGTTTGATCTGATCCATTCGCTGATTTTGATTCTTCCTTAACGTCGTTTGATTTATTATTGTGTTCTGCTTTATTATCTTGTGATTCAATTTTTTCATCTTTTGGCTTTTCAGTCTCACTTTCAAGTAAAGATGCGTCAAATTCATCACCAGACTTTTCAGAATCTTCCACATTAAAGTCAGCATCAAATGCAGGATCGTCAACTTGAGCATATGAAAGCATCTCATCTTCTCCCTTTTCTTGACTTTTTTCTTCGGCATCATATTCCTTATTTCCTATTCCACTAGCATATGCAATATCATTTGTTTCAGTCGGTATGTCAATATCCATTTGATCTTCATATATATTGTGGTCAGGTGCAGTTGGATCTATATCGTTATTATCAGACAAATCATTGTTTTTGAATCCATTTTCTAAGATTTTGCCTTCTTCATTTGCATCATTTTTATTAGTTTGCTCTTGGTTATTATTTTCTAAGTATGAATCATCGTCATTCTGTTGCTCATCCGATGATGTCCCTTTATTTGACATTAATGAAGCTTTTGAAGCTCTTCCAACGAAATTTGCCTTATCATCAAATGGTTCATCCACTGGTACTTGATCCACAGGTATTGAAGGTAGTTGTTCTTCTACAATTGCATCTGCATGTTGTGTTTGATTTCTTGAATAATTAGAATTGTCTTCATTATCTTGTTCTTCTAAATTTTTTCCATCATCTATTTTAAATCCATTTTTTTCATTAAGATCTTCATTATTTACTTTTCCCTCTATATCATTTTGGTCATTCTCTTGATTCTCTAGTAAATCATTTGGTAAATCTAGGTTATCTGATTTGTCTCTGTTATTTAATTTATCAGCATTTAAATGAGTTAATGAATCACTCTCCAAATCATTAGGAATTTTCGTAGGTTGATGATCACTTAAGTTTTTCATTTCCTCAATCTGTTTCTCATCTAGATTTTCAGTCGTTAGTTCTTTTTCTTGAAAGTCTTGAGCATTATTCAATTGTTCATCAGTATTGTCAAGTTGCTGTGAATCTTCTTCATCGTCATCTTCATCATCATCATCTTCATTTTGAGAATCTTTGTTGTCTTCTTCATCATCCTCATCCTCATCATTACTTTTGGATGATTCGTTTCTCAAATCTTCTCTTTCTTTATTTCGATTATCTCGATTTGTCTCGTCTGATTCTTTTGTTTCATTAATTGTTTGTGCCGGTATGTCGTTTGTATTTGAAGATTTATTATTATTATCCAATGATTCTGCCTCTTTTATTTTTTCATCCGGTGATATTGAACTCATTTTGAAAGAGATTGTATCTATTGATTGTGTTTTATTTTACTGATGTTTACTTTGAAGTTTGATGGAATTTGTTAAATTGAGGATAAATTTGCTGTTCAACGACAAGTCGAAATGATTATGATGTGCTTAGTGATATGTCAAATGGGTGATACTGTGTTGGGTATAGTTACAGTTTCTTTTTAATTTTGGTTGCAAGAATTTAAAGTTGGAAAATAGAACTATATGTTGGATGATTGAATTGTTGTTTTTTTTTGTTTAGATGGTTGGTTGTTGAGTTATATTAAAGATATGATGATACTGAATCTAAACCCAAAGATCAATAATCAATCTCAATGTCTTTAATCTAATAAATGAAAAACAATGAATCAAAAATCAATGATTGATTAAATTGATAATGGATTACTATTTAATAAATATATTTATGGTTGTAAAATATAAATAATAAAAATATAATTTTAAGATTTCCATTTTTTTTTTTTTGTATTTTTAATTTTTAATTTTTATTTTTTCGACATTCGATTTTACTAATATTTTAAGACACTATCGTGATATTGGACATTAAACACGACTATATTAATGTGAAAAAACACATATATACACCAGTATGTTGTGAAATTTTGATAAAAGGGACCACATACCATCTGATGAAGTTTGAAATTTAAACTTCAAAACGTTTTATTTCGAAGTAAATCTATTTAATCAATCTTCACGAATTTGGCAATATTCCGCAAATTGCTGTTTGCGTTGCTACCAATTTATAAGTTATATCAGTAATTAAGACGAACATTAAATTAACTCAATCTGAATGCAAAAAACTTGAATAAAAGATTGGCCCCCATTATTTGCAATATTCAAATTCTCCCAAAACTGAAAAGGCATCTATTTGTTTTCCAGATTATAATTGCCAATTTCAATATAATAGGATTTCGGATAGAATTTATGTCTCGTATAATTTTATTTGTGACAGAAAGTTTACGAAATCTCACTCTAATTATTAAATTTATTTTATCTCCTTCGTATTTGTAACTATAAATATCACTATTAATAATTTTAATTTGACTTTGCATAATCAATGAATAGCCTTGTTTTTGCCTTCCACTGTGATCATTTCGTCTAATACTGTTCTCACTCGATTTTATGTCTGATAAAGTTCTTCGAGTTTGATCTTTTTGTTAACTAGCCCACTCATATTAATTGAAATATTAAGAAAGTGGAAATGTGCGAGGTTTCTTAAAATGAAAAACTATGGAGATTTTTGATTTCATAAATTCCTGATAGAGAATAGTTTATGAGCTAGAACTTTATCCTTATTCAATTGCATCTAATATATTGAATATTAATTAGTCTTTTAAACATTACAAAGTGGTAGAACTTTGTAAATATCATACGCCACATGAAAATCGTTTTGCCCTGGGGTCTTTTTATGTTGAAAATTAATAAATTGTTAAACGAATGTAATTGAAATATTTGACTTAAATATCATTGATTCTGAATATATGAATTAATAAGAAAGAAGAAGAAGAAGAAGAAAATGATACATATATATATTTATATAATACTTCTTACAATTTTTACATAATTTTTAGAAATTAGTCTTAATATGAAAATCTAAAAAATTTATATGTAAATATATTAAAATAATTTCTTTCTTTCTTTCTTTACTTGCATGAAATCTTATGTATAAGTATAAATAATCGAAAAACGTAACCCCAAAAATCTGTTTTACCTTAAAATTATGATTGTATATGTAAGGTATAGTAAATATTAAATATAA
Organism: Lodderomyces pseudojiufengensis; assembly: GCF_024610245.1. NCBI lineage: Eukaryota > Fungi > Ascomycota > Pichiomycetes > Serinales > Debaryomycetaceae > Lodderomyces > Lodderomyces pseudojiufengensis. Next base: position 208,985 of record NW_026261523.1, read on the forward strand.
TATGCAATAATCAAAAAGAACAAAAATAAGGAATAAAGCATAAACTGATATCTATCTTACAATAAAACAAAATTATGGAGGTTTGAAGATTATGAGATAGTTATTTAATTGAAATTACTAATTATTGTCAAGATCTAAAAATTATTAGTGGAGATGAATGTTAATAATTTGAATTTGTAGTTGGAAAATGGAATTTTCCTATTGAAATTGTGAATCTGTAAAAAAATGAGGTTGATTGAAGTATATTTCGGCAAAGTCAATCCCAAGCATAACTGATTAATTTTAATATTACAATTTGTTAGATTAAATCAGCTTACGTTACAATTCAACAGATTAAATCTTCATAATTTAAATAGTCGAATTAAAAATAATAGTAAATTACGTTTATCAAGCAATTTAATAACCACAAAATCCGGTCTAATCTTTACCAAATCTTCACTGATATAGTTTTAAAATTTATCATATTTGCTTTGAATTTGTGATTAGATTAAATTGAAAGAAAGAAAGAATAAATAAAACAAAGTTCTTAACAATTTTTTTCTTAAACAATTTTAATGTACAATTTATTTAAGTTTTTAATTACCTAATCCTTTTGATGATTAATTGATGATGATTGTTAAATTTTTATTTTTAAAGTTCAAAATTATTTTAAATAATCTTGCATTTGATTATTTCTTTTTTTAATTTTTTTATTTTTATTATTTTGTTACAAATTCCAAATTTTTTGTTTTGAAATGATAAGATAGTTTGGTTATTCTTTTCTTCATACTTTTAATTATTCAAGGTCGCAGCGATTCTGAAAACGACTTTAGAGAAACTAATGCCTTAATTGGAACAATCTGATTTAGTTGAAATTCAATTATATAAATTTTGAAACTCTCTTTCAAAATATTAGAAAATGCAAGGTTTATTAAAATTGAGATTAGCTTTGTATCATTTAATATATTATTTTTAATTTTATTTTTTTGATTTTTGCCATGTTTTCCCTTTCAATAATAAATTCCAAAATTTTAGATTGATAAATTTTCAAATCTATATTTGCTTTGAAGATACGTTTTACTTGTGTAATGGGTAGAATTTTGTTTACCTATTTCATGTTGAATATTGTTTGTAGTGAGTATCACAAATATAGATCTTGTTACAAAAAAATAATTATAAGCTAAATCGGCTGTCACTACCATATGCTCCACAAAGTTTTGGATTTTTATCAGGGGAAATATAATATTAACATAGTTTAGTTAATATTCTTATCGATATATTTTTTATGGAATTCATTTCATGAATTTGCAGCTGGAATCTCTGTTCCGATTCTACTAGTGAAAGAGAGGAAAGTTTGTGTTTGAAACTTTGGAGTTTACGAAAGTCAAATAGAATTGAAATAATGTTGTACATAAGGCTTGTTTCTTTCTGAAATTTTCGGTCAATTGTTTCTGAACATTATTTTTGATTAATCGATCTAATTTAGGAGTAAGTGACTTATCATTGCCTTCTCTAAAAGTCTCTGATCCGATACCCTTCAACGAGACGATGAAAACATTAATGGAATTCCAATGATTATTTTGATCAATCATATAAGATTTGCTATGGATAATGCCATTTCGATTGGCACAGTATGCTTTGATTGCATTCATCACTCTTCTTCATGTATACAAATATATTAATATGTGAATCTTCTATCTCTTTAGGGCTACAACCATAAACTATTTTTTCTGGCACTAAGAAAACTCACTTGCTACCAAATCGACCCCGCTGCGACTAATTTTATCTCCTTCGTCTATTGTCGCAATAATTAAATTTAAGTGGTAACAAAAACAAAAGTGAGAAAACTCATTATCAAAATTTTTCATTTTAATTTTTATTATAGAAATTTTAATTAAACCTATCCAACAACAGTTCATCAAAAACATTATATATCAACAATGGTTCGTTACGCTGCCACTCCATCAAACCCAGCCAAATCAGCTTCAGCTCGTGGTTCATACTTAAGAGTTTCATTCAAAAACACTAGAGAAACTGCACAAGCCATCAATGGTTGGAAATTAACTAAAGCTCAACAATATTTAGATCAAGTTTTAGATCATCAAAGAGCCATTCCATTCAGAAGATTCAACCATTCCATTGGTAGAACCGGTCAAGGTAAAGAATTTGGTGTCACCAAAGCTAGATGGCCAGCAAAATCAGTTAATTTCATTAAAGATTTATTAAGAAATGCTCAAGCAAATGCTGAAGCAAAAGGTTTAGATGTTGAAAAATTATCTATTTCTCATATTCAAGTTAATCAAGCACCAAAACAAAGAAGAAGAACATACAGAGCTCATGGTAGAATAAATGCTTATCAATCAAGTCCATCACATATTGAATTAACTTTAACTGAAGAAGATGAAATTGTTGAAAAAGCTAATGATAAAAAAGTAACTAGATTAAATAACAGACAAAGAGGTAGATTAACTGGTCAAAAAAGAATCAGTGCATCAGCCTAAACAATTTAATACATAAAAAGGAAAATTTAATGAGTTAAAATAGCATACAACTGTCATTTTGAGACTTTACTCAGAAAACTCTAATGTGATCAAGTGTCATCGACAATTGGATTCTCTGAATCGATGAATCAATTGATTGGATCCACTTAAGTATTTTCATGACCTTAAGTTCTTTCCCAACTCTTACTCTCTCTACCTCAAGGTTCAGAGACTACATTTGAAGTTTTAGAAATATAACCTTCGGGTTGATTTTCTAAAAATATTACCTCAAAGAGATTTTGATTCCTCTTTCGGACCAAAAGTGCCTCTTCTTAGTCTCCTATTTTGACTATCACAATGCAACAGGAAGTCATTAGTTTGAAAATGCTTTATGACATATCATTGATGCTGCGGACGAATAACTCAGTGATATGTTATATCTAAGATGTTTTCTTAGAAGTTGTGAGTGAAGTGGCTGTGGTGTTTTGTACTGTGCAAGTACTTTTTATTTTAGTTTAGTTGCAAAAAAATATGAAACACCGTAATCTCATAAGGCGAGCTTAAAAGTCAGAATTATAGTAAAGTTTATACGTAGGAATGCTTTTAGGATATATTCATTTGAAAAGAACTAGAAAGCGAAATAGTTATTCCAACAATTTAAAAGAATTCTTATCCAAACCCTGTTCTGCTCAATTAATCCGTCGCTGAACTTATTATCTCGGTGAAAAAATACGACGAGAAACAGCTCAATGTTTGTGCTAGAAATAATTTTGGTACTAGCCATAATCAATTATCTTATACGCGTTCTATACGCGTTTTATGTTTTTGAAAAAAATCTAGCATCAATACAATTACTTGAACCAACTCATTCTACATTTTACAATTCATTCTACGATACAAATAACAGACCAATGACCACTGAAGCTAACAAGAAACAAAAATTAGTAGCCACTGATAACTTGAAAGTTCATTTAAGATCTGAAAATGGTAAATTACCAACAAAAGGTTCAGCATTAGCAGCAGGATATGATTTATATTCATCAGAAGATGGTATAATTCCAGCTCAAGGTCAAGGATTAATAAGTACAGATATTTCAATAATTGTTCCTATTGGAACTTATGGTAGAGTTGCTCCAAGATCAGGATTAGCTGTAAAACATGGTATTTCAACTGGTGCAGGAGTTATAGATGCTGATTATAGAGGTGAAGTTAAAATTATATTATTTAATCATTCTAAAAAGGACTTTGAAATTAAAAAAGGTGATAGAATTGCTCAATTGATATTGGAAAGAATAGTTAATGCTGAAGTTGAAGAAATTAGTTTGGCTGCTTTAACAAGTACTGAACGTGGTGAAGGAGGGTTTGGATCAACTGGTAAAAATTGATATTAGAGAAACATTATAGATTTTACTTAGATAAATATAAATACATATGGATTTATAGCTATATAAATTTCTATAGGATAAACCAATAATCAAAATGTATACAAATTACAATCAAGTAGCTTTATCATTTTTTAATTTCTCATCTTCATGTTTCACTGTTTCTTCTTCTTTTGCTAATTCCGATCTAACTTGTGAAGTTGGATCTTCAGTAGCTTTGTTATGGACTAATTTTTTACCATCATCATCAGATGAATTTTTCTCCTGGTTTGCATCATGTTCCTCTTTTATTTCTTTTTCTCCTTTTTCCAAACCTTTCTCCAATTCTTTTTCTTCTGGATCTTGTTCATAATTTACACCACCACTTGCGGTATCTTCATATTCATCCAAATTAATATCATCTTTAACTTTATTAACTGTATCTTTCTCTCTTTCATTTTCTTCTTCAATCATTTCATCTTGTTCTTTCAAGATATTTAATTTCAATTTAGAATCATCAGATAGTTCCAATTTAGCAACATTATAAACTTCATCAGGAATTGATGATAAGACAGCCAATAAAGCGTCATAATAAGTTTCTGCACCATGATCTTTATCACCATAAGTGTAAGCACTACTCAAGATCAATAATGTAGATGGAATTTTTTGTCTTAATCTTAAATCTAACCAAGTTTCTAAATCGTCTCTTAATCTTCCTGGAGATACATCACTAGTTTTAATACCTCTTTGAGAACAAGCTATTTGTAATTCTGGAATGGTCAATGAATCAACACCTTCATAATCAATGGCTTTGTCATCTTTAATAATTGTTAAAAGTCTATGTCTGATTTGATATCTCAAAATAGAATCTGTTCCAAAAGGTCTTAAAGACATATATTTACACATGGCCACTAATTGATGTCTACTTAAATTATCTAAAACTTGATCGTTTTTAAATAATCTTGCAACTTGAATCAATTGATCTCTAGTTGGATTTTTACCCATAGATATAGCATGGAAAAATTGTACGAAGTTTTCTCTTTCAGCATCGGTAATTTTTTTAGATAATTTTAAACCTGATTGTTCCATTGTTTGTTTTATATATTCACTTGCTGCATTTCTTGTCTTTTTTAATTTAGCTTTCTTCTTTTGACGATCAGTTTTTGATTCATATGTTGATGGTAATAAATTTGGAAATACTTTTAATGCAACCGGTAATAATAATTCTGCAAATGGAATTATAAGGAACATAGCAAATGGAACTAATCTTACAACATCTACTATAGTCCTTTGCAATTGATTTGATTCTCTTCTACTTAACCCGTATCCGGCCATTAATTTCACTAATAATTTAGTTGAAACTTTAACTTCATATCCTAATAATTTTGTACCTGCCCAATAATGTTGAGCTTCATGTTTCACTTTTTCCCAAAGTGTTTTTTTAGATTTAACTTCTTTAGAATTCTCATCTTTATGTACAAGAGCGTTTGCTGGAGAATTATCTAAAGTTTCAAGTGCTTGAGTTTCAATAGGTGTATCTTCCTTTGGAAAAATATCTTTCTCCTTGACAGACTTTTTCAAATCTTCGGCAGCTTCAGTCTGTTTTTTATCTTGTGTAGCAGTTGATAGGTAACGTATTGAATTTATTAATTGATAATTGATTGTATTTCTATTTATATTTCCATGCAATTGTGGTCTCAAAGGATACCTTACTTTTTGTATATACGCTATTCTTGAAAAATTTCTACTCAATATTCGCTGATACATTGCACCATTATATCCTGATAGTATTTCTTTTCTCAATAAATGAATCGAACTCATTATTGGTTATAATTGAACTAAGTGGCAATACAGGGACCCTCGGTAAAAAAAAAAAGTTAGGTCAATTGAAATAATTAATCAATTAATGATACCACTTACGATGATTTGATGGATAATTCTATTGAAAGGACTTGTGAGTGGAATGAGATTTGGGTTGTCCGCAGGGATCGAAAGATTAAATTTTCTTTAATAAATTGATACACCTAATTGAAAGTATTTGCTGCTTAAAAATTAAGTTTTAGTCTGGAAAATTAATTCGGTGAAAATAAAGAGAGAATTATAATGAGGGAGAATTTAAGACCACATTCTATTACGTCAAATTGATCGGGTTTAAGTTGTTTTAATTTCATTAAAACCGCATTTAACAAGACAAGTCAAACTACAATCGAGCTCAAATGATGCAAATTTACTATGGGTTTGGTGAAGTATCTCAATTCAAGAGCGTATCAATCATCACGTTGGAGCACGTTGTTCTACTATACTCTATCTAGAAGGTTAAATTGACTCTACTCTTCTTGTTCTAATGACGCTAAACTTTTTTGTTCTTTTGATTCTCCATTAACTCCAACTATAATTATTTTGTCAATTATAGTATGATAGTCTTCATCATCACCGTCAATGAAGATGGTCAAATTCTGAACATTTTGAAATTTCACAAACTTTAATTTTAACTCAATCCAATCTGAATCGAAATCCCCATCTAATTTTTCAATATGAGGAGTTTTTGAATCGTTAGATGCATCTTCAAATGATATAATATTTTGCTTATTTGGCCAAATTTTAAAAAGATTTGGTTGTTGAATTTCCTCTATGTCCTCCTCATCGATTGTTAGTTTTTCTTTTTTCACATTTTTGCTAGACTTAATAAAAATGGAGTAAATTTTGGAGATATTTAAAAATGGAATTACTATCAATATTTGAGAATCTGAATCTGATATAATGGAACTTTCAGATTTCTTATCAAGTTTAAGCACATCTTTAACTTCCGAATTTTGATATAAACTTTTGATATTCAAAGCTTCAAATGACCCAAAATCAATGTGTGAGTTCAACACATCATAACCTTTAGGGATTTTGTCTCTCAATTCCTTATATTCTGCAGAATTAATTGCATTTGAGGATTCGGAAGTAAAGTTACTTCCATTACCTTTTCTAGTTTCTCCTTGAGCTTTTTCATTACATGATGCCAAATTTTTCATTAGTTCTTCAGCATTAGCACCTCTTATTCTTGATTGTTCTTTACCGGATTCAAAAAATATGAATGTTGGAACTGCAGTAACTGTATAATTTCTAGCTAAATCCTTTTGAGAATCTAAATCAACCTTTACAATTTCGATATTTGTAAATTTTGTATATGCTTGATCTAGTAACGGTTTTATGGCCTGACATGGTCCACACCAAGAAGCTGTAAAATTTGCTATTACGTATTTATTGTGATTTAAATAGTCCTCAAAATCTTTTGTTGATTTTACAAACTGGATTGACATTTTTCAATGGTATGGTAGAAAATAATTTCAACTTTAATGTATTTATTGAACTTGATTATCTCAATATTGAGGGTTTCACAAGTGTGCTTGTAATGATTACGTAGCTTTCAAAAATGTCAGTAGTTAAGATTTATTGTGTTAACTCTAAATTTTCAGAAGGACCTTAACGCGGAATTCTGCAATCAGTCAGATACTATTCACTACAACAATTCCAGAAAGAAAGTTATATGGAACTAATGCTTTCTAGCTCTGTCTAGTAATTAATCACTCAATTGAAATTACGAGAAACAAATACTCACTTGAATGGTTTAGATTCAAATAGGTTGTTCATACTTTGGGATTATAAAGTAAGCCTCAAAAAATTCATCAATCGATTCGTAATTAGCGACTGAGCCACTGATTCAGACCATTGTGAATTACATAACACTCAGAAATCCAAGGACTCTTTACATAGTTATAACTGAAGCTAACTAGAGCCCTTCAATTTCTAGAACAAAGACTCAACTTTGTAATCATGTTGCTATTATTAAACCCTCGTATTTTTTAAGCCGCACCACAAAGTACTTTTGTGTAATCATTTCACAATAGCCCTCTTTTATAGTCTAACTATGAAGTTGTAACTTTAATCACTTCAATCTTATATTCTGTCATACATTTATATCACATTCTAAACTTACCATTAATAACAAAGTCCTATCAAAAAGGCGGACCCGAATGTCACGAAAGTCTAAAGACTTGTCAAATTCAGATAGAACTAAAACTTCACCATTGGCTCCACTACGACTATCAAATATAGCCTCAACTGTACCAAATGGTAAAAAGAACACCATCAAAGATGGAAGGAGAAGATCATCCGAAGAAAAGAATATAAAACCTACTTTTGCGGTAGCACCTGTGATTACTACGACTCCTCCTAGATCGATCAAAATCAATGACTCTAACTCCAAGTCATACCAAAAGCATCGAAACAGTAGCTCAAATACCAAACTATCTGATATTGAGTTAAAGGACCTAAATTCAGATTCACTAGATGATTCCTTGAATCAATTAATATCGAATGGTGAAACATTGATTAAATCCGATTCATCTTCATCGGATCATTTATCTAAAGATGACATAAGAAAAGCTGGACAATTGGCTTCATTATTAGTTGATACAAGAAATGTTCTAAAAGCAGATTGTAATGTTATTGATCCTGAACCGAATTTGAAAGTAAATTCAAATTCGAGTAATGAAAATACTGTCTCCAAAATAAGCAGAAATACATATGTTAGAGCTGAGAAAGTAAAGACAATGCTAGGAGTGAAATACCTTTATATCGAGAGGATACATGAGTGGGATCAAATAAACGGTCATGAGAACGAGCATCCAGGAGTGGAAGGAGTTTATAATCCTTTGCAAATTTTAAGAAACAGAAAGCTTAGAGCCAAATATAATGAATATCCAAAACCATTATTAATGAAGACCTTGCCATTAGCTTGTAACGTTTTCAGTCGACATAATCAACAAAATCATCATCACCACCATCCGCATAGGAAAAAAGACTGGCGAATGCCATGGGCAATCGAACTAAATGAACTCATCAGTGACTCTCGATGGCGTGTAAATCATTGGGATGAATTGAAAGACCCTAAAGGAAACTACTGGTTCAATACGATGGACGGAGAACGAAGGGAGCATGAGCATCTTCATTCTCGTAGGAAAAAGAAGCATAACTTCAGGAGAAGAATTCATGATAGATTGTTTGACCTGTCTGAAGATGAGAAATTGGAAAAATTCTCAGGAAGTAAGAATGGTAGACGATTGGAACCGAACTCAAGTTCAGATGGCGAACTTCATAATATTAGTTTATCACGTTCAAAATCTCCTGGAAAAGGTATAAGATCAAAAGTGAAAAAATTCTATCAAGGTGATTCTTCATCTTCCTCCAATGTACTAAATCAATTTGATGATCCAACAAATGATTATGAAATGCCCTATAATGAAGATCTGATGATGACACCAACTCCACAGAATAAAGTAAAAGTCAATGGTTCAAACTATCAAATTGATGAGGTTGATCGTGTTGAAAATGCACCACAATTACTTCCACCGGCAATTAAAATTGAGCCAACTACACCAGAGCCCAATACAAAATCTGAATCATCATCGCCCCATCAAACTCATCAACAAACCGTACAAGACGTTGAAATCCAACCGACACATAAAGAGAGATCCAATACTAATGATTCCTCCCCTATATCAAGTGCAGATGCTGGTGAATTATCAAATAGTCCAGGCAAAAACAACAATGAGTTAATTGACAAACACGAACAGAATTTAGCTCAGTTGTTCCGGTATTTAATATACTTTATTGAATCATGCTCAAGTCGAACTCAATATTTATTATCAATATATCCAAATTATTTGAATTTGGTACAAAATAAAATCAATGATATAACTACAAACTCCATTTATGAATCATTAAATTCTATGTCAAGTATTAATGATGAGACTTTACCAGCTTACGAAGAATTATATCTGGGTTTCTTGGATGAAACTCAATCTATTTTGCACATGGTCAACGAACAATACTCCATGAAGATAGACACGTTGTTGAGTACTAGTGATCGGTCGATTTCAGAAATTAACGCCTCATTATCATTGGAACTACGAAAAACAAATGAAAGATTGGATTCTTTGGAGAATGCATTGATCAATAATTCAAATAACTTGAAAAAAGATATTTTAAATGACGCATCAAATTATAAATTACTTTACTTGATTTTGGAAAATATAATTGTGATTTTGTTGAAGTTAGTATGGGTAATTGTCAATATTTACAAAGTTTTTGCATTTCTTGTTAGAATAATATGGAAAATAATAAGAATTTTTATCTAAGTATGGACAATTTATTAATGTATACAGCACTTTTTTTTGCATTATATAAAACTTACTTCTCAAATTATTTTTACGAACTCTAACTATTTAGATATATTAGTGCTAATAAGCAAAATATATGTTTGATTTCCTTTATGACATTAGTGGTCGAATTTGAATGAGGATATGAGAATTTCCAGAAAATGACACAAAAAAAGTTTATTCGAAAAGCCGTTTTTTCTCGTGTCAGATCGAATTGATTATCTATTTTATTCACTTCTATTTACAGTATTGTATCTATTCAAGTAGATTGATCCATCTTCCTTGAATAGCTAGAATGCAACCTAAATCCATTACGTTATTACAAAAGATCGATTTCATAATAGAGCAAATCTTAACCAAGTTTCAAGATATCTTTGAATCATTAAAGAACGATACAAAACCAAAGGAATTACTATCAATTGAATCATTAAGTATTGAAAATAATGCCAATCAAATAATAAGATTATGTCAAGACTTACTAAGTATATCGAGAAATATCAAAGAAACTTGGATATTGAGTAGTTTGAAGGTTGAGAATGGTGGGAAAGAAGACCCTGGGGAAGACGAAAACGTTGATAGAGTATTTCAACTATTCAATGAATTGACTGAAAATATATCCAAGTTCGAATCTCCTCAAGTATATGGATGAAGAGCTTGAAGATATAGTAAGAAACGAGTATTATTAGGTTGCAGATAATACCTTACACCCATGAATCATTTTGATGTCTATGGTTCTTTCTACTCGAGGAAAGGAGGACTAAGTCCAGTCATGGATACATATCGAGGTGATATTCACGATCACTTCAATATTTGGTTTCAAAACAATTCACTCAAAATGTCATTATGTCTAAATTCTTCTGATGTTTTAATTGTGGAAGCAAAGAAGTTGCCTTGGAGTTAATAATGAGGTAGAACTTTTTAAAGTAGACTACCTGAGAGTAATACGGTATGGGTTTTAAGTTTCTTCGACTCTAGAGATATTCTGAGAATGATATTATATTCAGGTTGGTCATCGTGTCATTAATACAACATATTTTTTAGATCGAACGTATCATAAAGCCGTATTATCAATGCTAACACAATTCCATCATCATCTTCAATCAAGCTATCGTCGGCTTGTACCCCATTAGCCAGAGAATTGGCACTTCGTATCAAAAACGCTTCATCCTCCTCGATTCTTCTACCACCAAGTAGTGAGCTTTGATGAAATACACTTTGAAATAATATTAATTGAATAAATAGTACCACTAAATCAATTATGACAATTTGCATTAATCCTAGTTTCAAAATCTTTAACCAGAATGAGTCAGATTGGTTTAAGTCGGGGGTTGATTCACCAATGAATGAAACGAACCACCATGTACCATATTCCAATTTTGACAATTTATCTTCATCGACTAAAGATACCACCCAAGTACAAATAAATATAACATGGTATAATATAACAAATATGGTTTTGATGTATAACATATAACATAGTTTCGGTAATCTTGACTTTAAATAATTAAGTCTCTCTTCGGCATTCTCTTCATTTTCAAAAACTATCTCCAAAATAGATTGATTACCTGACAAAAGTATTTTTGGATTTAGTCCAAGTAATGGTACAATATTTAGTATGAAAGGTATTAAACAAGCTAAATGACAATATTTTGAAAATTGATAAAATATAAGAATATAACATAATGATGATAAATTCTGTAAAAGATCATGCTGAAATTTGGTTTTTTTATGAATGATATTACTCGAAATGAATTTTTGTTGTAGTTCTTGCTGAAGATTTTCACTCACTATTTCAGTCGCCCCTGCTTTCTTTCCTAAAAGTGTATTACTTTGTTGTGTTATATTAGAGTCAAATGACCCAGGCATAGTATATGATGCCATGATAACATTGAGTAAAACTGTTGATTTTAACTTTGATAAACTATTAATCTCTAGATCTTTTGCATTCGTTTTTGTTACTCAATATTTTATGGTGATATTGCGCGTTTAACTTATCATCTTGTTGAACTCAATCTAAATATACATTGGAAGTTACGATTTAAAAGTACTCCAGTATGGAGTTTAATTGTAATTATACTCGGTGAAAATACCGCGCTTGTTAGTTTACGGTGGAATGTTTCGCTCATGAATATGATTTGTTCATTTGTAAGCGAAAATTAAACCAATCTGAATCAACTTAAATCTATGTCATGAATTTAAAAAATATCATATATGAGAGACCAGTATTAAAGAAAAAGTATATTATCTACAACAAAGCTTTTGATTCAGTGAAAAATCCCTAGTTTTGTATTATAATTTTGATTAATTTCTTTCTACTTAAATATGACCTTAAGCAAAAAGTGATCCGATATCAGCTGGCATTTCAATGATTTGAGTAGAGTAGAATTTTTCAATTTCTCTCATCATACCAACATCTTTATCAGTAACGAAGTTAATTGCAACACCTTTTCTACCGAAACGACCTCCTCTACCAATTCTATGAATATAGTTTTCTTTGTTTGCTGGTAAATCGTAGTTGATAACTAATGAAACTTGTTGAACATCAATTCCTCTAGCTAATAAATCAGTGGCAATTAAAATTCTTGATGATCCTGATCTGAATTCTTTCATGATGGTATCTCTTTCGGATTGTGGTAAATCAGCGTGAATTGCTGAAACAGTGAAATTTTGTTCTCTTAATTTGTTGGTTAAAAATTCAACTTTTTGTCTAGTATTACAGAAAATAACAGCTTGAGTAACTGAGATTGAATCATATAAATCAACTAAACAATCGAATTTATAATCTTCTACTTCAACATTGATGAAAAATTGTTTGATACCTTCTAAAGTTAATTCATCTTTTTTGACTAAAATTCTGACTGGATTGTTCATGAATTTTGTAGTAACTTCTAAGACATCTTGTGGCATGGTAGCTGATAATAAGACAACTTGAGTTGTTTCTGGTAATAATCTGAAAATATTGTAAATTTGTTCTTTAAATCCTGATGATAACATTTCATCGGCTTCATCTAAGATGAACATTTTAACTTTATCGGTTTTGAAGTATCTTCTTTCGATCATATCAAAGACTCTACCAGGAGTACCAACAACAATTTGGACACCTGATTTGAAAGCTTCAATATCGTCACTCATTGAAGTACCACCAATTGATGCATGGACGGTAACTTTTAAGTATAAACCAATTGAAGTAATGACGTTTTTGATTTGTAAAGCTAATTCTCTTGTTGGAGCTAAGATTAAAGCTTGAGTTGATTTTTCATTTTCATCGATTCTTTGTAATGCAGAAATGGTGAAAGTAGCGGTTTTACCGGTACCTGATTGAGCTTGAGCTAAGACATCTCTACCTTCAGTGATTGGTAAAATAGCTCTTTGTTGAATGGCTGATGGAGTTTCGTAACCGTAACCAAAAATACCTCTAACAATATTTGGTTTTAAGTTTAAGTCATCGAATTTGTAAACGACATTATCGTAGTTTGATTCAATTAAACCTGAATCAATTTCAGTAATACCTTCTGATGCCATATTTTTGATATGATTTGAGGAGTGTTAAAACAATTAAACAAAATTCAAATTCAATCAAGTGAAAAATTGTTATAAAAATTAAAGAGACGAAAAAAAAAAAAAATTATTATGATGATGATTTGTGTTGATTTACACTACCATCATTAATATAAGGGGAGTTTCATGTAAGTTAAATCTATAGAATCTAGATCAACTAAGTACTGCTTAAAATGGATGACCTCCAAATCAGGTAACTTCCAGATGTGTTGATAGTCGCGGATTTCATTGGCAAATATGGCTAGGGTCAATCAAGTATCAAAAGAAATTTTTGCCATCATGACAATATAAGCGAACGTCATTCACTTCCCTACAACCTATATTTGACTCAAGACAAGTAATGACCATTCTTTAACTATCATGATGTAGTTCTAAAACAGATATTGAATCAGTGAAAAGTAGGAACCATTTTCTCCTTGAATATCTACAAATACAAATCAGATTACCGTAAAATTATTTTGTACATTAATTTATAAAAAACATTAAAACCCAATTGAAAGAAGCAAAAAAATCTATCTTGAATAAGACCAAACATTTTTTAATAATCCATCTTGTTGAGCTAATCTGTTTAATGAATCATCAGCTTCACCTCTACCTCTAACGTAACCACTTAAACAATAACTAATGTTTTCACCTGGAATAGCTCTACCTTCTTCATCAACTTTAGCAATTGAGATTTGTACTGAAGCGTGATCTTTAGCTTTGATGATTCTGTTGGTGGCAGAACATTTTCTTGGGACGTATAATTCAACCTAAAATGCACATGTTAGTATATTATTGAAGATGATTTATTAGGGTCTGATGGCAGTCTGGGTAATTGAAAGTAATAACTTATCCCAAAAAATTTGATAAAGTTTCGTAGATGTAAACCTTAATTATAAGTTGATCCCAGTCATATTCTAATAAGATTCTTTTCTAAGTAATAACAGTTCGAACTCTGTGTTCCTCATATTCCATCATGTCTCATATGTTCTATTCTATTATTCCTGATGTGATTTCCTCATAATATTTCGGAAAATAAGTCGTCACATGTGAAAGTACATGCATATATACTGGTTTTTTGTTTTCATGAATCAGATTTGTTGAATTGTTGAACAAGTCATCTAATAATATGTGAAACTGTTGTTGACATGGATTCTTGATAGTAATTTGGCTTGACTTATCAGTTCCAACTTTAAATGACATTCAAAACTCTCCAAAGTAACGTGCTCCATCCCACTAAATGCAAGGTAGACATACTAATTGACCTTTATCGTTTTCCATTTTGATATAGTTATTTTATGATGTTGGTTGGTTAATGGTATACTATTTTTCAGTCAAACAGAAAAAAAATTACTAGTACTTTGAAAACCGCATACATTAAATTTCATTACACAAAATTAAAACAAAAAAGGGTTACAGCCCTAACCCATGTTTTAGAGTTTATAAATTGTTTCAAGTTTATAGACTGTTGCAAATACATTCTTAAACTGACGTCAGACATCGGCAAATGTCTCTCTTTTCAGAACTAATTGTTTATCAAATCAGTAGTCTAACTTGTGAAACAGTAAAGAAATAAACTGTATGATAACCGACATAGTCTAGTATCGAAGAAAAAAAAGATGTTTCATTAAATAAATAAGTTTTTTAATACTCAATACTATACGTCTTTCAATTTCAATACAGCAACTGATTCTATATGATGAGTTTGAGGGAAAAAATCAAAACCTTTTATACTCTCAACCATATATTTACTTCCATTAGTAGTATGATTTAAAAACCATTCAACATCTCTAGCTTGTGAATGAACATTACAAGAAACATATACAATTTTAGCAGGATTATAAGAACTTAATTGATTTAAAAATATATCATCACAACCTTTCCTTGGTGGATCTAATATAACTGATGTTTGTTCCGGTGGAGTATCTATATCTTTAAAAATTTCTTCTGCTTTACCTACTATAAATTTAGCATTTTCAATTGAATTCAATTTAGCATTATGACGAGCAAAAGTTACTGAATCTGCACTTACTTCAACTCCAATAACTTTTGATACATTTTCTGAACATGTTATTGAAAATAAACCTGAACCACAATAAGCATCAACTAAATAATTTTCATTTTTATTACTTCCTTGTAAAAGGTTTTCTTTTACATATGATGTTATAATTGGTAAAATTGAATTATTATTTTGAAAAAATTCACCTGCTGAAAATTCAAATTTATAATCACCTATAATTTCTTGTACAACTTGTCTTGAATTTGTAACACATGTTTTTATTAATGTCTTGTTATTTTCTTCTATTTCAACTTTTGTGATCTCATCATTATCATCCCTTGAAGCTTCGTCTAATTTGATTGTTTCAGATTTAATTTTAGTATTTTCTCTCAATAATATCGTAGCTCCTTTCTTGTAAGTTTTATAAGTTTTTTCCAATCTTTTACGCTCATTTTTTAATCCCATATTCACAATATTTGTACCAATTTCACATTCCTCAATATCCATAATAGCACCAGGAGGTCCAAAATCAGTATTTTTTCTCCAAGTTGGTCTTCCTTTTGCACCAAATCCAAAATTAGGTCTTTCACTTAAATCAGCACCAGTTTTTTTATTAGGTATATTAAAATGTGGAGTTAATTTTGTTCTATAATTATATTGTAATGGTGAACCTTGACATTTTAAAACTTCTGGTAATAAATTTAATTCAAATAATTTAGGAGCAAAATGTTTATATGCATTAATAATAGTTTTTCTTTTAATTTTTAACTGTTCTTCATATGAAATATCTTGAAGTTGACAACCTGAGCATTTTCCAAAATATCTACATTTTATTAAAGAATCGTCTCGTATATTTGAGCTTTTTTGAATCGATAATAAATCAGATTCTGCGTATAATGGATGAGTTTTAAAAATTTTAATTGTTACTATATCTCCAGGAATTCCAAATGGTACAATTACAACTTGATATTTTTTATCTTTTTCAATATGTGGTATAAGTGCAATACCATCACCATTTGATAAAAACGATAGTATTTCTACATTTTCAACTTCTCTATGATATTTTTCCTCGACGGACTTATCATTCAAAATTCCCGTCAAATCATTTTTTATATCATCCAAAGAAATATTGTGATCTTTACATAATTGTTTTATTTCAAATTCTAATACACCTAAAGGACTAGTAGATTCAATTGGTTTTGGTCTGTACCTTTTTAATTTTGATTTTTTTGACTTTTGACGATGTCCATTTTGTTTTTGTTTTTGCTCCAGTGCTTCATTTTCATCATTTGGGGGTGTTAATGGTCTTTTCTTTTCATCTAATTCTGTAGTCATTTCGAACTGGGGTATTTTGAAAATAACTTTTATAGTTACCTCATCTTTTATGCTTTCGTAAATATTGATTTAAATTTATTTTTTTTTCGTTATTGTGAAACATCAGTATATAGTGACACAAAATGATTTATCTTTAGTAATTAAATTTATTAAGGAATTTATTGGCTGCAAAATATAATTGATTCTGATATAACTCACGGATAACTTACACATTCATTTACGATTACCCAATGGTCCCAGTATTTTTCTTTTAATAATAAATTTATGTTTCATGGCTCCGCAAGAAAACTATTCTGATCGCCAACGATCCTATGAAACAGAGAGAGATGATTATTATAATTGAAGATTAATAAAAAATGACTAGATTGTTTATTAGGCTATATATTCAGTAAAATACCATCAATTAAGCTATCAATATCTTCAACTTTTATACCACAACTTAAACTAATTAATTTTCTATATTTATACATTTTATTATTTATTCCATATTGCTTAGTTTTGGTTATAATTTCATTAATTAATTTTTTTCTTTTAATTTGTAAATTTGTTAATTCTAATGCATAATCAAATTTTGTTTCATTAAATAATTCAGATTCTTCTTCATCATCATCTTCCTGTGATTGATCATGTTGGGTTGCCATTGATTTGGTTTCTTCTTCTTGAATTAAATTAGTTAGTATTTTAGATTGATTTTTTTGAATTATATTAGTTAATTGTTTTTCTTTTTCTACAATTTGTTTTTGAAATGATTCAATATAATTATTTACAATTGTATGAGCTTGATCAATTGAATTTATTTCATTTTCCTCAATTCCTGAACTATGAAATAAATTTATAATGTTTTTAATAGAATTTTGTGCTTCAATTTGTTTTGAAGTTATTAAATGTTTCATTTGTTCAATATCTTCATCTAATTTATTAGATTCTTTTGAATATGAGTCTGAATAAGAATTAATTAAATTTGTAACAATTGATGATAAGTCTTGAAATGGAAGGTTTGATTTTGTTTGATTTTCTTCAATGATTCTACCGTCATTGTCTAGTTTAGGTATATTTAATTTTCCTAATGGTTTTGTGTGAAATTGTTTGATTGATGGAACGTCTTGCTTAAGTTGTGGTGATAATTTATCAACAACCGTTTCATTTTTTGATAGGTGATTGTTTATTATTGGAGTTGTAGAACTTTCAACTTCTGAAATGACTGCTAAAGGTTGATGATGTCCAGCTGTTAAGAAATTTTTGTGAAGTGGAGTTGAAACATTATCAAATTGTTTATCAATAAAAATGTTTTCCTTGTCATCATTCAATGCATCCAAGTGTTTACTATCAACTCTTGCAACATTTTCTTCTTCATCCATATCGTCATCTTGTACTGTCGTTCTTTGAGTATCTGGTGTTTCTACTCGGTTGAAAGTAGGTGGTTGAATAGGAGTTGCTAATCCTTCAATTAAACCACTTGTACCATTGGATGTAATTTCTGGTGTTGGTTCAATATGTTGCGATTGTAATTTCGGTTGTTGTGGTAATGGCTGAGGTTGGAGTTGATTCTCTTGCAGTTGCAATTGTTGCTGCTGCTGTTGTTGTTGTGGAAAATTTTGAAATCTCATTTGTAATTGTTGTTGGAATGCAGTTTGAGCAGCATCAATTTGTACATAATTTGGTATAAGATTAAATTGCATTATCAATCCTCTTGCTGTCTCTCGATTAATATTTTCTACATCATCTCTTGCTCCATATTTTAACAAAGTCTTGACAAAACTAATACAACCAGATTTAATTGCAATATGTAAACATGTGTCACCTCTAACATCTTGATGATTCAAAACATTTTTCATTAAATCTACCAGTCTAGCTGGATTTCTATTGGATAAAGAAGTCAATTTGATAAGGATAGTATTCAAATAAACTCGAAGACTTTCAAATTTTGATTTGACTTTTGCAAATTGACATAAATAATGTAAGGGAGTTCTTCCATTTATATCAGTATTGATTAAGCATAATTCTAAATCATCCAATACTTTATCGAAATTTCTTAACTCATAACAATTATTAAATGAAATTAATTTAGATAATGGATTTAATCCAAAATTATTCACAATCAAAGGATTAGCCCCCTTACTTACCAACACGTGAATCATTTCATAATTACCAATAGACGCAGCCCAATGTAATGGAGTGTGCCCTTCATCATCAATTGATTCATTTATATTGAAGTCATTTGGTGGAAATTGAACAAAATAAGGTATTTCTGTATTATCTTCACTAAAAAATTTCAATAGCTGAGCTGCATAACTATTTTCTTCATTAGGACTTGAACCTTGTTGTGGATATTGACTATTGTCGTTGTCGTAAACTTTAACTCTTCGATCATCTGGATTTGAATTTATTGAAGTATCACTATCTCTTTGATCCTGACTTATTGACCAGTTAGTATCATTTGATGACTGTGAAGACAGTAGTTTACCATGTTGAAAAACTTGTTGATGTATTTGATTTGACATAGGAAATTGTTTTGGTATTTGATTAGGGTTTGGAAATGCGTGTTGAGGTGGATGTGGCTGCTGTAACGGTATTTGTTGAGAAGGTGCTTGTGGTGGTAATTGTTGTTGTTGCAACAATTGTTGATTTTGAAAATTATTTGCATAAGGTAGATTGGTATTCACATTGATTGGTATATTATGTTCATTGAAAGGTTGATCCATGACTTGTGGTGGTTGCGGTACCATGGTTTGACTCATGTTGTACATTTGTGGGTATTGAGGTCCATTGAATGAATTTTGTCTACTATTAATATTACTTGATTCTTGAGATGTGAATGACTCTTGAAGATGATTATTTGGATCTTTAACTGCGGCAGCTTCTTCTGCAGCTTGAAGAGCAGCTTTCTTACCTGTTTTATATTTTCTAGGAGTATCACCTGGTAATTTTGGTTTCTTTACATATTTTCTTTTCATTCCTGTTGGATTTTCTTTTGGAGGTGGTTTTGCTTTCTGTGGTATAATTAAATTTGGATCAGTAAAATCCAAGAATAAAACTGGTGCTAATTCTTTTGTAACACCATAAGTTGCAGCTAGTCTTCGAGCATCTTCTAATGGTATCCACGTTCCTTGAAATCTTCCAAATCCTCCTTGAACTTTTTCATGTAAACCTTGTTGAACTCCCTTTTCTAAAATTTTAGTTCTTTTTGCTTTTGGAAAATTACAACATTTTAAAATTTGAGTTGCATTCACCCAATCATCTTTACAACGTCGCATTATTGGTGATTCATTCATATCACATTCATAGACATCAGTCTAATTATTGTTAGTAAGTATTCTTTATAAATCTTTGCCTACTAAACTTTTTGAGCTCAAACGACGCGTCAAGATAAATTAAGTTCGGATCTAAATTAGTAGCATCACTAATTTAATATAAAAGTTGTGATTGATAATTTTAGACATACATTCGAGTAAGTAGCTCGGAATACTGGTGGTGGTCCAGGCATGATATTGTTACTTTATGGTCGTGGTATTTGATCTTTTGAAGTGAATCAAAATTAGATTGAATTATTGTTGGAAATATAAAAATGAGATTTTAATTTTTTTAATTATTTTTTTTTGTTAGAATTTAAATCAAATAAAAAAAAAAGATGGAGTTCACGCGCCCCATAGGGAAAAAAAAAAAATTATTTTTATGCCAGTGAAAAGCTATTTCGGTCGAGCCCAACGCGATATAGACGCGGAGCACCGAGCGAGTTGATCTTGACATCAAACCTCAACTAATAAATACTGGCGAGAGTAATTGTTACTTTGCTCGTACTCCATTTGTTATTAATTGGAGCTAGGTCTAAGAAATTATCGAAGACAATGTCAATTATATAACACTTCATAAGAAAAGTCTGAAACTTCAATTATAAAACTTATTATTTTTTTGTTCTCATTAGTTCTAATTATTAATTTGCAACCATTCGCGTCCTATTTGATTTTTTTGTTTCAATTTTTACAAGAATTTATTTTCGAATGTCTAAGTTGGTTGCATCATCACTGAGTATATCCATGAATTTGAAGCCGAATTTCTCTTTGAATAGTGAAAACGCTAAGTTACATGACAACCAGCTTTTAGCCCACTCCATTCAAATGAGGGAACTTAATTCAAGTTTTTCTAACAAAGTGTGCTTCGAGTAATTTGATATTCAAGTACCAAATTTTGCTGTTAATCTAAGTTGAACCTTGTGAACGAAAATTTCAGTACTGAACTAAAACGAAACGTTCAACAACTAGCTTGCAAATTCTGTTATCCTGAAGTATTTTTATCTTGAAGCGTGATATAAATTAGGCTTAAGTTCGATCTCGGTTAACATCACCAAAATAATAAACTAAGTAATTTTTTTCCGATACGTACTACTTTTTCACGTATGAGGTTAGACACAACAAGTTCTCAATAATCACAGGTATTGGCTCAAACAATGTATCGAATCAAACTTATTTTATAATATGAGCATTTACGAAGTCAGGCAAATTATTCTCCTGAACTATTAGTACATTAATTAGTCTATATTTATAAATTTGTGTAATTACCAAATTTGTACTAAATTTCTTCTCATTTATCAAAAAGATCTTCCTACTTATTATTGTATATTCTTAGCCAGACTATATACGAACTTAAAATACACACGCCTTACTAGATAAAATTTATTCAACTAGTCTAATACTAGTTGAATCTCAAATTAGTATTAGAGAAGGTTCAGTTTCAGTTTCAGTTTCAGTTAAATCTCCACTTTAAATTATTTACTTTTATATGACTTGTTTTTATCCAATTTTTCTTGACTTATGTTGTCGTTGTTAAGTAACCACTAAACTTGAAATTAAGTTTATTAATTACGTATTAAGTTGTTGTTGATAGTATTATTATTTAGTGATTTTGTGTCATATATAATAAATTAAATGTAAGGCTAAGTTAAGAAAATTGTTTCATAATAAATTAATATAACTACTATCAATATTTACTGTTAAATATTTATAAATACCGTCATTTCTTAATCATTCATTCATTCATTTTTTAGATTAAACTATTAGGAGTTCATTTGTATCGATATCATTTCACTTTTTATTTTTTCATTCACAAACCATAGATCTCATTCATATATACAATCATCCTAAATCATGACCACAACAAAATCATCAAATAATGATCTACCGAAATCTAGATTAGGTATAAAAGTAGTTCATGTAAAATCAGTAACTGGTACAATTATTATGTTAGATGATCCAAATGATGAAAATGATTTAAATTCAATGAAAAAATCAAGAACTGGTATAATATTAAATCCTCAACCTCAAGATTCTCCAAATGATCCTTTAAATTGGTCTGTTTGGAGAAGAGATATTTGTTTAATTATTATTGGTTTAGCTAGTTTTTTAGGTGGTGGACAATCTCCTTTATTAGCTGCTGGTATGTCTACTTTAGTTGTGGAATTTGAAAGACCTTTAACTACTATTTCATATTTAGTTGGTGGATTTATGTTATCATTAGGTTGTGGATCAGTTATTGCAAGTCCAACTGCTGTATTATATGGAAAAAGATTTGTTTATATATTAGGAACTTTTATATTTATGATGGGAGCAATATGGGGAGGTATTGCACAAAATTTTGGTAATTTAATGGGTGCAAGAGTTTTAACTGGTATTGGTGCATCACCAACTGAATGTTTACCGAGTTCAACTATTGCAGAAATTTATTTTGCTCATGAAAGAGCTTATAGAATTGGTTTATATACTATGTTAATGTTAGGAGGTAAAAATATTATACCATTATTATCAGGTTTAATATTTCAATATTTAGATAGACATTGGTTATTTTGGATTTTAGCAATGTTTTTAGGTTTTACTTTAATTATGATTATTCTATTTGTACCTGATACATTTTGGGATAGATCACCAAAACCTTCAAAAAGATCAATTGAAGAAACTCAATTAGCAAGATCTGTTGCTTCATATCATCCACCATCTCAAAGACCAAATGCATTTGCTTTAAGAACACAATCAAGAAATAGTACAATTTCATCGATAGCATCAAATGCAGAAGATCAAGAAGAAGGTGAAAAACCCATAGGTTTAACTGAAGTTACAACAATTGAAAAAAAGCATAGTTATTTACATAGTATTAGAATTTATCAAGGTAGATTTACAAAGGATAGTTGGTGGATGGTTGCATTAAGACCATTTGTTTTATATACTTATCCCCATGTTTTATTTGGTTCTTTTACTTATGCATTAGCTGTTGTTTGGTTAATTGTTATATCAGAAACTATTGCAGAAATATTTAGACATCCACCATATAATTATGATCAACAAACTGTTGGATTATTTTATATATCACCATTTGTTGGTGGTATATTAGGTTCATTATCTTGTGGTTTAATATCTGATAGATTAAGTAGATTTATGGTTTCAAAAAATAAAGGAGTTTATGAACCAGAATTTAGATTAGTTATGATTATTCCTTCAACTTTTTGTATTGCATTTGGATTAATGGGTTATGGTTGGTCTTCAACTGCACAAAATCCATGGATAGCTCCTGTATTATTTTTTGGTGTTATGTCATTTGGTTCATCAATGGCTTCAACTACTGCAATTACATTTGCCGTTGATTCTTACAAGATGTTTGCTGCAGAAACTTTGGTTTCTTTTAATTTCCTCAAGAATTTTTTAGGTTTTTGTTTTTCATTATTTAATAATAAATATGCTGATGAACAAGGTTATAAAAATGCTTATGTTACTTATGGTGGAATTCAATTATTTGTGAGTTTATTTGCTATACCACTTTATATTTATGGTAAAAAATTAAGAAGATGGACAGATGAAAAAGAATTAATGAGAAGTTTATATCATGAAGATAATGTTCCACCAAGTATGACTTCAAAATTTGATGAAGATGATTCTATTGATTAGAATATTTGTATTGGTTTTATTTCTTAAAGTTTAGTTTAGTTTAATGAATAACGATTTGATTTTCTGTTAAATATTTGGTTAACCTATCTTTGAAACTAATTCCGTTAAATTTATCATCTATTACAGTGGGCATACCTAATTTTTCAATAACACATCCACTCCCCACATTACCATAAATTCCTGCTGTTAACCAATTTTGATCGTTTAATATCCACCCCATTGCAAAACTTCCCAAAAATGAGTTCCCACCACCAGTTACATCGACTACTTTAGATTGATCCTGATGGTACGCCGGTAATTTATAAGTTCCATTGTTTGTTGTATGTATAAAACAACCTTCTGATCCACATCGTATAACTGTACCTGAATTCGGTATTGATTGATACTTTGTAAATCTTATGGCTAATTCTTTTAATAGATTAGATTTTCCAGCTAGTCCTTCTGCTTCATCTAAATTTGGACTGAAAATATGTATATATGGAAGTAATTTAGTTAATTTTGTATAATTTTCATGTATGCAATCAGTAGGTAATGGTTCATAAATAAAAATAGCTTCGGGATTAAATTTCAAAATATCTTTTATTATCGAATTACATCGATCAATTGAACATATTAAATGATAAGTTTTACTTCTTTTTAAATTTTCATATTGAATTATATCATTAACTTCAATTTGTTTTTTAGGTGATAAATATTCAAAAAATCGTATTCCTTTATCGTAAATATTACATCCTCTTGTAGTTAATCGATCACTATCTCTAAAAATTATCCCAGTTGACCAACTTTGTAACTCTGCATATACCGTGGAAGGAAAATCGATACCTTTATCTATTATACCTGAAATTAAATGTGAATTATTAAGTTCAGTAACTATTCTTGCACCCATTATTGCATATGTTCCTGCTCCACCAATTATATCTGTTTGTGAGGGAGCTGGCGGGTCAATATATCGATTTTCATCGATTATGAACATCCCCATTGTTGTGAATAATGACATTATTGTTTGAGTTGCAAAATACTAGAAATAGAAATAATTTACAATCAAATATTTTAATTCCGTAAATTGTGAAACACGCGAAGGTTTGAATTTTGCAACAATTTACTTACGATTTTCGATTCTATAATTTCACGCCTATCAAATAATCTATATAGTCTATAAATAACACTAAACACCATCGTATTCATCCATAAAAAAAGATTGTATCAAACAAATCAATGCAATTAATCCCAATACAAACCAAGGTAAACCACCAATTTCATTTTCATTACACCAAGTCATGAAATGACCAAATAAAATAGGACTTATACCACGAGCTAATGAATTAAGACTTATACCAGCACCATTTATAAATGCTCTATGTGATGGAATTGCTGATGATCTATGAACCATTATCATGGATACACAAAAACTAATTGATACAACTGTTGATAAAATTAATGCAACCAAATAAATACAAAAAGCTGATAACCACGATGGATTCGACGCGTCGTAATCTTGATTGAAAAATAAAAAGTAGGGAAGCAGTGCATATGCAATTGGAATTAAAACAAAAGATAATCTTAAAATTGTAACAGTTTTTAAATGATGATCTAAAATTGGAAATAATATTATAACTGCTATAGTACCAATTATACCAGTACTTGATAATAATTTACCAATTGATTCCGAACTCCACCCATATCCACCTGCAATTGTAAAAGGCCATTTTAAATTAATTAATTGACTTGCCAATAAAACTGGTAAAAATTCTGAATATAAAACAGCATGAAAACATAATAAAAAATTTGATATAACAGATTGAATAACTGGTCCAGTAAATACTTCTCTTGTAAAATAAGATTCTGGAACATTTGTAGTAACATGATTATTTGAAATTACTGGACCTAATTGTTCTGATGAATATCTTCTTCTAGCCGCCTCTCCATATCTTGCAGAAACTAAAGTGTTATCAATCACTTCTTCTTCATCTTCTTCTAATGAAGAATATACTTGATTTGCCGAAAGTAAAACCTCTCTTTCTTCTTCATCAGCTTGTTCTTCATCTTCTCCTTTTCTCGATTTCGATTTTTTAAATCCTAATTTTTTCAAAATCCAATTACCCAATTCTAATCCATAATCTCTCCTACCTTTAAATTCTTCAGAAGGTTCTTCTAAAAATAAAAAGCCTAAAATTAAACTAAAAAATAAATAACCAGCAAAAACAATATTAGACATTGCATACGGATATTTATTAACGAATTCATTATAATTTTCAATTTGAATTTTGGGTCTTGTAAATAAATGATAAGATCCAATTAATGGGCCAATAACTGCTCCAATATTCCAAGTAGTAGCTAATATTGAAAAAGCAATATTTTGATGTTTTTTTTCCACTGCAATTTCACCAACTGCAACTCTTAATACAGAAATATTACCATTTAATGCACCCATCAATGATCTTGCAATCATAGCCATTAAAAAATTTGAACTAAAACCAAATAAAATACTTGATATACCAGTTCCAAATACTCCAAATAATAATATAGGTTTTCTACCATATTTATTTGATGCTTGAGCATGTTGAACACAAAATAAAAATTGAAAAATTGCAAAACTTGAAGATAAATATCCAGCATAAGTTGAAATTTTCAAAATATCTTTTGTTATACCAAAATCTTTAATCATGAAAAATATATATGAAAAAATTGATGTAAATACTAATGGTTCACCTAATCTTAATAGACATAATAATGTTAATTGAGTATATGGAAAGTTTTCCATTTGTTTCCAAAACGATTTTTCAGTCATGATTTGGATTTTGACTATTGAAGTGGTATAGATGAATCCACAGTTTTGTTTACAGCACGTTGAATGATAAATTTTTTGAAAGACCGGTTTATCACTGTAAAAATTATCAGTCCAAATGGGAAACAAAAGCTATCTCAAACATTAATCTTCAAATTTATTAATATTTGTTGATGTTGGAAAGTAGGCCGGTTATAATATTGAGTCATTTTGTTATCAAATTGATACTTTTTCGTACAAAATTTGAATCAAAAATTTATACATTTTCGGTCAAACGTAAGTGAAGTGTTGCAAACTAGGGTCAAAATTTTTCGATTTTTGAACGACTTGTCTGATTGGTCAAGTCGCGTTAAGCTCTGTTAGTATAGAGGCTATTACAACTCTCTCGTATCAGTTTACTGTAAAGAGGAGGTCGTCGGTTCGAATCCGATACAGAGCACTTTTAAATTCACGATGCCAATTTTTTTTGGGCTTGATTTTTCAACTATGTCAAGTTGAGATAGCTGACCAAGACTAAAGAGGAGAAAATAATTGAAAGATTCCATATATTCAGAAGTTTCTTATTCAACTAGTTTTACTACTTGGAGGAGGTGGAGGTGGTGCAGATTCTGATTTTGTTTTGGGTAAAGAAGCTTCATCTAAATGCTTTGATTTTTCTAATTCTTCATTCATATAATCACTTAAACCATCAACAGCTGATGAAGCCACATGTTTTTTCTTTTTATTCACAGATGATTTTGGAGGAGGCGGTACGGATGCAATTGATGGTGGTGCTGGTGGTTCATTGATTGTTGTTGTAATTGGAGGAGGTGGTTGATTTATAATTTCTTCTTCATGATTTTGATCTTGACTAAATAAAACATCATCAATTATTGAATTTTGTTCAAATTTACCAATTACTTCAGGAATTCTATGAAGTATTCCATATCCTACATCACAACCTAAAATACCTCTATTATGACCAGATCCCCAATTTCGTGATAAATTCACAGTAACGGGACGTAAAATATCATAATCATGATTATAAACAAAAAGTGTTATCGGTACATTATCACCATTAGAATTTTGATGATAATTATAATAATTTGCAACAGTATTTGAAAGTAATGATTCACCACCTTTACTTAGTAAACCTTTTGAATTTGGATCAATTGCTGAATCACAACCTATTATGAAATCAGATTGTGGAACTAATTGTGATCTAAATGCTGGAGATCCAGGATGTGTATTTAATATTCTCCAAACAAATGTTGATGTATTTAAATGTTGTGATTCAACTGTAAGTCCCAATTGTTTAAAATTATTTTCAAATAATTTATATCCATTTGCTTCTTCTTCTTCTGAAGGTACGTAATCTTCCAATTCAATGCTTATTTGTCTCAATACTCCACCTTTTGCACTCCATACATCTAGTATCAATTCTTGTTTATTTTTAGCTAACGTTGATAATTCTTTAGCTAATAATTCATAATTTATAGCAGCTGCTTGTTCTGAAGTCGCTGAACCTCCATAATTTATAGTTCCATCTTCATTTATTGAATATGAGTAGTTAGATAAAGATGGATAAAGCATTGGCAATTCATGATTATTAATTTTAATAATATAATCAAACCAAGATTCAAACCCTTTTTTATGTGCAATTGAATGTGGTATTACACTTAAAACTCGTAAAGCATGACCTCTATTATTTATTTGAGTAGCATTTTTGAAATATAAATCATTGGATGGCTCGGTAGTATGCCCTTCAAATCTATCCACTAATTTCTTTGCGAATGAAAACATTGTTGGATTGATTCAACGGTGATTGAAATTAGTTTTCAATATACTTTTTTCTAACACACACAAATGAAGCCGCAGAAATTAAAATCAAGAACCATTTCTACAATCAAATAAAGATACTTACGAAATCATTATAAATAATAATACACTAATAATACAATTTTTCTATGAAAATTACAGAAGTTTAATTTCAAGCAAAACCACCAGCAAACGCTAAACTCCAAGTTCTACTTTGTCCATTATCCAAATAATTATTTGTCCAACTGTTTGAACTAAAAAATTCATAAGATGTATGAGGATCTATAATAGCTTGATTTAATCTTAATATACCAGCCCAACCATCATTTACATTATTAACAAAAGTTGAAATTTGATCATCCCACTCTTCTTGAACATATGATGGAATTCTAATTGAAGAAGAAGCAGCAGTAATTGGTAACATATGAATACCATGAACATATTCCGGATGATCTTTTGGAGTACCAAAATAAGTTGTATAATCAATTTTATTTTCAAAAAATATTCCACTAACTTTATTTGGTAAAATTTCAGATGGTTGTACTTGATTATCAGATTTATAATAAAAATACATATTGAAAGCCCTATTCATTATTGATAACATTAATCCACCTCTTGCTTCCATTGAATAATCACCAACAACTTTACCCCATAATTTCATACCATAAGCAAAATGAATATCTTCAGAACTTGATTCTTGATTTTTACCATCATTACTTGCATATAATCCTGCTGCCCAACTATGTCCATCATACCATGAAAACATTCTTGAAACTGGGAAATAATAATCTTTTCTTGAGGGATTAGCAGCATCTCTTACTAATGAATTAACCCATGCCTTATTATCTTCTGCCCAAGTACCATTTAATTTTTTATCAATTAATCCAACTACAGCAGCTGCATGAATAAAATATCCATAATGGAAATGATGATCATTATAATAAGCACTTCCAAAATCTGCACCATCATCACCATTTTGTGCAGCAGTTGAAGTGATACCACCAAATTTAAGATCATACATTAATGGATAATATTGTTTATTTGCTACAAATATTTCAAAAGCTTCTTTCATATCATTTAAAGTACTTAAAGTTACATCATCATCTTGAATTATTTCACTAACAACTAACAAAATTTGTGCATATTTATCCAAAACTTTTCCTGAAAAATAATTTGAATTCATGTTTTTTACAGTTGATGCGATATCAACTGCTAATTCTTCATTTGCAGATTTAGCTAATAAAGTTAATTGTTCAATTGAATAACTAGGTGATGAAACTCCTTCAAGATATGGTAAGAATTGAATTTTTTTATCAATTGTTTCAGAAAATGATAATTTTTTAGTTAAAAATCCAGTCATATCACCTTTAGTTTGTGACGCAACTTTTATACCTGTTGCTCCTGATGAAGTTAAAGTTGAAAGATGATGTGGTAAAGCAAAAATTATAGGATTACCACTTGATGAAGTACCTTTAGTTTCATAAACAAATTCATAAGAAGCATCTTGTGAACAAACAACTGAACCTTGGAAAGAAGCATCTGTTACATACATACCAGCTGCTGCATCATAAAACGGATCTCCTTCAGCAGTAGGAGCAATTGCAACTTGAATAATCAAACCATCAATAGATTTACTTGCCTCTAAATGGTATGGATCTTTAACTGTCAATTCAAAATCAGAATCTTCAACTGGTAAAGTAGCATAGATCAACCATTCAACACCATTAAATAAAATTGCACGATATTTCAATATATTTTTCAACAAAGCATTTGAATCTTCTAAAATTAAAGTTCTTATTCCATATAATGAATTTAATTCTGCTATTAAATTACCATTATAAATAGCACTAACGAAACCCATACCTTGAACAATTGGAATTTCAAGATTATTAATTTCATCATCATCTTTTGATAATGTAACTTTAACTCCCATTTCAGTCATATCTGTTACACCCATTGCAACAGAATTATCAAATATTGTAGCTGAAAAAATAATTTCGCCATTATTAGTTGGATTAAAATAATATGATGCAACACCTTCATTATTTGTATTAATAGATCCAAAAACTCTATTTGACGTATTTGTATGTTGAACTCCAAAACCATAATAATTATTTTTACTCCAATAAACACCATATGGATAAGTATAAACCATTAAATCTTGATTGCCAAGGAATAAATTAGCATAAAATTTATTAGTTTGATAAGCTACTCCTTTATTATTAACTCCTGAAGGTATTGCAAGTGGTAATTCTTGTCTTGAAAAATTATATGGTGGTGAGCTTATATCAATAGCAGCAAATAAATCTCCTGAATAACATATTTGATCTTCTGCGGATAAAGTATGTTGAGATAAAATGGAAGAACTACTTGATGATGAACTTGATGATAAACTTGATGATGATGAAGATGAGGATGAGGAGGATAAGCTTGATGAAGATGAAAATGCTGATTCAGTAGCAGATTCATAATCTGATTCAGATTCGAAAAAATCTTGTGAACTATAACTTGATTCTTGAGAACTTGGTAAAATTGAACTTGTTTGTAAAATAGTTGAAACAGTTTGATAAGTTGAAACAATATAACTTGATGAATTTGCATAAGGAGCTAAAGTTGATGAAGAAGTAAGTATAATTGTTGATAATGTATAACCTGTTGAAACACTAACTGCTGCAGTTTCTGAATCTTCATCGGATGGTAAGTCATTTGTTTCAACAGAATCAGGAGCAATGGCCGAAAGTTGACTAGAACTTGAAATTGTTGAAGATAAAGTTGAATTTTCATTAACAGTTAAAATAGATGCTGAACTAGTTGATAATGTTAAACCATCAGTAATTGAAGAAAGATCAATTGTAATTGATCTACTTTCTGATACAACTGATTGTGAAGTAACTGGAATTGATCTTGTTGTTGATAATGGTTCTAATGTAGCTGATGGTGAATAAGTTGATTCTAGTGAAGAAGTTGCACTAAAAATTGTAGATGAAGTTGTTACACCAATTGGTACATCTGATGTTGGTATAATATTGGAAGAAATTGAATTTGAAATTGAACCTGCATTTGCAGCTAAACTTGCTGTATTACGTCCAATTGTTGATGAAGATGTTTCATGAGCTGTTTCAATAGTACTAGGTCCACTTTGTTGTTGTTGATTGTCTAATGTTTTACTTGTTGTTGTAAATGTTGCTTGACCAGTTATAGTATAAACATGAGGTACAGTAATAGTATAAGCAGAAGTTATACATTTATTATTTGAACAAGTTT
Source organism: Lodderomyces pseudojiufengensis (assembly GCF_024610245.1). NCBI lineage: Eukaryota > Fungi > Ascomycota > Pichiomycetes > Serinales > Debaryomycetaceae > Lodderomyces > Lodderomyces pseudojiufengensis. Next base: position 240,663 of record NW_026261523.1, read on the forward strand.
TTGAAGTTTCTATACTAGTTGAATGAGTTGTTAAAGTATAAGTTGTATCAGTAGTTTGAGTGTAAGTTTCAACTTCATTTTGTATTTGATTTTCAGTTTTGATTGAATTTGCTGTTGGATAAACTGTTTCATAAACTATATGAGTATTTGTTACTGTTGCATAAACTGTTTTCTTAGGTTTTAATGCTTGATTTGGTACATGAACAAATGTTATTGGTATACCAGTTGATAAATTTTCGGGATTATTTGGTAATAAACTTTGAGCTATATTTTTAAGACATTGATTATCAATATATTGTGTTTGTGTTTTGGTAACTGTTTTTTCAGCTATCACTAAAGTCAGTGATAATGCTGCCAAAAGTAATTTTAAATTCATATTTGTGGTTTGTTTTTGAACTAGTTTGTATAAAGGATTGAATAGTAGTTAATTGTTATTAGATTACTGAATTAATATTTAGTTGAATAATATAAAAAATGAAAGTATAGAAGTTGGATTATTTTAAAATGAGTGTAATAATAGTTGGATGAATATTTCTATAAAGAATTGTATGTTTATGTGAAGTTTTTAAGTTGATGCAAAAAAAAGAAGTGAAAGAGTATTCTAAAACAAAATCTTAATTTAATAGAAATATTGAGTTAATTTTATACATGCTCTGCAAGTAAATAATCAAATCAAAAATAATAATACATTTAACCGGTAAATTTTGCAAGCTATTTTTACAAATATTTAATGTATAGAAAAATAACACAAAATCTAAGGTCTACATAATTACGAATGCACGCAAATCTTATTTTTATTTTACGAGAAAAACTGTTTTTTGAAATTTCTTTGTTTTGTTTATACTTTTTAAGATTTTGTACTTCTTTCAATGATATCGTGTAATTATAAAAATTTAGCCTGTATCAAGACTGTTTGGAAATAGATATACCTAACACTAACTAATATAATAAACCTACATTCATCTAAATTGTCAGAATCAGCTTATTCCACTTTCCAACATTTACGATTTCAAACTTAACGTTCAGTTAAAAACTTACTCCTAAACAAAACCTCGATATTGACTTATTTGAAATCCAAAACAAATTACTTGCAGTTTCTTGCATTTTAAACCTAAAATGGACGACGATCTACATATACGTCACAAAGACGTTATAGTAAGTACTTTACTATCATCATAGTTTATTTTATAATCTATAATTATAATTTTTATTATTAATTATTCGAATTTTGTGCTACTTTTAATTTTTGATTTCGATTTTCAACCAGCATCATAAGAATTTATGAATCATTTAACGATACATGATCAAAGCTATCTAACATTCAATTTAAAGTAAACTTTTGTATCTAAAATTGGTTGTCGTATCATTCTATGAATTTTTATTCATTTGAATATAGAGATTAATGTAGAATGTTCAGGATAAACACAGTTTCGGTTAGATAAATTAACGCGATATTATTTAATTTTTAAAAATGAATTTTTAAGTTTTGATTTAAAAATGTTGATCAACTTAAATCTTAAATTTATTTCATGATCTCATAAAACATGTGTGCGATACTTGTTAAAATTTTGATCTCTAAACATATTGATTTGATTTGAGTACTTTTCACGTTCCTTTTCTTAATCATTTTATAATTTTAATCCATGAATCAACGCGATTCGACACCAATCATCTAAAACTTTTTTTTGACGTAAGGAGTAATTGATCGATAATTCTATCGATACTTATTAAATAGCTGAGGCGTAATTATGACTTATTTGTTCTACCAGCAAATCATAAAGGATCAGATATTCTAATTCAATTCTAAGATATAATTTTATAACTTTTTCACGATATTTAAACGAATATTTTTTTTCTCTCTTGTATGAGAACAATTGAAACATTGTAAAAAAATGGCTTGCAACAACATTTTTATTAAACAAATCAAATAATGAATTATTAAAAACCATAACTATCTTGAATGTAATAAATTTTGAGTTGGGCATAGCCTATAAAAGCATCACATAAATGCATGATGACGGTTTTACTTCGAAAAAAATCGTTAAAACTTTATTTAGACGTTTCAAAACTAATTGTTTATTAAAACACATATTTCAAAAAATATTCACATTAATGGTCTTACATGTTGAACTACTAAACACTCAAACAATCTTGTTTTCTTTTCATCGTTTAAGTTATGATTTATACAATTCCGACTTAATTTTTTAATTAGCTAATGTTTCGATATTCGTCAAAAAATGTTGCAAAATTCATACAAAATTGTGAAACTGATTCAAAAAATTAATACAATTGACACTATCGATTAAACTGACTTATTTGGACTCGTTTTTTGCGGCACTAACACACATAAAATTATAGTGACCATTTTGGCAGCATTATATACGTGTTGAGATGCATCTAATTTGATTTATTATATCTCATAAATGGACCCATAATTTGATTTGAAAGATAAAACATCTGATTGTAACAAATAACACGACTTTTCACTTTTATCAACCGAGATTTATCAACTAATTTTCCCCAGTATTTTAGAACTATGATTCAGTTGATGTATAAATCTAACCTATAAAGTTACAACCATGACTCAAATAATAGTACTTGGTGCAGGAGTTGTTGGATTAACGACAGCAATAGAATTAAAAAAATGGAATCCTAATTTAAATATAACAATAGTTGCACAACATTTCCCAGGAGATTTTGATAATCAATTTTATACATCACCTTACGCTGGAGCTAATTGGCAATCATTTGCAAGTAATGAAGATATAAATTTACAAAATTTAGATAAACCATCATATAAAAAATTTATACAGTTAGCTAAAAATGATCCTGAAAGATCTGGAATATGGATTAAAGATAATATTACATATTATACAAATTATAAAATAAGTGAAACAAAAGGGAATATGTCAGAATTTATACCTTGGTATAGAAATTTTGTTGAAGATTTTAAAATAATAGATGAAGACAAAATTAAATTTAAAGATATTGGATTTGGAACATCTTTCAAAGGAGTTGTTATATCAGTACCTATATATTTAAATTATCTTATACAACAAAATAAAGAATTAGGTAATAAATTTAAAAAGGCTAAGATAGATAATATAGATGAATTGAAAAATTTTAATGGGATAAAAACAGATTATGTTATAAATTCAGCTGGATTACAAGCAACAAAAATAAAGGGAATTACTGATAAAAAACTAACGTTTCCAGTAAAAGGTCAAACATTATTAGTGAAAAACAATACAAAATCAGTTTTAGCAGTTGAAGGATTTCCAGGCACATCAGATGAAATGTTATATATAATGCCAAGAAAAGAAGGTGGTTCAATAATTGGAGGATGTTTTAAACCAGGAGATAATTCATCAAAAATAGATGAAGAATTAACATCAAGATTAATTAGAAGAGCTATAAATTATTCACCAGAAATAATTGATCCTAAATATAAAAATAATCCTTCAAAAATTGAAATTATAAAAACCAATATTGGTTTTAGACCTTTTAGAGAAGATGGTGTAAGAATAGAAAAAGATCCAAAATATAATTGGTTAATTCATAATTATGGAGCAGGTGGTGGTGGATATCAAGGAAGTTTTGGATTTGCTCAAAAAGTTGTTGATATTTTGAAAAATGAACTTAGTAAATCAAAATCAAAATCAAAATTATAAGCTCATACTTAGTGTTGTAGGGTCTAATAAGAAACAATCTACAATCTTTTCATATATTTATTTGTAGATTACAATTTGTGAATTAAATTAGTATACAACTTTGAATCGAGACATTTGATTTTTCTTTACTTCTTCTATTGTATTCCACTCTTCTTTTTAACTTTACCAACTTTCTAAATTTTTTAAATTTAATAACTAATGACAAAGAAATCCAATTAATTGACCTTTTAAAATATCAAATAATTTTTTACCACCTTTTTTACCATATTCTTTTGCATGAGCACTATCAGTATGTTCAGATATGAAACCTGAAGCAGTATTATTATGAGCTTTTATTGGAGTTGGTTTATTTGAATAACTTTGAGTTTTTATATTAATATCTGAATAACCATGTTGAGGTTTAAAAAATCCAGTATCTTTTGGTTCTTGTGGTATATCTACTGACATTTGATTACTTTGATTACTTTTTTTTAAATTTAAAACTTAAGTTTTTCTTCTTTCTTTTTCTTTTAATAATTATATTGGTGCAGTAATTGATTGAAACAAGGATTGATTAAAGAATAATTAGTTATAGTTTCATATCTTTGTAATAACTATATGTTTATCTTTTATTCTTTACAATTAAATTGCTATTTTTAAGATAGAATTAAAGATAATGTGAAATTTTGATAGAGCGGCTTTTACTTGTTGCTTTTGTGTAACTTGTGACAAACTTCCTAATTTCATCCTTTTTAATGATTTATTAACCAGAGAGATTGAAAATTCATACGTAATTAAGAACCGGAAGGAATTTAAAATCTTATCTCATACTCAGTTTAAACAATAGAAGATGCCAAAAACTTTCCCTCAATAAATTGTTCAAGTGAATAATGAAATTTAGAAAAAGGTTCTGTCACCTCTCACATTTCTCAATATTACGAACCCCATTCGACCTAAACTTCAAGCATAGATTCTTGAACTTAATTTTCAAAATAAACTGAGTTAGAAATCTAAGATGAATGTGATCACTCCTACACGGTTCTATCCTTGTGTCTATATTTTTTGCAACCATGGAAACGAAAATCAACAATAGCAATTGGTAGTAATCCGTTTCAAAAATTCGCACTCAAAATACGTTTGAAAAAAATTTTAATACCGGAAACATAGATAAAATTCATTGAATCATTAAACTTCAATCACATATATCACACAACATTGAGAAATGAGAGCCTCACAGATCTTAAGTTTTCAAGCAACTGCACAAACAGCATTAAGGAGGCCGTGGAAAACTTTCAGAGATGGGTCCTTATACTATGGTCAATTAAAATCAGGATCAAAAAGACATCCATTAACTACAAAACAAGGGAATAAACATTATTATAAAGGTACAAGATCAACTGGTATAGGTCATTTAGATAGTCGAGGAAGATATCATATAGATTGGAATAAAGTAAGGACATATGTTGTTCCAGTTGGTTTGAATACCACTGATTTGAAACCATTAGTATCACCAAATTCTCCACAATTTATACAAAAAGTTGAAGGATATGATGATAAATTCAAAAGTCCTGAATTAGCTTTACATAATGCTATTAGATTTGTTGAAAATGGAAGTAATTATAGTGCAATAGATTTGGAAAATGAAGGTTATATAGAAAGAATTCAACATCCAAAATTAAAAGAAGCAGATAAAAAGAAATACTTAACTGAAACAGACTAGTTTTGGGCTTTTCTACATGTATATATAACAATTTAATGAATAGTAATGTCAATAATTCAGGTAAGTGTATTAATCTAAATCCTACTGTACTTTAGTCTTGCTCACGTGATTTGTATTTCAAATTCGAGGGTATACGTCTGAAATTATTATAATATCTACTTTAAACTTAGACACATACCATTTCAACTAAGATCACCAAAGATGAGTATGGCAGGTATTCTAAGGTCCGAATCACCAGTAGTAGCTGACCAAGAAATTCAGATAGAAGAAGAATCAAACACAGCAACTCCATTACCACAAGAACCAGAAGAAATCGAAATAGATCAAGTCACCAATATCGATCAAAACAAAGATGAAACACCAATTGATGAAGATTTAGAAGAAGTAGCAACAATGTCATTACCATTATCAAAAATTAAAAAGATATTTAAAATGGATATGGATTATTCTGGAGCAAGTTCAAGTGCAGTATATACCACTGGTTTAGCTACTGAATTATTTGTACAATACTTTGTTGAACAAGCAAGTCTTTTAGCTAAAATGGATAAACGTAAAAAAATAATATATAAAGATTTTGCAAATGCTGTAAGTAGTCATGATTCATTAAATTTTTTAAGTGATACAATACCCAAGACTCATCAAGTTGGCGAACTAATATCCAGAAAGAAAATTAGTACATTAGATCAAATTAATTTAAACGCTAATACAGTTAAAAGAAGAGAATATAATAATAGTAATCGTATCAATAATTCAAAAGATTCAAATAATGGAGGAAATATACAACAAGTACAAAAACTTCGAAAACAACAAGAATTACCTAAAGGTCAACAAACTTTAAATTTTCAACTGGAAAAACCATTAAAAAAGGCTAGTGTAACTGATTTAATGACCACAGAAGATGATAATGATGAAAATGTTAATGAAGATGCTGATGTTGAAATGATTGAATAGTTATGGAACTAAATAAAATACTTAATGAACTACATTAGTTTTTAAAACTTCGAGTATACACAACGTATCTCTTGATATTGGAAATCGTGGAGGAATTTGAAGTTTGTAACAAAGCTTTATAATGGAATATCTAATTACATCCGGTATTGATTTTTCATAAACTTGAGCTCCAGTTAATAAAAATTCAACAAGCTTTTCTCGTAATTTTGGACTCATACGTAAAGTATATATAGCCTTTTCAGATATAGCTATTTCTTTTGACACAACTTCTGAGACTGTTTGAGATTCATTTTTAACTAAATCTGAATGATTCGATACGAAATTCCAAGTATCTTGAAATTTTCTACTGAAAAAATATTCGCCTTGTAAGAAATCTTGTTGGATAATTTCAATTACAAACTCTAATGATTCGATTGTTAAATTAATTTTTTCTCTTGAAAATGAATTGTTCTCCCTGGATGTGGTTGATAGTGAATCGACTCCGGAGATGAGTGTGGTTAAAATTGGCCAATTGCTCACAATCATTGGTAATAGTAATTTATAATTGGTACAAAGTAAAGGGAGTAGTAATCTTAGGGTTTTCATTATTTGAGACTTCAATGTGAATGATGGTTGAGATATTAATACAAATCCATAATTAAAGATTCTTTTAAGGACAATGTAAATTTCTTTTGGAATTGGTGAAGTCCATTTCTCTTCTTCCTCTTGAATTTCGGTTCCTTCGTTATCTTCTTCATCATCTGAATCATTCCCTATTTCTGAGAATGGTTTGTCAGCTGGTCTTTTAAAATACTCTTTGTTACTGTCATATTCCTCCATTGGGTCAATCGTTTTCTTATCACTCAAAAGCTCTAATAGTTGTGCCTTGTTAGTCATTCCCCACGGTTTGAATTGAGAGACATTTTCAATCTTGTTCTCAACTTTTAATACATTCGATAATTTGAGATATAAATTTTGAATTTGATCAACTAACGCCTCAAACACAACAAAAAAGCTCTCAACTAGTTTATTGTAACCATGATAGGAGTCTAAAATAACAAACATATCTGAAAGAATATCAGTCAATTGATTTGTTTCTAATAGTTGTATTCCAGCTATCCTCACAATAACCATCAAAATACCTGGCAACGTAGGAGTTAAATTACTTGCAACACTCATCTGTAAACTTATTGCATCGACTAAATAATCCAGGTTGTCCATAATCATTGCTTGTATTGAACCTTTGTAATAAATGTCGACAATGTCCTGAATTGTTTTTTGAGCTTGCAATTGTATATTTGGTTTGTCTGTGAAAGTCAATGCTTGTAAGATACTTAGCAAATGGTCCATTAAAACATTCGACCTAAATTCATCTATTGATATTGTACCGGCGACAGTACTTATTGTTTCCAACGATGATATTATTGAAATTTGATTCGCTAGTTGACCATTTTCTATATTACTCAATTCCGAGACATTCAAATTGTTCAACAACTCTAATGATTTGACAAGCAACAAGAATGAAACCTCATTTTCCTCACTATCAACTTCCATCGGTTCTTCGATATTTAAGAACTCACTAACATCGAGCGACATTGATTTTGATAGTCCATTTTTTGCCAAATTTGTTGCAAACCAAAGAGAGACACCTTTGCTTATTGTATCCTCATCAAAATCGTCCAACAAGCTTTCTATTTCTTCAAGATCCGTACCGGTTTGGTTGGATTTCAATTCAGATATAAATGAAATTAGATTTTTCAATTTTCCCTCTAAATATGTAGAGCCAATCCCAACTGCAATTCTCTCAGTTGTAAGAGGAGGACCCTTACTCCATTGACGCGATAAGGTTAAAATATTATGTGTATTGAAGTCTCTTTGCCTATTATTATCACCATGTTGTGCTTTCACACTTTTCGCATTAATATAACTTGGTAACTCAATATTATCCATTGTATTCGAATTTTCATTACCAGTAGTAATTTGTAAACTGTTTTTGCTACTCTTCAACAGTCTGCTCGAATTGCTAATTTTGGCATGATCGATAGTAAGTTCTATCAAGAGCTTGAGGCAATCATGTTTGAGAATGTTCAACTCTTGGAATTGACGATCCAATTTCCTAGATAATTCCATCAAAACAGCAAAGTGAAATTTGAGAGCGATAAGATTCATAGATATCTTGTCCTCATCAGTTGAGAAAACTATAACAGATAGCTTGTTATTAATCAAACTTGAAAGCTTCTTTCTTACGAGTTCAAAATATGCTTTCAGTTTTGTTTCATTGTCATTGATTGCATCATCGACAAGAGAAGCTAGCTGCCATATTTTAAAGTCCAATTGTTCATCGTAACTAGATGAGTATAGTAAAATTGAGCAGATATCCAACGTTAAAGGCGGAATCTCATTGTACAATGCTATAAAGCAATTCTTTAGTACAGATGTATTGAAATTCACCACAGTGTCATATAAATCAGATCTAGTTTGCCATCGCTGTCTGTTACGTGAATTTAATAAAACGGATTTGAATATTGTGACTAGTGTGATTTTTAATTGTTTCGAAGTTGCTCTTAACCATGCAATATTTCTGTGATCTCTCTCAGTAATTCTGATCTCATCTGACGATTGTGGTGAGCCATCAAGTGTTCTTTCATCATCATCCCAAACAACATCAATTTCTGTCAAACTGTGTATTTCCGGTACAATTAATTCTGAGCCAAGAGCATCATCACTAAAAGACGAAGTAACAATGTATGTCAACAACCTTAAAATTTGAATGAGTAATTGATAGTTGATGTTGGAGTTTGAAGAAGTAAACTTTGCCAAGGAAGAGACAATTCCAGGAAGTATGATTGAAACTTGATCTTCATTGAGTCTAAGTAACAGGCTGCGAATTAATTCAAAGGTTTGACTCAAAAGAGTGATTGACTCCTGATCATTTGAGCTGGTAGAAGTTATGACATCCAATGAAAGTGTAATCGTTGAACTCAAAAAATGTAACCTGTTATTTTTTTCTTCGAAGTAAAGTTTGCTCAATGAATTTATCAATTGGGATAATACAAATATAGTGGACAGTTGAAATTGAATTGATTTCTCTTTAATAATCTCCAGTGCAGATCCAGAATTGCTGGCGCCACTCAAAAACAAAACTAGGGAAAACAATTGATCGAATAAGGTGTAATTGACATTATAACTCCAACAATGTTGAATCAAAAGTCCAATAAGTATTAATATCTTCTGTGTGATGGCATCGTTTAGATTGGATTGTTTCAATAGATTCGATATTGGAAAAAAAATGTAATCGGCAACATTAGGTAGTATTTTGAAGTGAATCTCAGTATTTGTTGCAACCTTGGATTCAAACTCCATTTCATTAACAATTGAAGTTAATAAAGATGTGATTTTGGACTCATTTATTTGTGGTTGGAGAACTTCTTGAGACAATTGAATACAAAATGGTTTTAGCTTATCAAACAATCGATGTGATACTAAACGTTCATTTTCATTGCTGTTTCCATTCCATACACTTGTCATTTCGATTGCATAGTAGCCCACTTATAATTTGATGGTGAATGAAGTGGCCTTGATAGAATCTTATTGTGCTACAATTCAAACACAGATTGCAAAATCCGACTTTTGTGTAACGAAGATTTCATTACTTTCGGTTGATTTTTATTTGAAAATTTTTTTACAATTTTCTTTTTATTGTTTCAATCACTCAATCAGAATACAACACCAAGTGTCCATAAAATAGTTGCAAGCTTATAGTACGTTTATCAGAATTCGGAAAAGATTATGCCACGATGGGTATCACTATTTATCACTCCTCATTATATGACTCGAATTTCAGTTTGGAAAAGTGTTTAAGAAATTATTTTAACTTTGGTTGAATTGAAAGCAGAATTAAGTTAACCTCTGACTATATGTCATTCTCAAACTTGATTACACTTTGAGTTTATCACCCAATCATGTGGAAATCATGATTGTCAAATTATGCTTAATTTCAACATTATTAAGTAAATTTGAAGAGTTCTATAATACCTTGAAACACAATAAAAAGTTATCGTCCATGACTCCAATATAAAATTGGATACTCATGTGGCCAGATTCCAATTTGAAAAAAAGTCATTCAAATACTAACATTCCTATAGAAACGAAATGACTAGAACTTCTGTACTAGCTGATGCTTTGAATGCTATTAATAATGCTGAAAAAACCGGGAAAAGGCAAGTTTTGATTAGACCATCATCGAAGGTCATTATCAGGTTTTTAACAGTTATGCAAAAGCATGGTATGTGAATTTTAAAGAAAATGGTCAAAATGTTTGATATAAAGTTTTACACTGAGCCTTGCACCGAATTGATAACTGGATGGATTGATCGGTGTCTAGTCCCTTTCTGTCTTTTAAGCATTCGGGATAATAACGTCAGGAAATGATTTCTTACACGATGTTCACTTAAATTAGTGCTGATCGTTTACTTTTCCTCGACATTCAAACTTATGACAATACATTTTGATTCTTTCACTATCAAAATAAGAAATACTAACATTTTGCTTCAGGTTACATTGGTGAATTTGAATATATAGACGATCATAGATCAGGTAAAATCGTTGTTCAATTGAATGGTAGATTGAATAAATGTGGTGTCATTTCACCAAGATTTAACGTTAAAATTAACGATATCGAAAGATGGACCGATAATTTGTTACCAGCTAGACAATTCGGATATGTTATATTGACTACATCAGCTGGAATAATGGATCATGAAGAAGCCAAAAGAAAACATGTGGCTGGTAAAATATTGGGTTTTGTATATTAATTATTAAAAATTGTATTGCATTTTGCATTCTTGTATAGTATTATGAACTAAAAGTAATTTGATTTAAGTTGGATATGTCTCAAATTAGCTCTGTGATTATATTCTATTTACAAAATATTCTTGCACACGAGAAAACTTAGATCGAGAAATAATAATAATTTAAAATAAACTACTCCATGTTTCAAATTCCTTTTGAAATTACGAATTCATACATTCGATGGTAATATTACCTGAATCATTAAGATTCGTTTTTTCAACATTATCATGGACTTTACGAGCAGGATGTTTGGCTCATATAATACACGAAAATGTATATGAATTCACAGAAACAAGAGGTGAATCAATGTTACCAACAGTTCAAAATCAAAATGATTATGTGCATGCTTTTAAAAAATATAATTATGGTAGGGATTTAGATATTGGGGATTGCATAGTGGCGATGAAACCAAGTGATCCTTCTCATAGAATATGTAAACGAATAACTGGAATGCCTGGAGATATAGTTCTAGTTGATCCATCATCATCTTCGGACTTAACAAATTCGCCAAATGAGGTAATACAGAATGATGGATTCAACAAATTCATACGAATACCTGATGGCCACGTTTGGTGTACTGGTGATAATTTATGTCATTCTTTGGATTCAAGATCTTATGGAGTTTTACCTATGGGATTAATAACTGGTAAAATCGTAGCAGCAAATTCAATGGGCGATGGTTTACGTGGTTTTTTTAATTTTAGATGGATTACAAATACATTTAAAGATGAATGATGATAGAGATATGTAAAAATTGATGAATTTAATGTACCCTTATAAAATATTTGGCATTTATCTCTCTATAAAAATCTAGCTTATCTTAATTCTTGGATGATGTTTTGGATTTTTTGATTTTAGTTGAGTTTAAACGATTCTTGCCTAAGTAGGTCAAAACGCTTAAGCCAAAGTAATAGCATGGAAAACTTAATACGAAACCATAAAATAATGTAGTAAAAATCGATTGCCCTAAATAATATTTGACAAAATTGAACTCGAATCCAATTAGCGATGAGAAAAATAATATGTTATGAGATATTTGACCAATTGATGTTCTGTTAAATGTTTTGAAGAAAAGATTATTTGCTCCAATGAAACCAAACCATGAACCCAACAATGCTAAAAATAAAAATGTTGCAAAACCAATGAATATGGTAGGAATTATTGGATTTATGGTTTTCTCGTCTTCTTTAAAAATATGATGTATCTCAGGTTGAACTCCAAACTTTGGTTTGCTTTTATAGTTACTTGAAAGTTTAAATTCTTGACTTGGAATCAATTCACCTAATCTTTTAATCAAATTTGAATCACCTGAGGAATCCCCAATGATCAAGCTTAATGCTAAAGATTCTTTGGTTTTCAAGAGTTCTGGAATCGAACTTGCCCTAATTTTCAATTTAATTGTGTCGTCTTTCACCGTTGGCACAAAATGAGTAACAATGCTTGGTTTCAAATTATCTGATAAACTGATCATTATTTGTTCAGGTTGTTTATTCTTAATATCCAGGTTTTTTAAGTCAATTTCTATTATGTCTTTAGGTGAGTGGATTGGTAATGTTTTTATGACTTGAGTATCAATTTCTCCAAAATGTATGCTTTGACCACTGTTTGTATTTGATATTTTACCAGTCACAACGCCCTTTGCAATTGCAGATGTAGCAAGCAAACTTATTAATGCTATGGGTGAGAATCTCATAGTGGTGTTCAATTGTTATATTTGGTGAATCGAAGAAACTATGTTGTGTTATATTGTGACGTTGTAAAATTGAAAAATTATTTTGGTTCGAGATTCTTCAACACGCACTAAGTATATCAATGTATTATATTTTTGAGAAATACAAGCATGAAATACAATGGTCTTTGTTGCCTTATCACTTACCCTTTAAATATATTCATTGAGTAGCAAACCTTCAAGCCCTGTTTGATCACCAGATATTTCTGGAAACAAGGATGAAATTATATATATTACACCTGCCATGATTTCGAAAACGAAAAATAAAGGAACCAATATCAAACCTTGAAAGTCAGTTAGTATCTGAAATACGATTACATGAGTTCTGATCTATAATACAAGTTACATACATCCAACTACGAATAACATGACAAAGATGATGCATAGGGTCAACAAGGTCAATGACGAAATTGCAAACATTCTTGATATTTCTTTGCTAAACTTCTTTCAAGTAAATAATTGTAACTAATGATTGAAAGTTTGAATTAGTTTGAAATGAACAAATTTGAAAAATGAGATCAAGGGAAGGTCGTAGATCAATTTCAAAGCTATGAAACTTTGAAGTTGGTTGTAAAAGATATTTTGCAACACATTTAAAATTAATAAAGCTACTTAAGCTACTTAAGGGGTAAACAAATAAAATTGATTTCATTAAATATTTATAGACTCCAATTTTATATTGACCTATTACAAAGATGGAATTTTACATTAATCTGAGAAATCCAATGGCTTCACTGACTATACTTTTTTAGTCTTATCTCCCTCAATGAAACTCATGAATGAGATCCAATGGGTGGCCCATGTATCATCTAACTTTATCTCGAGTAAGACCCAAGATCTCTACCAATGCTTTGTCTACTTTTTAGCATAGTGATAAAATGATGAGCTATAAACATGTTGTCAATCTACGATGGATTCAATTATAGCGTATTGTTGCTTCTTCTGGGAGAAGAATTTGATTTCACAAACTTCTCTTGAAATGAATTTTGATGTCACAAACTTGTTTTGAAATGATCATATTACTAAATTGAAAAAAAGACTGAATCAACCACATCAATTCTACAAATTTTCATATCACATTCACTATAGCATGCAGTTTCTTACAGGAAAATCATTACTTTACGTACGAGTCATAATGTTACTTGTGATACCGTACTATTTAATAAAATATCCCGAGACAATATCATCGGCAGGATTTGTGGTATTACTTGGTCAAGCAATGCAAGTACCCATATTAAAATTAAATCCAACAAATCCTTTAATTGGATTTTTATCTATATTTATGATTACGACATCAATAACGGATCTCATACCTTTGATAGCGGAAAATTGGCCATTTTTTGAAACTGTTGTTCCAACTAGATTGTTTTTTTACTTTTTAGCAACAGCATATATTTATTTCGTTCCAACTTCCATCATTAGTAATAGCTTAATCATTACTTATACTATGTTTGAAATATGGATTAATTTTTTGATTTACAATAATTTGAGAGATGAAAAATTCTATAGAATGAAAAAATTTGTGGAAGAAAATGTTGATGCTTTAAAACAAGCTCAAGATGAAAGAGTTAAAATTATTGAAAGAGATTGAATTAGTTGAATTTTTGCATTATATTATTGTTTTTTAGATAGATTATGGTATATTACTTAATCAGCTTTGAAATCTTCAATAACCCATTGTAAATTTTCTTGTAGTTCATCAAAATTGTTAAATTCGTTTTGTAAAATATTGATACAGTTTATATTTTTCGATTCATTCTCCTCAGATTCATACTTGAATACATTTAATTTTAATACTAAGTTGACAAATAATTCATTTGTTGTCACAATCACGTTGATGTTTAAAATCCTGCCTTTGGAATTGATAAGTTTCAAATCGATACTACTTTTTGGTTTCTCGATTGATTTTTGGAAAGGGTTTCTATTAGATTCAAGATTTAAATTCAGATATTTATTGATGGTGAGCCTCGATTTGATATCATTTTGGTTAATAAAACTTCTAGCCATTTTTTCAACCGTGGTTAAATACGACTCGTGCTTCAAATTACCCAAAAAAGGTCTTAAAATTAACGGATGAGAATTGCTTTGTTTCCATTTAGTTAAAGCTGTTGGAACTTTTTGTTTCAATTTTAAATTGTATTTGTAGAAACAACAAAGCATTAGTTTGAAGTAAGATAAAATTAATTGACATTTTTGGTTATTTATTGATGATGAGGCATTAACATTTTGGTAAGCTTTACTCATTTCTTCTTCAATCAGTTCGTCATATATCATATTTTCAATTTCAATGACGTGATCATCCAATTCAAGTGTAATCTTGTTTGAACTGGAAGTTACATTATAAGTAATGAGCAATTTTGCTTCGTTAATCAATTGATAGAATAATTCCTCCTCAAACAAAAACAACCTTGCCTTTTCTATATCATTGATTAGGTCAAGTTTGGAGTCATTCAACTCAATTTTAAAACTTGATTGTCCTGTAATAATAAGATCACCATCTCCTTCCACTTTACTCAAAATCCGTACCCTTATGTATTTGTAGATTTTATCAACCACTCTATTACCAATTGATGATAATGCATGAAATTTGATCTCTCCAGTTTCAATGTCTTTCCGCAAAAGTCCCATACCTTTGTCATAATAATCAGATCCAGAGTCTCCATATCCATATTTGACACCAATTGCCCTTGCATTATTTGCAGGGTCTCTCATTCGAAACAACGCTTCATTATTCGATAACACAGTATTTACCATATTCCAGAAATTTTTCTCTTTTAACACTTGCTTTTGAATATCCTCACTTGATTCTTTAAACATCAGAGTGATTCTATTTATTGATTCAACTTTCCAACCTTGTCCAATTTTAGTTGATTGTGATACTTCGTTAGTCTCCATTGAATGACTATGAATACTACTTCCGTTATTTGTTCCATTTGTTTGGGTTTCGTCTACTATTAATTTATCTGAATTCAATGAGGATGGTTTAACTAATTTAGATAAGTGTGGTGACATTGTGTTTTTAGCTACATTAGGTTTCACTGACGCTACTAATAATGAAACAAAATCAAGTGATAATGAAGTTTCATTTAAAGCATTGTTTATTGATTTTGTTAGTTCAAATAACTGCTTATTAAATTTTTGTTGAACATCATCTGGACTTGACAGTCGAGCGCTATCTCCATTGCCTAATTCTAATTCTAAATCTTGTGGGTCTTCTTCTTCTGGCTCTTTTTCATCCTCGTCCTCATTGCTTCTACGACTTGTTGAATTCTCACTCTGAATTTCCAAGCCCTCATTTAGTATTCTTATTTCTTCTTTCAATGATTCTTCGGTCAATCCTAGAAACGATTTTCTTTCATGTAGTATTCGTGGAATTAATTCTTTAAGTGTAAGATCGTCTCTACATTTTACTTGTTAGTAAATGTCCTGAAAATAATCATCTTGATTTGAACATACTCCTTTTGTACAAAAGGGTCATTGTGACCATTTTTGTCGAGATCAAGCTCTATATAAAACTTCTCCGTCGTCATATTATCAGCATTGAGACGTGTTGTAATTGTATCTAGGTTTATGTTTCAAATAATTATCGTTAAGTTATACTTTTTTCATGTAAGGCAGTTTTTGTGTACAAAAATCACCGCTTTGGCTGCAAAAACATTAAGAAGCTTCTTCCCAGATATAAGCCTCATGCATTCTAACACTAACTATCAGGTCATTATATACTTTGAGAGATAGGGCCAGATTAACAGATTTAAGAAACTATTTCATCAATTTAATGAATTGTTAATACAACGAAAACTATTTATTCTTTTTTAAGTCTTTTGCTACGTCTACGACCATCTCCTTCACTCTCTTTTTTTGTTTCGTGCTCTTTTTTAGCTTCCTTGGCTTCCTCTCTCTTTTCTCTCTTTACTTTTCTTTCTTCTTCTTTCTCCTTTCTTTCCTCTTTGGCCACAGCTTCTTCTCTGTCCCTTTTCTTTACAGTATTTTTATAATCATATTCATCATCAATATCATTAGCTTTATCTGCTTTATCTTGGTCTTTGGTTTGTTTAGGTTTGAAGAAATGACTAATATTGTTTTGCTTCGATTTTCCCTTCCCTATATTTTTTAATATATCTTTTGATTTATTTGCTGTATTTCCCATATCTTTTGTAACTTCATAACCTTCAATAGATTCGTAAGCTTTATTTGATTGAGAATTCAATACTTCATCAATTAATTTATCGTTCCATTCATTATTAGGATTGAGCCATTCATCCCATTCCTTCGTATTTGGTTCTATCATCAATGGTTTTCTTGAATGTAACCAACTTAAATCTTTATAATGATCGTTTTTTAAAGCTGGTCCAGTGATGATTGTAAATGACGACAAATATTCATCACCATCTTTCTCATCTTCTTCCTTGACTTTTTTATTGTTAAAATTCTCTTTATAATTATAATTATGTGCAAAAAATCCCGCTAAAAATACTAAAGGTTCCGTAGTAGAATGAACAAAATATGGTTGTTTTTCATTAGTTTTTTTATCTTTTAACCATTCAAAATAACCTTGAATTGGTATAACACATCTATGTTTTTTACATGAAGACCAAACTGAACGATGTTGATCTAAACTTTCTTTTCTACAATTGAAATATTTTGATTCTGTTTTACCTAATTCTTTTGAATATGGTTCTCCTTGATTTTCTTTTCCTTCATTTGTTGGAGATGAATCTTGAGGTTTTGCCCAAACTGGGATTAAACCAAATTTCAGTTTTTCAAAAACATATTTAGTTTTAATATCTTCTTTGGATTCATTTGAATTTGGTTGTGCTTCATAAATCATAATTGCTGTATTGGTTGGAGCAATATTGTAAGATGGATTCCATCCATCAATTCTGGTTAAGTCGAGCTCGACTTTAAAATCTTCACCCTTGGATTCTTTTACATTTACTTGAAATATATCTTTGTTTGTTTCATCAATTGAGTCGTTCCCTTTATGATATACTGACTCACTAAATGCAACTGGTACTTCCTTTAAAGCCTTAAATGAGAGTTTGTTAGAAGATGATAACATATACGACAAAATTATTTAAAAGTAATCCAATACATACAATTCCTTGAGCGAATCTCCCACACATAGTCACGGTTTGCAACAGTTGTTTGCAATTTTAAAATGTTATAACTTTGTAAAGAATTTATGGATATTAATTTGGAGCAATTAATTAGAAAGATAAAAATTAAGGGGTATTGTGGATTGAGATAGAAAACTATCTTCTTAAGTTCAAAATTAACACAAACCGAATTTTAAAGAGATTGTTTTCGGATTCTTAAGGTAATGCACGAGATTCTGCTCGGAATCCTTAGTAATGCACAATAAGGTGATCGAATGATACTAGAGTAGCTTTTTGAATAGAAACGTATACAATAATAAAGATATATTTTATAAATTTATATATTGATATTGTAGGAGAAAAAAAATAGAGCAATAAATGTTTGTAGAGTAAAATATAAAGTAAAACACACAATTATTTAAAGTGTAAAAGGTAAATAATATAATAAAAACAAGGAATAAAAGTTGATTATATAATTAGTTGTTGATTGAAAATTGATGGATTGATTGATGGGATTGAAGTTAATTCAATATCTTCTCTCTCTTTTTCTCTCTTTCTTTTTTGATTCAAAAACTAATAAATTTATTCTTCATTTTCATTTTTTGGAGCAGTTGATTCTTGTGGAGCTTCACTTAAATCAGTCCATAAAGTTAAATTATCTCTTAATAATTGCATAATTAATGTTGAATCTTTGTATGAATCTTCTGATAAAGTTTCTAAATCAGCAACAGCATCATCA
Source organism: Lodderomyces pseudojiufengensis (assembly GCF_024610245.1). Taxonomy (NCBI): domain Eukaryota; kingdom Fungi; phylum Ascomycota; class Pichiomycetes; order Serinales; family Debaryomycetaceae; genus Lodderomyces; species Lodderomyces pseudojiufengensis. Next base: position 259,378 of record NW_026261523.1, read on the forward strand.
AAAGCTTGTTTAGCTAAATGACAAGCTCTATCTGGTGAATTCAAAATTTCATAATAAAATACGGAGAAATTCAAAGCTAAACCTAATCTGATTGGATGTGTTGGAGGTAATTCGGTAACAGCAACATCTGATGCTTTTTTATATGCTTCTAAGGATTCATCAGCCGCTTCTTTTCTTTTTTCAGCAGTAGCAAATTCAGCTAAATACCTATGGTAATCTCCTTTCATTTTATAATAAAATACTTTTGATTCACCTGATTGAGCACTTCCAATTAAATGATTAGTTAAAACTTCTAAAATATCTTCACAAATTTTACTTAATTCAGCTTCAATTTTAGCTCTGTAATCTCTAATTAATTTAACTTGTTGATCATTACCTTTTGATTCTTCTTTTTGTTCAATTGATGAAACAATTCTCCATGAAGCTCTACGAGCACCAATAACATTTTTGTAAGCAACACTAAGTAAATTTCTTTCTTCTACTGATAATTCTTTTTCTGCTGAAGCAACTTCTTTCATGGCACTAACCATTTCTTCATATCTTTCAGCTTGCTCAGCGAGCTTAGCAAGATAAACAGAGTTTTCTCTTGATGATTCAGTTGACATTATTTTAATGTTATTATACTTTCAGTTCTTGATCTAAATAAAAAAAAGCAATTAGTTAGTATTTTGAATTTGTGAATGAATGAACGGAAAAGATATCAATGTATGGAACGACGGATCAATGGATATCAAATGTTTAGTTTAAGTTTAATCAATAATCTATTTGTTGTTGTTGTTTATTGTTGCACCAATTAGATCTAAAATATATGTTAATTTTGTAAATATATTCCAATCTCTAATCAATTTGGAAAAATGAGCGTTGAATTTAAATTTTAAAGACTTTAGTGATTTGTAAAAAGATCTATGATTTTTTTTTCTCTCACTCTCTCACTAAAAAACTGAGTCGTGTCTGAGTCAAGAATGCAACAAACAACAAACAACAAACATTTCAAAGTATAAACATTTTATTAACAGGAAATTGATTAAATTATATGTTGAACATCAAATGTGGAGTATGATTTTGTAGTATACATGTAATCACTCTCATCTAGTTCGTGCTGTTGCAAAGATATGAAATTGATTGATCGAATTTGAATTGATATTCGTAACAAAACTGCTGGTCTTAAAAGGGGTTTATCTTTGTGAATATTGATTCCTTAACTCCAAACATTTGACAATCCCATAGATCACTTTCCAATGGACAATCATAAAAGACGTCTCAATTAATAAGACATCATGAATTATATTAAACATACATTTAATTGATGATAAGTTTAATGTATATATCTAATTTAATTTAAATATATATAAAAATATAAAAGAGACAATCAAAAATTCAATTTTCTTTTTTTTTTTTTTTTGCTCACTGATTAAAAAATTTTGATATTTTTAGTTGACTAAGATCAATGTCGCGGTAATATTCTACATTTAGATCGAACTCTACACTGTCTTGTTCGTTGTAGAGTGTAATTAAAATACTAATGTTTTGCAGGGTAAAAAAGCGTAAGGAAACTTACGGATTAGTAGCCGCTTCTTGTCCGCCTTGCCTTGTAGACACTGTAGGAGATTCAAAAAGAGGTCAATGATTTTTAAGTCTCGTCAATAATTACATCATACTTGGTACGTATTATTAATAAAATCATACGGCAAAAATATAATCTTTCCAGTCATTAAATCAATTTTGTTTGAAGTCTCTCTTATATCATATCGTATTGATTTATCAACAGGCATTCCTCACGATGTTGATTGTTTTCTTTGTCGTCTGATTTATCCTTATTGGACTTTAAAGTTATTCCAGTCCTTTGTTTAGGTAGTTGGTATTGATAGAATTTACCAGTTTGATAAGAAGCAATAAATATTAGATCATTATAAAATCCAATTTCTACTTTATTTTTATTATGTTGTTGATAAGTATGTTCTGGTAATTTTACATAAGCAAAAGATCTTGTAGGAGGTTCCCAAATTAAATTATCAAACAAATCTTTGTAAGGAATATTCTTAAGTATAGATGAAGTATATTGATTATTTATAAATTTCTTTTTTGTTTTCTTGAACCATGATTTTGATTTAGTTTGTTGTTGTGGTTTTTCTTCTTGAGAATATAATAGTAGATTTGCAAGACTTTCATTCAAATCATCTGATGAGGATCTATTTGCTTCTCCGTCACTTTGTTCATCACTATGATCATAAATATCCCTTCCATCTTCATTCTCATCTAAATTTATATCTTTATCACTCAATTTGAATAAATGTATTGTACTAGATTCAGATCCACAACCTAAAATTAAATCTTGATTATGAAAACTTAATGAATTAATGGTAGTTAAATTATGACCACGTCTTAAATTTTTCACACTACTTAATGTAACTTTGTCTTCTTCATTTTGTACAAGGTCAAACACTCGTATTATCGTGCCTTTAGTGGATGCTGTGGCAATTTTAGAACCTAGATGTGATATCGATATTTTACCAATTTCCGAATCATGAGCTTTGAATATAATCATCGGTTTTAAATTGATAGTATCGTAAACTAATAACCAACCATGACCTTCCTTGTTTAAATCATCGATTGTAATCTTGGGATTGTCCAATATCTTAGTTTCTTTAATCTTCGGTGTTATCGCAATATATTCATTTAACTGTTCATTAACTAGTGATGAGTCATTTAATGAATTTAAAGGTAGACATAACCAAGATAAATCATTTATACTTAAATCCCCTATAAATCCATGTTCAATTGTAGATTTGATTTTTAAAGTCTTCAACAATTTTAAACAACTTAAATCATATATTTGGATTTCACCCAGTTGTAAAACGACAACTAACCTTTTTCGATTCAACTTCACATCAATTACCAGTGATTCAAACTTTAAATCCATTATTTTTAAATTTTGCTTCAAATTATAAATCTTTAATATGTTGTCGTCCTCAGGTACTATGATCGTTAAACTTGTTGAGAACAACATCTTTAATAATTTCGTAGGATAAACATCTGGTTCAACCGGTTTAGCGGTTTGCAGTTGTTGCTCTTCGTTTTCAATTGAATTTGAAAGTGATTTTCGTAATGGATTTTGAGCCGATGAATATAACTCACCAAATGGATCACAATTGAAAATTTTATGATTTTCAGAAGTTGAGATTGATAATGATGAGTAATCAGGATTAAATGCTAGATCATTGATTATCATTGATGGTAAAGATTTTCTAGTTGCAATTAATGCAAATATTAATTAACTACTAACAATCATAAAAGAAAACTGAAACGCGGTAATTATTGATTTTGTGCCATACTTCAAAATTGACATACATGCATTAAAATCATCTATACAAGGATTAAGCAACTACTCTTTAACTTCTTCCAAAATGACTTTTCTACTTTTAGTTTCACCGTTTGAAGGTTTTGTTTCTGCTCCAGTTGCACTTTTATCATCTTTACTCACAAGAGGTTCAATTTTTTCACCACTTGACTCTGTGCTCTGTTTACTAGCTTTCTTACTCTTTTTTGATTTTTTCTTTTTTGGTTCTTCCCATCCATATAAAGGTATAAAACTTTCAATAACTCCACAATCTGCAAACAAATTAGGGAATAACCAAAACGGTTTGGGAAATGCAACTAATGATACTATATAAATGATTAATCTAATGATTGCAATTACAAAAAACAAAGCAATTAAACCTAATGCACCCATTGATAAATACCAAACTCCTCTTCTCATAAATGTTGGCCATAATGGAAACAATATAATTGTAAATACTCCAGCAATTGCCAATATTGAATATAACAAAATATAAGGATTTGGTCTTGTATATAACCATCCAAAATATGATTTTGGATCAATAACGGCCTTTTCAGCTCTTTTAAATGTTGGTTTATCACGTACTGGTTTCCAACCTTTAATAGCTTTAACTTCAGAATAATGTAATTTATTAATTGGTAAAATTAATTGATTTTGAATTAATAGTACAAATATTTTTTGAACTTCTTGAGCATTTGCAATTGGAATTAATCCGTTTTTAGGGTTTTGTTGTTTTGATTTATAATCATCACTCAACAAGGCTCTTTCAAATCTTTTATATTTAAAGAATTCAATATCAGTTTTATTATCTAATAATCCTGATCTTTGTTTTAATATTGAGTTTTGAAATAAATAATTGGCTATATTTATAGCTGCTGGAGCTCTTTGACCTGTATTAGTTTGAATCTGGAATTGTCCCGAACCAGGTGGTGGAGGTGGAGATGACATAATCAATGTTGACTTTGGATGTTAAACTTGATTTAAAGCTAATTGTTATTACGTATCCAGTTTTATCGTTTTTTTTTTCGCATTTTTCATGTTACAACTCAAAACGCATACGCACGACTGAACCAAATTTGTCAGAGCATTCACATTAAAAAATACACTTCCATCATATGAATGTTTGATAAATCTATAAAAGTCTATAAATAACTACCTAGGCTTATAGTTCAGAAAATCTTTGGAAAAATTCTTCTGCAACTTTGACACTCCAAAATTCTCCATTACTTTGTACATAACCTAAATGTCCACCTAGATCAGTTTCAACCATACATAAATATGGATTAGTTTTACAGTCTAAAATTGGTAATCTACAACTAACAGCAGGATCATCATTTGAATTTATTATTAAAGTTGGTGTTTTAATGTTTAAAATTTTTCTTTGTGGTGAAGATTCTCTATAATATTCAAATGCATTTTTAAAATTTGAAGTTTTACAAGTAATTAAATCATCAAATTGCCATGTTGATTTAATAGTTTTTAATTTTTTCATCACTTCTTCATTGACTAAATCTGGATTATGGTCATGAATCTCCTTATAATTATTTTTAATGATTTTTGTAAGAAATCCAGTTAATCCAGGTCCAAGTAAATATTTACCAGTATATGAATTCTCAATATGATAAGCGCTATCAATGAGGTCCCATGGACAACCAACGACACAAGCAGCATCGACTAATGGCTCACTTCCGTTCTCACCTTCTTCACCTAGAAAATTTGATAACATTGCTGCACCAAAACTAAAACCAGCCGTGAAGATTTTTCTATTTGGCCATTTTGATTTGAAACTAGTCAATACTTCTCTGATATCATCTGTTGCAGCTGCATTGAATAATTTTTCTGATGTGACTTTTGTACGGCAACAGCCTCTGTTATTGATGACTACTATATCCCAACCTTCAGTATTCTTTTGAATAACTTCTGCAAAATTTCGAATCATAGCCTCGTGAGAACCACCTCCTAATCCATGCAAAATAACAACAATTGGTTTGTCATTATTAGTGGAAGGTTCATTTAAAGTCTCAAGTTCTTCTTTTGTAAAATATCTTGTTCTTGGATGTAATTTTGGAAATCCTTCAGGTAAAGTTTCTTCATAAATTTTATTAAATTCTTCTTTCGATTCAGGTTTTTCAATGACCCAATCTAATGAACAAATTCCACCATCTTTATATTTGAAAATTTCTCTACCATACCAAATTAAAAATTTTTTAGAATTATTGGATGATGTGTAATGTAATGTTTGTAATGAACCGTTGAATAATAGTGGATTTAACCATAGTTTTTTTGATGAATCAATTGTTTTTAAAGTTGAAATAAATTGATTGAAACTGATTTTATCTTTACTATTCAATTCCACTGCGTTATCTTCTGGTACTTGATGAAGCTTCACATCGGTTCTAAACCCCCATTTCAAAATCAGCATCTTTGACTGATGCAAAATGCTAAGAAATTGAGATGATTTTTAACTACTCTTATATAATTCTCGGTGTTTGATGTCATCAAAAACTTTTGTGTACGTAAAATTTAAGTCCGAATGATTCTTGAAAATATGGCCCAATAAATTTTGCAAGAGCCAGAATTGAATCTATTAATCTATAAATCTATTTGTCTTTCTTTTTAAAGAATCTACCACCTAATTTTGGAGAATCTGGAGCTAACTTATCTAATTTCACAAAAGAATTAGATCTAGAGTTAGGTGTAGATGCGTGTTTCAAAGATAACTTGAAATGACCAGTACTGTTATTTAATTTTGGATTACTCATTATCTTTATTGGTGTAGTAGATCCTGACTTTAAACTAGCACTTTCACTTCCACTCCCGTCTGTATAAGTTGGTGCAAATCCATCTTGTATATAACTATCCTCTTCATCGTCATCATCTATTGCTTCATTATATGATGGGATATGGGAAAAATCAACACTTTTGTTTCTTTTCTTGAGTTTCTTATTATTCATCTCTATAGCTTTTGCGATCGGTATATCAAAATATTCACTCAAGTTGGTGACTGAATTATTTGCGGAAGCTAATGGTGTACCTGATTGTGATCTTAATTGTTCCATAGGAGTTTGTGGTAGATTCATATCATATATTTTATCAAATTTATGCTTTTCATATAAAGGTGGAGCAGTATCTTCTCTATCTAAATTATCACCTTCTTCATTTTCCTCTTCTTCTTCCTCTTCTTCTCCCTCGTCTTCATCATCTGACACAGCAGGTGTTGTTGGAGCAGATTCTTTCTTATGAAACAAAACATCTTCCTTTTTGTAATCTAATTGGAAAGTTCCATGATGATTGTCTACGTCATAATGTCTACCCACCACATGACCGATGTTTGCACTTATGTAAACATATATTGGTAAATTTGCTCTTAGCTCACTTGTATGTCCTTCTTTATTCTTTAGTTGAATGGCAACTCTTAATCTATGTTTTACAACAATCATACTATTTTTAGTCTCACAACTTTGAGTAATTTGTTTCAATTGATTTGGCACTTTGAAATGTGTTTTTATAACCCATCTATCATATTCAATATCTGAATTTGGTGGAATTGTTAATGGCTGTTTCCCGCATAATCTTTCATATTCCGGAGATCTTTGATTTTCAAGTTGTATATGATAATGCTCTACTATACATGCATTAATTGCTTTTATACTTAGTCCTTTAGCTATAGGTACAATAGTTATGTGTATTGGCACCGTCGAACCAATCGCTACTCCCTTTTTGGGCATACTGACACAATATTGTAATTTACCAACCCAAGTATTATTAACATCTATTGAATCACATAAGTTCATATTTTGTGGATGTAAAGTTCGAACTATTCTAATATGTTTACTTATCTGATGTGCTCTTTCAAACCTTCCTCTTTCTATTGAACATTGTAGTTTGTATAATAATGTACCTATTGGCAAACTTTCAACAGTTTCGGAGACACTTGCTGGTAAATATACTTTGAAAGGTAAACTATAATTTCCTTTTGGTAATAAAAAGGAATGTAATGAAGAATCTTTCAAATCTTTGAATGGTGTTCCATCGATACCTGATTTTGGAATTTGAACAATCTTAGAAGCTGCTTTTGAAGTTCCATTTACGTTAAATTGTGGAGTTGATTTAGTTCTATGATATTGAGGTCTTGGACTTGAAGTTCCAGAAGTATTTCCCGAGGCATCACTCACTGTCCCTTTTTTTAATTTATACATTGGTATAGTTCCATCTCCATAATTTCCAAATACGACTTTCCCTTCATCATCACATAATAAATTATCCCAATCAATTTTCAAAACACATAATCTATCTAAAAATTGTTCATGAGTTTCTTTCAGCATATACTCATAATAAAATTCACCAATTAAATTTAATTTGATCTTTTTGACATGAATATCTTCCTTTGATGAAATTTTAACACTACCTTCCAATAGTACATGTTCTACTTCAAATTCATTTCCTTTTATTAGCAATAAATTTTTATGATGAGATTTTATTTTTACATCAAAATAAGAAAGATGTAAATGTTGGTTAAACATTATTTGGATTTGTTAATCTTTTGGAATCAAATCTAGTATTTTCAAAAGAAAAAAATAATCTAATGAAGTAATGAATCATGGACTTTAATAAATATGTTTTAGATTTCAAAATGAAGAGGCTTTATTATTCTTTTAATGCAAGTACTGTTAAAATTTATTCATTTGATTCTGTTTGAAAAAAAAGAGTAAAACATCAGTTCAACTTTAAAATTGCTTTGTTTTGGTTTTGTATTTGAATTATTAACTACGATATGCTTTGGTCGTGAATTCAATCTAGTACTATCGCAATTTGCTTGAAGAAGAGAGTCTCATAATAAATTTTCGTCAAAAGTCTTTCTATAGAGAAGATAAATTTAATTTAGCCTAATAAAGTTTAATTACGTCAGAGTTATTTAAAAATTCTTTTTCAAATTGCGCTTGCGCTTTTGAATATTATGGCTTACAACGAAACAAACAAAATGCTATATGAATTATTTATTAATTAACCTATTTATAAATATTATCAAGTACCCAATGAATTAAAGACGTTATGTATGCAAGTCTTACCTAAGTAAAATTCATCTATTAATGCAAAATTTGAAAAAAAAAGGTCAGATAATGTTGCTAATGCTAAGTCGCTCCCACTCTCTCAACCAGTCTTAAAATATAGCTCTCAAAATTTAATCCTACCGGTTCTCAACCTGAACTTCCAGCTCCGGGCTCGAACCCTTCTGCCTCTCCCGTCAGTTCTATCAGTGGCTTCACAACCGTGACATCTAAAACACAATCACAACTCGGTATTTTCCAAAAAGAAATAATTACCTGATAATTTTTGTTCTTTATCCATTTGTGAATCCAATTTATTAATTCTTGGTCTATAAGAATTTGGATCTCTTCTGAAAGTAACATTTAAATTTTTTAAAAATCTATTACAACCAGTTAATAAAGATTCTGGTGATTTTGCAATAGCATGTCTTGATGGTTTACCTTCAAATACAATAACTCTATCAGCTAAATAAGTAGCCATAATGAAATCGTGCTCAACTATAAAAGCTGTCTTTTTAGCATGTAAAATAAATCTTCTTATAACTTTTGAACATATAATACGTTGTTCTGAATCTAAATAAGCTGATGGTTCATCAATTAAATATAAATCAGCTTGAATTCCCAAAGCTAATACGATAGCGACTCTTTGCAATTCACCACCAGATAAAGTTTGAACTTCTTGATCAACAATATCTTCAATTTTCAATGGTTTAACAACATCAGATTGAAATTGTGGATGTAAGAATGAAGCTCTAATTTTTTTGAAAAATAATTGTCTTACTGTACCTGTAAATTTTGGTGCAATTTTTTGAGGTTTCATAGAAACATTTAATTTTGGAATCTCCTTATTATTATCAGCCGCTATAGCACCTGCTAATAATTTACAAAAAGTTGTTTTACCAGTACCATTTTCTCCCATCATTACTAAAATTTCAGAATTTGTAAAATCACCAGCTTCAACATCTAATTTGAAATCACCTTGTGTCTTGGACATACTTGGATAAGCTAATGAATTTGATTTATCTAAAATCATTTCATCTGCTGCATCAGCTAATCTGAATTGTAATGATTCAGTTCTAAATCTCATATTTTCAGTTGGAATATGACCATCTAAAAAGATATTAATACCTTCTCTTACTGATGATGGTAAAGTAACTACACCATAAACTGATGGTGCACCATATAAAATACAAACAAAATCTGATAAGTAATCCAATACTGATAAATCATGCTCTACACAAATGATATATGTAGTGGCAGATAATAATGATCTTATAATTTCTGCGGCTCTTAATCTTTGCTTAACATCTAAATATGAAGATGGTTCATCAAACATATAAACATTTGCATCTTGTACACATGTCATACCTAATGCAAATCTTTGTAATTCTCCACCAGATAAATTTTCAACTTCTCTTTTCAAAACATGCTGTAATTCTAATACTCTCAAAACGTAATCATATGAATCTGGTCTTTCATTTTTACTTTGTAATATTGCTCCAACTTCTTTTACTTTGGATTTAGCTAATGCTCTTGGAATATTATCCACATATTGTGGTTTGATTATACATTTAATATCATCTTCTAAAACTTTTGTAAAATAATTTTGTAATTCTGAACCTCTAAAATGTCTCAAAATTTCTTCCCAATCTGGTGGATTATCATATCTTCCTAAATTTGGTTTTTGTTTACCAGCTAAAATTTTTAATGCAGTTGATTTTCCAATACCATTAGTTCCAACTAAACCTAAAACTTGTCCTGGTCTTGGAGTTGGTAATCTATGTAATTTGAATGAATTTGCTGAATATCTATGAGTTGTTTCACCTTCTAAATTTGTTGGTAAATTAATAATTGTTATTGCATCAAATGGACATTTCTTTACACATATACCACAACCTATACATAACGTTTCTGATATAAATGCAATTTTAGAAGCTGGAGTAACTTCTATACATAATTTTCCAGTTTTAACAACAGGACAACTTTTCCTACATTCTTGCTTACATTTTTTTGGTTTACATCTATCCGTTGAAACAATAGCAATTCTTTCATTTTTTGAACTAGTATCACCCTTCTGATTCTTAGCCCCTTTCCCTTTCGAGCTCATAATGTGATTGTATTGATTAGGTTGATGTACTATGTAGTGATTTAAAGATAAAATAAAATAATGATTGTATAGGTAAATGTTACTTAATTAATATTTGTTAGTAAATTTCAATTATGTACTGCGATGCTAAAATTTTTTATTTTTTTTTTTTTCGAGTTATTTTTCACGCTACTACCAAGTGACGTGTTTAATTTTTTTTCATTTTTGCTTACTAAATAAAGTAACATTATTGGTTGTATATAAAGGTGTCTGTCGACAGTACTCATCTTACATTGAAACAAAATAGCTAAGACGAAGTGAATGAGTGAGGGTCTTATTGAATATTTGTGAGATTTTTGTTAACATCACTCATAGGCTACACGGAATAGTTCAAAATTTTTTATTCAATTGATTTCGCATTAATTCGTATCAAATTTAAAGTGACTTTAAAGTTTCAAAATCAAGGTTAGAGTTGTAAACACTCTTTTTAAGATCATATTAAAAGTATCACCTTCAAAAATTCAAGCTTTAAGTGCTTTATTTTTGATTCTTCTCAGTAGTTTAAATTGTAATACTTGTGATTTTAAATATGACAAAATCATAAAAATCAGAGTAGACTATTCATACATACATAGTGTCATGAATCGAGACTTAGTTTCTCGTATAATACTTAGCCTAATATTATTGTATTGTAATGCTTCATAGGTAGTGCATCAACCATTCAAATATTAAATCAAAAAAAAGAATAAAAAAAGTCAACAAATTTAAATTTTCCCTTTTATTTTGTTTCACTTTTTTCTTTTAATGCATTATTTAATCAAATTATACATGAATTTAAATATCATCAAGATTGGTTAATCCAATGGGTATCATCGAAATACTAACTATTAAACATAGGATGAGCTGCTCAAATGTTTAGAATTGCTCTGAAAGCTTATCATTGAGTCCCTATTTGCTTAACAAGTGGCAATTCTTAGATGTTATATTTCAATGGTGTTGTCTAAAATTTCATTTTTGATTGTTGGTCTAGTTTGAGTTGAATTTTCGAAATTCTTAACTTAAATCCGATTTGCATATACTAGCTAATGGAGAGGAATATCATTTAAATTCTTGTGAATGAAATCAGACAATGAAAGGATGAAACACTAGGATAATGTACCTGATACAAATCATATGGAGTGGCTGCAAAAAATTAAAAATTGTTCAACATACAAATATTTGATCATCCAAATTGTTGACATTCATACAATGAATGAAAAGTATAAAAATAATTACATTTATCATTGAAAATGTTTCAAAATATGCAACTACTGGTGTTCGGATTTTTGTCGAAGTTGCCCATTGATGTCGGTTTGTTGTATAAGATGCTAATTCTTTGATGATACATAGTTAGGACAAATCCGCAGACGTTTTATAAGTCCTTCTATGAGCTAATTGATGTTTATAGCATGCTCAATAAATTTTGATATAATGAAATAATAGGCTTTCAAACGATCTAATTGTTTCAATCTTTATCGCTCTTCGTATGAATAAAGGAGATTAATTGCCTTTATCCAATAGCTATGTTATTTTTCTGCAAATTTAAGAAATTTGTCGTTGTTGTCCACATACTAAATTTTCTTTATTTTTTTTTAATTTCTTTCTTTACAACTGATATTCGGCTAACCAAACTTACAATCACATACACCAACACCGATCAAAATCACCATTTATCACCTTGTTATAAATTATATCGATACCAAAACTTATTTACCAATATTCCAAGTACCAGAAACTTTTTCATTTAAAAGTAGATATTAAAAATCAATTCATTATCATATCAGATAAAAATAAGCCATTTTGAGATCAAACTCGAGGAATCAGTCCCATAAAAATCTTTCACAGTTGAATTAGGCGCTTATTATTTGATTGCCTGGAAGCATTATATTATCCACAAATGAAACCATCAGTACCCGAGGAAGCTTCATTAAATCCAGATTTATATGGTTTAAGAAGATCACATAGAGAAAGAAAAGGTCCGGCGGTAATTGAATCAGACTCGGATTCTGATGATGTACGACCAACAAGAAAAAAGAAAACTCATCAGGATTATGAAGATGATATGGAGTTAGATTTAGATGATGATGAAGAAGAAGAATTTGATGACGAAGATGATGAATTTGATGACGAAGATGATGAATTTGTAGTTGGAAATAAACCTGTAAAGAAAAAATCAATATCTAAACCAAAAAGAAAACTTCACAAAAAGAAGATACAAACATCTGTTAGTCCCGAAATACCTCCTCAAGAATTAAGGTTTTCAACAAGGAATAATAAACAAATAAATTATACAGTTGATGACGGTAATGATGATGATTTATTAGAGTCAGATCAAGAAGAAGATGAAGATGAAGAAAATGGAAATTATTACTATTATCAACAAGCAATAGAACCTGAAAATGAAAGAGGAATTGATTTGGTAATGGATCATAAATTGAATCCAGAAAATGCTGAGATAACAAATGAACCAAGGTTGGATTACCTTTTCAAAATCAAATGGACCGACGCGTCTCATTTACATAATACTTGGGAAACTTTTTCAGATTTGAAAGACTATAAAGGATTCAGAAAACTCGACAATTACATAAAACAATTTATAATATATGATAACGAAGTCCGAAATGATCCGTTAACTACAAAAGAAGATTTAGAAGCTATGGATATTGAACGAGAAAGACGAAGAGATGAACAAGAAGATTACATGCAAGTTGAAAGAATTGTAGATAGTCAAAGAGTTGAAAAAGATGATGGTGAAACTAAATTAGAATATTTTGTTAAATGGAGGCGACTTTATTATGATGAATGTTCTTGGGAAGATGCTGAAGAAATTGCAAGATTAGCTCCCGATCAAGTAACTAAATTCCAACAAAGATTAAACTCTAAAATACTACCTCATTTATCAGCAAATTATCCAAATTCCCAAAGACCAAGATTTGAAAAATTAGTCAAACAACCTATGTTTATTAAAAATGGAGAATTAAGAGATTTCCAATTGACTGGATTAAATTGGATGGCTTTCCTTTGGTCAAGAAATGAAAATGGGATTTTAGCTGATGAAATGGGTTTAGGTAAAACAGTACAAACAATAGCATTTTTATCATGGTTAATTTATGCAAGACGACAAAATGGACCTCATTTAGTAGTAGTTCCTTTATCAACTATACCTGCATGGCAAGAAACTTTTGAAAAATGGTCTCCAGATATTAATTGTGTTTACTATTTAGGAAATAGTGAAGCTAGAAAGACCATTAGAGAATATGAATTTTATACTACTAATGGAAAACCAAGATTTAATGTTCTTTTAACAACTTACGAATATATTTTAAAAGATAGAAATGAATTAGGATCTTTCAAATGGCAATCCTTAGCAGTTGATGAAGCACATAGATTGAAAAATGCAGATTCATCACTTTATGAATCATTGAAAAGCTTTAAAGTTGCCAATAGATTATTAATCACCGGTACTCCATTACAAAATAATATAAAAGAATTGGCTGCTTTATGTAATTTTTTAATGCCTGGTAGATTTAATATAGAACAAGAGATAGATTTTGAAACACCAGATGAAGATCAAGAACAATATATCAAAGAATTACAGAAAAATATCAAACCTTTCATATTAAGGCGATTGAAAAAAGATGTTGAAACGTCTTTACCTTCTAAAACAGAAAGGATTTTACGTGTTGAATTGTCTGATATTCAAACTGATTATTATAAAAATATTATCACCAAAAACTACGCTGCATTAAATGCAGGTAACAAAGGTTCTCAAATTTCATTATTAAATGTTATGAGTGAATTGAAAAAGGCATCAAATCATCCTTATCTATTTGATGGTGCTGAAGATAGAGTTTTATCAAGAGCCGGGTCATCCAATAGAGAAAATATCTTGAAAGGTATGGTTATGTCTTCTGGAAAAATGGTATTATTAGAACAATTGTTAACAAGGTTGAAAAAAGAAGGTCATAGAGTTCTAATATTTTCTCAAATGGTTCGAATGTTAGATATTTTGGGAGATTATATGTTTATAAAAGGTTATCCATTTCAAAGATTGGATGGAGGTATACCATCATCTCAAAGAAGAATCTCAATTGATCATTTTAATGCACCAGATTCAAAAGATTTTGCATTTTTATTATCCACAAGAGCTGGTGGATTAGGTATAAATTTAATGACAGCTGATACAGTTATTATATTTGATTCAGATTGGAATCCTCAAGCTGATTTACAAGCAATGGCTCGTGCTCATAGAATTGGTCAAAAGAATCATGTACTGGTTTATAGATTTGTTAGTAAAGATACAGTTGAGGAACAAATTTTAGAAAGAGCTAGAAAGAAAATGATTTTAGAATATGCTATTATTTCATTAGGAATAACTGACCCCAATGCAAAAAAGAGTAGTAAAACTGAACCATCAAGTAATGAATTATCTCAAATATTAAAATTTGGTGCAGGTACAATGTTTAAAGATAACGATAATCAACTGAAATTAGAAAATTTGAATTTAGATGATGTTTTAAATCATGCAGAAGATCATGTTACAACACCTGAATTAGGTGAATCAAATTTAGGTTCAGAAGAATTTTTAAAACAATTTGAAGTTACTGATTATAAAGCTGATATTGAATGGGATGATATTATTCCACAAGAAGAATTAACAAAATTAAAAGATGAAGAAAAGAAAAGAGCAGATGAAGAATATTTACAAGAACAAATTGCAATGTATTCGAAGAGAAGAGCTGCTGTTACTAAATATGAAAATGGTTCAGTTGTACCTAGTGATGTTGAAGATAGTGGTGAAGAACCAGGTATTAAAACAAAAAGAAGAGGTGCTATTGATCATCAATTATCTGAAAAGGAAATTAGAGGAATTTATAGATCTATATTAAGATGGGGTGATTTAACTGGAAAATGGGAACAATTAGTCGAAGAAGGTACAATTTCAAATAAAAATCCAGTATATATAAAACATGCTTACAATGAAATAGTTAGTACAGCAAGAAAATTAGTTAAAGAAGAAGAAATTAGAAGAGCTGAAGCTTTAGCTGAATTAGAAAGAAAAGCAAAAGAACCTAAAAAGGAAGATGATCCTAAACAAACAGCATTATGGATTGCAAAAAAGAAAGAGAAAAAAGCTGTTTTATTTGAATATCAAGGTGTTAAAAATATTAATGCTGAAATTATTTTAAATAGACCAGTTGATATGAAAGCATTAGCGAAAATTATACCTAAAGATGATCCATTACAAATTAAATTACCAAAACAACCAAAAGCTGTACAAGCATGGACTTGTGAATGGACAGCAAAAGACGATGCAATGTTATTAGTTGGTGTTTATAAATTTGGTTATGGATCTTGGGTTCAAATTAGAGATGATCCATTATTAGGTTTGCAAAATAAATTATATTTGGAAAATACACCTTCTTCGAAAGAATCAAAGGAAGACAAAGCTAGTAAGGATGCTACAAAGAAAGTACCTGGGGCCGTTCATTTGGGAAGAAGAATGGATTATTTATTCAACTTGATAAGAGATGACGGCGATTCAGCTCCTGAACCAATTACAACAACTACTAAAAAGAGAGGTAGAAAACCCGCCGAATCTACCAATAAAAAAAGATCAATATCTAAATCAGAAACACCAGAAATCAATACGAGAAATGTAAAAGCCAAAAAGACACCATCTCACGATAGTAAAAGACCTACACCAATTCCACATTCTAAAAAATCAACTTCATCTTCAAATTTAAAACATGAAAGTAGTAATAGTTCAACCAAAATCAATAAAGATCACGAAACTCATATTAAAAAAGAATCATCACATACTGAACACAGTAATAACTCACATCAAAATGGAAACGGTAAACATAATGATTATGAATATGATAGCATGGATGAATCAAAATGTAAATCAGTTTTAGCACCAGTTTATAAATCATTAAAAAATTTACAAAAAGGAAGTAAAGGATTAGATAAACACGAATGGGCAAAAATTTTAAAAACTGAATTAATAAATGTTGGTGATGAAATTGAAAAATCAATTGAAAAATCAATTGAAAAAATTAAAAATGAAGAAGAATCTAAAAAATTTAAAAAACATTTATGGTCATTTGCTGGATCTTATTGGCCAAGTAAAGTTCCAAGTAATAAAATTAGTGAAATGTATAAAAGAATTAAGAAATCTTGATTTAAAAGTTTGTTATTGGATACCCAAAAATGATAAAAATAATAGGTATATAGAGTTCAATTTCAAGATCTTAGTTGTATAATTGTATTAATCAAAAAATTTAATTGTATCATTAAAATATTGAATATCTGATCTTGATAATTGTAGTTACACAGTATACGAACTGTATAACCAAACTTTCATCAATTAAATCCTGACTTTCAACAATTCGATCTTAATTTTCAAAGAATTAAATCCAAATTATTTCATTACTCATTACTTTATGTGTAATTAAAATTTCGATGATTTGACTCACTAGTATTGGATGTCCATCAGAGATTGCTTTGAGATCGATCACCTATCAGATCCAATACTAGCAAGTATAATCATCGAAATATTGAACACTTTGTAAATCGGTAGTGATGCAATTGGCATATGATGAATCCAAGTTATTTCATTATTCATTACTTTATTCGTAATTATATTGTTGAAAGTTAGGATCAGACTAAAAAAATGCTTTTTATCAAATTCAATGTTCTTTCCAATGAAGATTAACATCTTTCCTAGTTCATTTGAAATTCGATGATTCTGATTATTTAAATGTGAATTTTTCAAGTTACCTAATAAATAAATCTTTTGATTTAGATCTAGACTATAGTTGAAGTGAAAATTCACTTTTTTTCGTGCGACTGACCAAATTTGATAAAGGTTAAAATGAGTATTTTGGTAGCAATTTGACGTGTCTACGTGTTCAAATATCTACCATTGGTCTACTAATTCTTTATTGAATTCTTAAATCTGAAATTTAGACTAGACTCAGTTATTAAATATTATATGATTTAATTATTTGTGCCAATGCTTAAAATTTATTATTAGACTAAACTATTATACATTATCATAATGTCACACAAAATTTTGTTTCTGTGTTACTGAAAAAATTGAAATTTTTTTTTTTTCAAAACATCTCTCCTTTATTGAATACAAAAAAAAAAATATCAAATAAATAATTTTCAATCACTCTTTTATATTAAGTGCTTTTTTTATTTCACAAATCACCCAACCAATTTCAATTTATAAACTAGGAATATACCTAAGTTAATTCAATACTTTGTATTTTATTACTTTTTATATACCTTTTTTTTTTTATTCATTCAAAAAAATAAAAATTTACGTATAAGATAATAATTTCAAATTTCATTTGAAGATATATATAAGTGATAATCTATCAATCATATATACCAAACACTTGAAATAATTTTATTTTATCACCTAAATTTATAAAAAATCCCAAAAAAATTAGAAAATTATAAAAAATCAAAAACTTTTAAATCCCACCCCAAACCCAAAAAAAAATGTCAGCTGCTGAAACTAATCAACTCCAAGAATCATTGGAAAAGTTGAATATTGATTCACAAAATGCTCCAGTTGAACAACAATCAACCACTGAATCTCAAGTTGAACCACCAACTGAAGAACAAGGAGAATCAACTGGAGTTGCTGAAAATTCAGCTTCATTATATGTTGGTGAATTAAATCCATCAGTTAATGAAGCTACTCTTTTTGAAATTTTTTCACCAATTGGTCAAGTTTCTTCAATTAGAGTTTGTCGTGATGCTGTTTCAAAAAAATCATTAGGATATGCTTATGTTAATTATCATAAATTAGAAGATGGTGAAAAAGCTATTGATGAATTGAATTACAGTTTAATCGAAGGTAGACCATGTAGAATTATGTGGTCTCAAAGAGATCCATCAACAAGAAGATCAGGTGATGGTAATATTTATATCAAAAACTTACATCCAGCTATTGATAATAAAGATTTACATGATACTTTTTCAGCTTTTGGAAGAATTTTATCATGTAAAGTTGCCACTGATGATATGGGTCAATCAAAATGTTTTGGTTTCGTTCAATTTGAAACTGGTGAAGCTGCTGAAGATGCCATTAAAAATGTTAATGGTATGTTATTAAATGATCGTGAAGTTTATGTTGGCAAACATGTTTCCAAAAAAGATCGTGAATCTAAATTTGAAGAAATGAAAGCAAATTTCACAAATATTTATGTTAAAAACATTGATTTAGGATTTTCAGAAAAGGAATTTGAAGATTTATTTAATCCATTTGGTGAAATTACTTCTATTTATTTAGAAAAAGATCAAGATGGAAAATCAAAAGGTTTTGGTTTTGTTAATTTTGAAAATCATGAATCTGCTTTAAAAGCTGTTGAAGATTTGAATGATAAAGAAATTAATGGTCAAAAAATTTTTGTTGGAAGAGCTCAAAAAAAGAGAGAAAGAACTGAAGAATTGAAAAAACAATATGAAGCAACAAGATTGGAAAAATTATCAAAATATCAAGGTGTTAATTTATTTGTTAAAAATTTAGATGATCAAATTGATTCAGAAAAATTAGAAGAAGAATTTAAACCATTTGGTCAAATTACCTCAGCTAAAGTTATGATTGATGAATCAGGAAAATCTAAAGGTTTTGGTTTTGTTTGTTTCAATACTCCAGAAGAAGCAACTAAAGCTATTACTGAAATGAATCAAAGAATGGTTAACGGTAAACCATTATATGTTGCTTTAGCTCAACGTAAAGATGTTAGACGTTCACAATTAGAACAACAAATTCAAGCTAGAAATCAAATGAGAATGCAAAATGCTGCAGCAGCTGGTGGATTACCAGGTCAATTTATGCCAACTATGTTTTATGGTCAACAAGGATTTTTCCCACCAAATCAAAGAGGTAATGCTCCATTCCCAGGTCCAAATCCTCAAATGATGATGAGAGGTAGAGGTCAACCATTCCCAGAACAATGGCCAAGACCTGGACCAAACGGTCAACCAGTTCCTGTTTATGGAATCCCACCACAATTTCAACAAGATTTTAACGGTCAAAACTTAAGACCACAACAACAACAACAACCAATTCCACAACAACAACAGCAACAACAACAAAGAAATTACTTCCCAAATCGTCAACAAGGAGGTAAAGTTTCATCAAAAGATTTAGCTGCCATTATTTCAAGTGTTCCACCAGAACAACAAAAAAGAATTTTAGGTGAAGAATTATATCCAAGAATTGTCTCAACTGGTAAAGCTCAAGACCCAGAAGCTGCTGGTAAAATTACTGGTATGATGTTAGGTTTAGAAAATCAAGAAATCTTAGATTTGTTAGATAATGATGAATTATTTAATACTCATTTCGAAGATGCTTTAACTGCTTTTGAAGAATATAAAGCTGGTCAAGTTAATAACAATAACGAAGAATCAGCTTAAATTCTCTAGTTGATTCTTCTTTTTTTTTGGCTTTTTTTGCTGATGAAAAAAAATTCAATGTTTACATAAATATTATAGATTTCCAATTGTTCAATAATCAACGTTACGATATTTATGAGACAAAATTTGTATAATAATATTAATTAGGTTAATAATTTCAATGAAAAATAAAATGTGTTTAAAAAAATTGTAAAAACATTAATGTAGAGTGAGTTTTTGTCGATGCTCTTCAATTGTCTTTTCATACAAGCAACGCAGGTTTAAAAAATGTGGTGTTTGAATCTCTTCGTCCTGATCTTTCCCCTTTAATGGACTTTAAAATTGTCTGAGTCGATCGAAATTATGTTGCATCAGTTTTGTGTGATGTTTGATGTTAAAATATAAAATTCCCTCGACAACCGCAATCTTATAAATTTTATCAAATAATTAAAAAGTTTTAGATCCTTATACTAAATTTCAACGTTGCATACTTAAAATATACTTGGACTGATACTCAACAATAATTCCAACACTCGATATCCCGACTTGATTTTTATTAACGACCAATTATACCAATCAACACTACTCATTCATTTATTACTATTCAAACTCAAAATAAATAATGCCGGAGTTGGAGCAATTAAAAGTTACACCGGCTAACGGTTATACGGTATCTCCAAAAGATTTTGAATCTAATAATAAAGTAAAATTATCAGGAAGAATACTAAATGTTATGACAACATTACCAACACAAATAGTAAGTAATTATGATCCAAAAAATAATCATTATTATTGGGAAGTTGATCCATTTCGTGGTAATTCAGCATTATTTTCATCACAAAGTTTTTTACAACAACATTCAGATTGGGAAACTCATTTAATTGCATGGACTGGTGAATTAAAAAATAAATCAAAAAATACAGTTAATTTGACTTCAGAAACTTTAGAAGATGATCCACTTTATTTAGATGAAGAAGATAAAGAAGAAATCGAAAAAAAATTACAAACGGCAATTGGATCAAAAAATATTCATCCTGTATGGTTATTAAGACGTGATCAAGAAAGATGGAGAAAATATGCAGAAAAATTTTTATGGCCTGTTTTTCATTATTTTCAAGGTACTCCTTCAGATGGTAAAGAAGAAATTGAAGCATGGCATGATTATGTTAAATTTAATGAAGCTTATTTGAATAAAATAAAACAAATTTATAAACCAGGGGATGTTATTTGGATTCATGATTATTATTTATTATTACTACCTCAATTATTAAGAATGGAATTACCTGATGCTTATATTGGACATTTTTTACATATCCCTTTCCCATCTTCTGAATATTTTAAATGTCTTTCTAAAAGAAGTCAATTATTAGATGGATTATTAGGAGCAGATAAAATTGGTTTTCAATCTGATTCTTTTCAACGTCATTTCATATCTTGTTGTGCAAGAATAATGGGTTGTGAAGTTACTAAAAATAAAGTTTTTGCTTATGGAACAACTATATCTGTTGAAACTTTACCAATTGGTATAGATACTTTGAAAATAGAACAAGATGCATTTTCAAAAACTAATGGAATTGATGAAAAAGTTGAAGCTATTAGAAATTTATATAAAGGTCAAAAAATAATTGTTGGAAGAGATAGATTAGATAAAGTTAGAGGAGTTGTACAAAAATTACAAGCTTTTCAAACTTTTTTAGAAATGTATCCTGAATGGAGAGAAAAAGTTGTACTAATTCAAGTTTCAACACCTGGTTTTAGTCATTCTGCAAATATTGAACAAAGAGCTACAGAACTTATTAATCTGATAAATTCGGAATTTGGTACCTTGAATTATACTCCAGTTGTGCATTATCAAATGATGATTCCAAAAGAAGAATATTTAGCATTATTGAGAGTGGCTGATTTATGTTTAATTACATCTGTTAGAGATGGAATGAATACAACTGCATTTGAATTCGTTATTTGTCAAAAAAATCATGATTCACCTTTAATTTTATCTGAATTCACTGGTACAGCTACAGTTTTAAATCAAGCTATATTAGTTAATCCATGGGATTCAGTTGGAATTTCAAAAACTATCAATGATGCTTTAAATTTTTCAAATGAAGAAAAAAAATTCTTAGAAAAGAGTTTATTTGAAAAAGTAAGTTCAAATACTATTCAAAATTGGACATCAACTTTTGTTCGTGATATTATTGAACATTCTATTATAACACATTCAAATCATTATACACCAGCATTAAACAGACCTTTATTATACAGCAATTATCAAAAATCAAACAGAAGATTATTTTTATTTGATTATGATGGAACATTAACTCCAATCGTAAAAGATCCAGCTGCTGCTATACCGTCTAGTAAATTAAATAAAACTTTAGATTTATTAGCATCAGATCCAAAGAATCAAATTTGGATAATATCTGGTAGAGATCAAGCATTTTTAGAAAAATGGATGGGTCCAAAACATGTTGGATTATCTGCTGAACATGGATGTTTTATGAGAGATTTAGGATCAACTGAATGGCTTAATTTGGCAGAAGCTTTTGATATGTCATGGCAATCTAAAGTAGAAGAAGTTTTTAAAAAATATACTGAAAATACGCCAGGATCAAATATAGAAAAAAAGAAAGTTGCATTAACTTGGCATTATCGTGGTGCTGATCCTGAGTTAGGAGCATATCAATCTGAAGAATGTTATAAAGAATTGGAAAATGATATAGCGAGTGAATATGACGTAGAAGTAATGACTGGAAAAGCAAATATAGAAGTTAGACCAAAATTTGTTAACAAAGGTGAAATTGTTAAAAGATTAGTTTTACATCCACATGGTCAAAAACAAGCAATTGAAGAAATTATTCATCATGATTCTAAATGTGATGAATTACCTGATTTTGTAATGTGTGTTGGAGATGATTTAACTGATGAAGATATGTTTAGATCACTTTTAAAAGTAGAAAATCAATGGAAATTAGATGGTAGACCAAAAAATGAATTTGGTTCATATGGAATTTATCCAGTTGCTGTTGGACCAGCTTCTAAAAAAACAGTTGCTTCATCACATTTAACTGAACCTTCACAAGTTATAGAAACTTTAGGTTTATTAGCTGGTACAGTATCACTTTTTGAAAGTGCAGGTAGTGTTGAATTAGATGATCGTGGTCATGTTGCAAATAGTGAAAGTTCAACAAGATCAAAAGATGCTGTTTTACAAGCTTCATTACGTAGGAAGAAAAGTTCAGAATTAGCTGCTAAAACTTGATGACGATGATGATGATGATGATTATTATAGACTTTGATATAAAATTGAGATTTGTATATATTACAATATTAGATATACACGTAAGGAATTTATTTAAATTAGACATACTCTACTTTATCGTTACATGTAATAATAATAATTCTGTCAATGATAAAACACAAAAAAATAAATAATTTACACAAGATCAAATATAATATTGATCACATTTCTTTTACAACCAGATTTATTGACAAAGAATCTAATCCACATCAATCGCATTCCATGCCTAGTAAAGATGAGTTTACAATATTTCAAGACCGAAAGTCTTTTAATATAGAAAGAATGAAAAAATCAAAGAAATTAAATTTGTCAAATCAAAAAAATAGAAATCCATTACAATCCATAAATGTAAACAAACAAAACATAAGAGAAAATCATAAATCAAAACCTCAAGTCCCTACTTCTCAATTAAATACTAGGCAATTATTATCCAAAATCAAAAAGGACGAAGTGCATAGGGTTGAAAAGATTAAGAAACAAGTTGAAATAAATCCAACAAATTTAAGATTTGAAAGTTTGGAAAATAATAGAGGATTTTTACCAAGATTCAATTCGATTGAGACTAAATTAAACAATGAAGATATAAAAGACCCGATAGTCAAACTATTTCAACTCCAACTTCAAAAAGTGGTTTCTTGGTATAAATTAAATCGATATCAGTACAGTGTGAAAGAAGAGCAAATTAAAATTGATCCAATCGATTCCATCACACCAGTAGCGGAAAATGAAACAAAAAACAATTCATCCAACAGTTTAATGGAGTCTCTTTTGCAATCTGAAGAAAATAAATCATCCAATAAACAAGTTAGAGGTAAAGTCTACAAACTCACTAAAATTCAAAATATAAGTGAATTTCTCACCATTGTCACTGTTGCACCAATTGAAAAAGAAAGCTCAGAAAAACAGATGGGATTGATCAAAATATATGATACTAAATTAACTATCGGTGAAAGAATTTGCATAGAATCAAAAATTGACAACGAACCTAATCATTCATCCATTAAATTGTCGAATGGTCAAGAAATAGATGTCTATTTGAAATGGAAAGTTGTAGAATAAATTTATGAAAGCGTTGTATATAAAAATTCTATTTATAATGAGTAATGAATGAAATTGCATAGTAATAAAATTATTTGTCATTATTTGGCTGCAAAATACATCAATATTTGATAACAACTTTTGTAGATCCTAAATATTTTTCGACAAATTTGTCTCTTTACGAATTCTTGGCTATTAATTTAGCTTTATATAGTTCTCATACTTCAGTTCTTTTCATCTTACGCTGATCCGCTACTGGAGCTTTGTTTAGTTGTAAGGATGTCTTACATAGGTATAGAAGAAAAATGCTTTTTTATTCATATAATACCTTCTTGATCAGTCAGAGTTTCAGAGCACACGAGCAAAACTAGTAGAGCTGCATCTGCTATGACGATAAATTGAATTCCATAAACGGAGTCTCTATAATCAGTAAGAAAAACACATTAAAGTTGGTAAGTATTCAGATTTTGGACTGGTAAGTACTGTAAGAAAAGCACTTACAATTTGTGGTAGTGTATTATTTACAAAATATTGAAAACACTTTGTTCCAATTACACTACTCTTTTGTATTTAAAGTATGATCATAGAATAAACTTATATGTAGATTAATAATACAATCATCGTCTTTCAACCAACCTTTAGCATACCACCATAGACCACTTAATCCATCAAAGAAAGAGTGATATATATTTAGACTCATAGATTTTAATCACATATATCAAATTTATTGTACCGTTAATTCGAGCTTACGATAAATAAATTTTTCGAAAGATTATAAGCAAGTTTTATCTTTTATAATTGTTTATGTCACATTTAGCTACTGCTTCAGTTAAAGACGTTCAAGAATATATTGGTCCAAATTTAAATGTTACCTTAACATGTCCTGAATGTAAGATTTTTCCACCTGATTTAATTGAAAGATTTAGTGAAGGGGATATTGTATGTGGTAGTTGTGGATTAGTTTTAAGTGATAGGGTTGTTGATACAAGATCAGAATGGAGAACTTTTAGTAACGATGACCAAAATGGAGATGATCCATCTCGTGTTGGTGATGCAGGTAATCCTTTATTGGACACTGAAGATTTATCTACAATGATATCTTATATGCCTAGTGATACAAAATTGGGTAGAGAATTGAACAGAGCACAATCAAAATCATTAGTTGATAAAAAGGATAATGCATTAGCTGCTGCTTATGCTAAAATATCCCAAATGTGTGATGGTTATCAATTACCTAAGATTGTTCAAGATGGTGCAAAGGAAGTTTATAAAATGGTTTATGATGAAAAACCTTTAAGAGGTAAATCACAAGAATCTATTATGGCCGCATCTATCTTCATTGGTTGTCGTAAAGCAAAAGTTGCTCGTTCATTCAAAGAAATTTGGGCATTAACTAATGTTCCAAGAAAAGAAATTGGAAAAGTTTTCCGTATAATGGATAAAATTATTCGTGAGAAAAATGCAGCAAATCCTCAACAAGCTGCTTATTATAGTCAAGATAATATTCAAACTACTCAAACTTCAGCTGAAGATTTGATTAGAAGATTTTGTTCACATCTTGGTTTAAATACTCAAATTACTAATGCAGCTGAATATATTGCAAGACGTTGTAAAGAAGTTGGAGTTTTAGCAGGTAGATCACCAACAACAATTGCAGCAACAGTGATTTATATGGCATCTATGGTATTTGGAGTTGATTTAGCACCTTCTAAAATATCTGATAAAACAGGTGTTAGTGATGGTACTATAAAAACATCATATAAATATATGTATGAGGAAAAAGACAAGTTAATTGATCCTTATTGGGTTGAGAGTGGTAAAGTTAAGTTAGATAGATTTCAAAAAATTGATTAATTCAATACTTCTTATACTTTTTAGTATATCTTGTTTGATTTTTTTTTTTATAATTTTGATTAGTCAAATATACAGCAGGTATTGAATAAGTCGATCTTTTGTTTGAAATGGATATATATATATATCTATGAAAATGTCTTCTACGTTTACTCTCCATTTTTGAATTCATAAAAATGTAATTCTCGTAATTATAATGGTACAAAGAAACTTTGTTTTACATTTAGACTTTGTTTTACATTCATACGAATCACTGTTCAACTACAATCACATTAATGAACTTTATACGGAGGTTAGCAACAACGGCAACCAACACAAGCCTTCAAGACGTAGTAATAATAGGTGGTGGACCTGCAGGTCTAACAATTTTATCAGCTATAAAAACTTCACCAAAATTAAAACATTTAAAATGTACACTAATTGAAGGTCAATCTTTAGATCCAATACGAAATTTCTACAATGATCCACCTGAAAATTATACAAATAAAATTGTATCATTAACTCCAAAATCAATTGAATTTATGAATAATAAAATAGGGAATTGGGAATTTATAAATCAAGAAAGAATTAAAAATTATGATGGAATAATAGCTTATGATTCTCAAGATTCTTCATCAAGAATTGAATTTGATATTGGATTAATTGATAAAGATTCATTAGCTACTATGTGTGAAGTTATAAATATTCAAAGTTCATTATTACAAAAATTAGAAACATTAAAACAAGAAGAAGAAGGAATAAGTGAAGATGATTTAACAATACTTGATAATACAAAAGTTGAAAAGATTGAAAATCCTTTAATAAATGAAAAATTTTTAGAAAATCATGATTTAAATCAAATTGATCCAACCTTAGAAAAACCAAATTTAGATTGGCCAATTATTAAATTAAATAATGGAAATCAATTACAAACAAGATTATTAATTGGAGCAGATGGTTATAATTCACCAGTTAGAAAATATGCACAAATTGAATCAAGAGGTTGGCAATATAATAGATTTGGAGTAGTTGCATGTATAAAATTACAATATGAAGATTTTAGATCAGTTGGTTGGCAAAGATTTTTAACTACTGGTCCATTAGCTATATTACCATTAACTGAAGATAATGCAACTATAGTTTGGTCATCAACTCCTGAATTAAGTGAAATATTAATGAAAGTAAATGATGAAATTTTCCCACATTTAGTAACTGCAGCAATGGTATTAGAAGAAGTTGATTTAAATTATATTTATCTGGTTTTAGCCAAAAATCCAAATGATTTTTCAATTTTACAAGATATTGAATGGAGATTATCTAAATTTAATTCAAGAGATTTAGATGAAAATTATCCTTTACCAGTTGTTGAATTAATTCCAAATACTAAAGCAAGATTTCCTTTAAAAATGTCTCATGCAGATACTTATGTTGCACCAAGAGTTGCATTAGTTGGCGATGCAGCTCATACTATTCATCCATTAGCTGGTCAAGGCTTAAATATGGGTCAACTGGATGCTTCAGCTTTAATAAATGCATTGGAAAAGGGAATTGATAGAGGAATGGATATTGGTTCAACATTAGTTTTAGAAGATTATGTTTCAAATGCATGGCCGGCAAATCATGCATTATTAGGAATATGTGATAAATTACATAAAGTTTTTTCAACTGATTTTTATCCAATAGTATTAGCTAGAGGTACTGGAATGAAAGCTTTAAATATGTTTGATGGAGTGAAAAGTATAATGATGAATATGATAAGTGGTAGATAAGAAATGAGAGAAGGTTATGTAACGAAATGAAATAATGAATTTGTTTATAGTGATCTTATTCAAACTGAAAAGTAACCAATTGATGAAGGGTCATTTGTTGATTGAATTGTATGTAATTTTCTTTAATCTATTTGATCAATCTAATGTTGATCTTTATTTTTGTGCAATTTCTTGATACTGAAACTCGAGATTGAAATATTTAGCAACCAATTTTTATTAAAGATGGTTTGGAAATAGAAGTCAATTGAAATAACACACTTGTACTAGACAATGATTGAAAGCATATACCCAACCAAAACCATATGATTAAAACAATAATACGATATAATTCAAGCTCATTAAAAACAGCGATAAAGCAACAACAACAACAACAACAAAAACCAAAATTTATAACATCAAATTATAGAAAATTAAAATCTCATTATAATACACCAAAATATCCTATAGTTTTATGTCATGGATTTTCAGGATTTGATAAATTAACATTTATTGCGAAACCAAATTTAGCTTTAAATGAAGCAATTGGTACAGCAAAAGATATTGCAAAAGATGCAAAAGATACAATAAAAGATAAAACTCCAGGAATTGAAAATTCTACCTCGTCATCAACAAAAAAACTGTTTATTGAATTAGATTATTGGAGTGGTATAAAAGAAGCATTAACTAAATTAGGATCAACTGTTTTTATAGCTAAAGTTCCAGCTTTTGGTAAAATTAAAGATAGAGCAATAAGTTTAGATAAATTTATAACAAAACAATGTAAAATTTTAAGAAAATCTGAATCAAAATCATCAATTTATAATAAAGATCATCCTAATCAACATCATCATAATACTTTTAAAAATGAAGATGAACCAATAAAAATCAATTTAATAAGTCATTCAATGGGAGGATTAGATTCAAGATATTTAATTTCAAAAATTCATAATAATTCCAAATCAAAAATTTATAAAATTGTTTCATTAACTACTATTTCTACACCTCATCATGGTTCGGAAGTTGCTGATTTTATAGTTGAAAATTTAAAAGATTTACCAATTTTGAAATCAATTTGTCCTGAATCAATAGAAGAATTAACTACAAAACAAATGATAAAATTTAATGAAAATGTTCCAAATGATCCTACGGTAAAATATTTTTCTTTTGGTGCAAGATTTAATCCTCATTGGTATAATCTTTTCAATTTAACTTGGCAAATAATGAATCATGAAATAATAAAAAATAATCAAAATCAAAATCAAAATTCAATTAATCCTTCTTTATTAGATAATGATGGATTAGTAAGTGTTGAAAGTTCAAAATGGGGTAAATATATTGGAACATTAGATCAAGTTGATCATTTAGATTTAATTAATTGGACAAATAAAGCAAGATTAACTTATGATAAAATTATGTGGGCTGAAAATCCTCCTTTTAATGCTATTGCTTTATATTTAGATATTGCTGATAAATTAGCTAAAAATGGGTTATGATCTTGCAATTTGGATTATGATCTTGTAATTTTCAAAAAAAAAAAAAATGACAGTTTTAAACCATAAATTATTTTAGAGAGTTTATAAAACATTAGACATAATTAAATTAATTTTTCATTATTGACTTTTTATATACATAAAAACATTAAAAATATTAAATTATTAAAACCTATTCATTAATTGTAATAGTTTTTGTAATTTGAAATTCATCCATACCCCAATGACTATTAAATCTACCTAAACCACTTGATTTAACACCACCATGAGGAACAGTTGGTTCATCATGAACAGTTGGAGCATTTATATGAACACCACCAATTTCTAATTGTCTTGCAATTTTTAAAGCTTTTATAATATTTGTTGACCAAACTGAACCTTTTAAACCATAATCATGATCATTAATTTCTTTTACAACATCTTGAACATCTTTAAATTTATGTAATGTAAAAACAGGACCAAAAGTTTCAATTGAATTAATATCCATTTTTGAAGTAACATTTTCTAAAATTATTGGTTGAATAATATTTGAATTTAAAATTTCTTCTTTATTAAAAGTACCAAATACTAAATTTGCACCTTTATTTAAAGCATCTTCAACTAAATCAATAACTTTATCTCTACCAATAGTATCTCTTTGACAAATTTGATGATCTTTATCTTTACTAAAACCTTCAGCAGTTTCAATAATTTGTTTTTTAAATTCATCATAAATATTTTCATCAATGAATACTTTATCAGTACTCATACAAATTTGACCTTTATGAGCCCAAGCACCAAATAAAATTTTTCCAGATGCTGATTTTAAATTTGCATCATTTAAAACTATAGAAATATTTTTACCACCTAATTCTAAAAGATAAGGAATTAAATTTTTACCACAAACTTCTGCAATTTTTTTACCAACAATTGTTGAACCAGTAAAATTAACTTTTTTTATAATACCAGTTTTTAAAACTTTATCAATAAAACTTGGATTTTCTTCTGGTTTAACATGAACTAATTGTAATGCTTTTGATGGAATACCAGCATCTAAAAAACATTTAACTAATATATAAGCAGTTTTTGGAGATTTTTCACTTGATTTAACAATAACTGAACAACCAGCAGCTAATGGAGCAATAATTGATCTACCAGCTAATATAACTGGAGCATTCCAAGGACTAATAGATAAAACAGGACCAACAGGTTCTTTAAAAGTCATTGCTAAATCAGAATGACTACTTTGAACAATTTCACCAGGAGATCTTGATAATTGAGAGATATATTCTTGTAATTGGCCTAAACAACCATCAACATTAAAATTTGCAAACCAATCTGGTCCACCAATTTCTGAATGACCTTTAAATAATTCAGATCTTTTATTTAAAATATTTTCTTTAACTTTTTCAAATATTTTAATTTTTTCATTAATAGAAATTGATGACCATTCATGAAAACCCTCTTTTGCATTGACAGTTAATTGATCAATTGAATCATCTTTTAATGATATACTTGCAAAATGATGTATTAAATCATTTTGATGATTTGTAACTGGATATGGATTTGTTGTAATATCTTGACCATTGATGATGTATGGATAAACTTCTTTTGGAATTTCTGAATGTGGTGACATCGTTGTTGTAGTTGAAATATTAATTGGTTCTAATTCAGTTTTTGTTTCAATTTCTGAATTTGTTGTGGGATTAGTAACACTACTATTCCTTCTAGATAATAATATTTGATCTAAAGTTCTTGGAGTTTGAGGATTTGGTGGATCTAATAAGAAACTTTTAAATCCAGATATAAATCTTTGTCTTTTGGTTAAATTCGAAATTTTGAAAAATTGGTTATAATGTAATAAAGTTTTATATAATCTAATATATTGAATATTGAAGCTTTAGATCTTTTTAATAACTATTCTTCTTATTGATATGAATTTGAAAATTCTGTTATTTTGAAATATGAAAAAGTATATTATAGAAGTATCATAAGGGAATTTGAAGATGGTTATATAATCTGATTTTAAGATATTAATAGCCGATGAATTATATGTGAAAGATGTAATGGTTAGTTTTCCTGTGTTTATGCTTTTAATGATGCATGAAATTATAATAAATAATTATAACTCTCCAAAGTAATGAAAATATGAAATTCCTTGAGTTTAAGTTAATCCTTTATTTTGATAATCGTAAATGAATAATATTTTCTTATAATTGAAGATCCCCAAATTTCAAGAATTTGCTTAATGAATGTGAATTAGTTATAATAATTTGTGGAATAATGATGAAATTTAGTGTTTGAAAGATACTCCGATTAATTCTCCACTTAAGTCTATTGAATGAATATATGATGACTAAGTAAATTATTTGTCAAAGCAAACAAAGATATAAGATGGTTTGTAGTCCTATTTGAACAATAGGAATTGTCTCATAACAATAA
Organism: Lodderomyces pseudojiufengensis; assembly: GCF_024610245.1. Taxonomy (NCBI): domain Eukaryota; kingdom Fungi; phylum Ascomycota; class Pichiomycetes; order Serinales; family Debaryomycetaceae; genus Lodderomyces; species Lodderomyces pseudojiufengensis. The sequence continues at coordinate 291,133 of NW_026261523.1, forward strand.
GATCTATCTCCCCTTTTGTTACTAAAATAACGGTTTTTTCATCGTATTAAAGTTTTGTACACTAAAAAGCGGAAATACGATTAAATTGAAGGGTTATAGGAAAAAGGATATAAGACCAAACTAGGATTAGTTTAGGTCAAACTACTACTTGACGTAATTGCATTAAATATTTGAAGAGTAGATTGAACTACATAATTAGTGCAAAACTGAATCCAACAATGAGGGGAAAGATACTAAACAACTGGAAGGTGGAATTATATAATAATTTATTATAAGCCTAAACACCAAGATCTTTTCTCATTGAGGTACACAATCCTTTGTTAAAATGATTAAACCGATATCATGGTTAAACATTTAACCAGATCTTTTGATCTTTTTGGGTTGTTCATAATTACTCTTCAATTATTCTAATTTGTTTTTCTTTATTCCCGATAATTTTATTAAGTGTTATGAAACCTTAATCACAGTCTATCACGCTTAGATATTCCTTAATTTTCTTCTTCTATTCTTATGTAGACTTTTAATACTAAACTCATCAATGAATGTTTAGTAAGCAAGTTAGTAATCATTGTTAAGGTGAAGGGATAAGTCCTTTACTTGTTGAAGTTTTATATTAAAATAAAAATAAATTATTTTTTACCCCATAAAAGTTATTTTTTAACTCAACTTAAAATAATAATAGATCAACTTAGAATAACAAGAAAAATTGGAAGAAGAAGAGTACAAACACTTAACACCTTAATAGTAAATAAGACGATCTATCAGATAGTTATTCAATCAGATTATTTTGAAACTGATAAACTTTTATCCATACTACATATTCGAAACATAATTTTGTACTTCGTGTAAGATATTATTTCATTATTATTATGTCAATAAATCTATCTCGAACCGAATTTGTCAGTGTTTTCACTTGAAATCTTCCGAATTTTTCATCTTTGAAGTATTTCCTTTTGAAACTTTCAAAGCAAGTTACGAATAGAAGCGAGATTAGTTGGTCAAGAAGGAAGTGGTAGCTAGCCTTAGAGCGACCATAGTCTAAACAGTTATAACATTGCATGTTCCAAAGTGATGAATTTCTCGGAAATGACCCATCACTTTTCTTGTCCTGCAATGTTATAACTGCTTAGGATATGATCACTCTAGGGCTAGCTACCTAATGTCCAATTTTGAATCATACAAACATTGGATTGAGTATTGCAAATATATATTAAAATTCAACTCATGAGTATCATTAAACGTATTTAAAAAATTTCCACCAGCCAATGATCATTACCTTCCTCCTGACGTTTAATTTCAGATCACTTAGGAAACAATGAACAACCAATTCTATTTTAATTTATTGTACTTCAATTATTCCGCTCCATTATACAAAATCATTTAAAATTTGTTTACAATCACTACAATAACCCATAATATTATCAATTCCATCAATTAAATTTATATCTTTCCCATTGATAATTAAATTTTGATCCTTCTTCTTGTTGTTCTTATGATTTTTTCTACCATTTTTAATTAAAAATTTTTGTAAATAATCACATTTTGAAATTTCATTTGATATAAATTCAAAAAAATTTGATTTTAATAATTGATTTTCTTTTAAATTTAAAATTTCTAATTCAATTAATAAATCATATCTTTTTTTACCTATATTTTTAAATTGATTTTTTAAATTATTTAAATTTTCAAAATCTCTTTCAGAATATGTATGTGAGTAGTCATCAATTAATAACATTGATAAATTTTGATAATTATATATAAAACTTTGATCTTTAAAAAATTGAAATGGTTTACTTTGAGTTAATTCTGATTTTGTTGATTTAGTGTTTGTTTTGACTGATTTATTATTAAAAATTAAATTATCAAAATTTAAAGGTTTAAAAAATTCATCTCTTATATCTTGTGAATAAACTGTTCTTTGTAATAATAATGGATTTTTTTGTATAAATTCTTCAGCTAATGTATTACCTCTATAAACAGTCCAATAATTTATACTAGATCTTGTAAAAAAATAAAAATTTGATAATGTTAATGCTATTATAACTAATATTAAAAATTGATTTTTTTGAATATATACCAAAATAAATTTTAAAATATTTAAAATTATATCAAAAATCAACTTTATAAATTCATTAGTTGAATTTATAATTTTTTTCGTAAAAATACTTATAGAAACTGATAATCCAATTTTAACTAATGGTTCAATTTCTTGAATATCTGGTTCATTTGTATGACTTAATTTTCCATAAACATATATAGATTTAACTATTGGTCCATGATGTCCAATATCATTTATAACTTTTGTATTTAATCTTTTATTAAATTTTGAAATTTGATCAATATTAATTCTATAAATAATTAAACGAATTAAAGGATTCCATATAGAATAATTTGTAAAATTTATCTTGGAATAATAATAAATTTGAGATTTTTTACCATTTATCAGGGTTATTATAAATTTAAATTCATTTTCAAATGATGAACCTAAACAAAATTTTAATCTTTTTGCAGAATTTGTAAAACAATAATATTCATTATCATCCATTGTTTCAATTGTTTGATTTATTTGTATAATTTGTTTTAAACCATTAATTAATATTGGAATATTTGCATGTCTATATAAAATTTTCCCATCATATTTACTTCTCCATGGTTTTTTCATGAAAATTGCAAATTTTGTTATAGATGTTTCCTTTTTAAACATTGATGAATCATCACCTAAAAACGCATGAAATATAGCTTTTGGTGGTATTGGATAAATTTTAGTACTTATTAATTTATATTCAGGTGTAAAATCAATTTGTCTTGTTATTCCCTTTCCACTATTATTTTGCGAGATAGATGAAGAATTTGATAAAATTGTATGTTCACCAAATCTATATCTATTACTTTGTAATGCCTTTTTTGATAATTTTTGACTTAGCAATTCAATTTCTTTTAAAATTTTATTATCTTCTTCATCTTGATGAACTCTATTTTCAATTTGTTTAAAAATTTCTAACGATTCTTTTAAACCTTTTGGTTTATCACTTGCTAAATTATTTATTAAAAATAAAAATTTTTGTTGAATTAATATACCATCTTCTAAAAATAATTTTAATCTGAAAGTTCCTTCAACATTATAAAGTTTTAATATACCAAAATTTTTTTGAGATACATATTCTACAGAAACACATTCTTCTATTGGACCTTTATATAATGCAACAAATCCTAAAGCTTGCATATAAAAATAAGTATGATAATTTGTTAAAAAACATCTACCACTTAATTCTTGTTTTGAATTGGGGGACCATATACAACCAAATGACATTAAACAATATTCTCCTGGTTCTATAATATTTTCAAATAATGCTCTCATTTGAATATCTAAACTTATTAATTCATTGGGATAAAATGATGGATATGGTATAGTATTATTTGTATTTAATTGTTGAAATTTAATCATTTCTTCATCTCTAATTTGAAAGTTCTTTAACTTATTGTCATTATTATTCCCCAAAGATGAACGATCTTTTAAATAATATAATCCCCAATTAACTGATCCCCAAATATTTGCAGTTAAAGCTGTAGGTAATTCTGTTGCTCTAATAGTACTATAAGCAACTATAGCTAATTTTGTTGTTTCTGTTAATATAGGAGGAAAAACTTGAGGTAATTTATAATACCATTTACTATCATATTCTTTATCAAAAATTTCTAAAAATTTAGATAATGATGAAGAAATTATAATTTCATTATTTGAATTTATAATTTTTAAATTTGAAATTTCTTGATCTTTTAAAGTATTTATAGTTGATGCAAATTCTGAAAAAATTGGTGGATATCTATTTGATGCTATAATAAATAATGGATCATTTGGTGATAAACTTGTAATTCTATTTCTTTCATTTGCAAAAACTTTTAACCAAGATTTTAATTCAATTAATGATTCAGCTTGTAAAATTAAATTATTTTCACTTGTTTTTAATTCAAAACAAAATCTTCTATCTTCATTTGGTGAATATCTTAAATTACATAATATTATACCAAATTTATCAGATTCTTGTACAGAAGTTTGATTGGGACTTAATACTAACATTCCAAATACTCCATTTTTTATAAAACACCATCTTTTTTCCCATTTTGGTTTATTTGATTTTTCAATAAAAGTTTTCATAAATAAATATCCATGTTTTTCAAAACTTAATTCATTTATATCTTGTAATGATTTATAATTTATAATATTTACATTATAATCATGTATATTATTTGAAGGTTGAAATTGTAAAAAAGAAGATTCTTCAACTTGGATTTTAGCTGATATCATATCATATTTTAATTTATCTATAGCTATTGAATAAGAATCACTCCATGCTTGAACTTTTTGAACCATATCCCAAGATTCCTTAATATTATTATAATTATATAAATTATCATTTGCAAAATGACTCCATTTTTTTTGCCATAAATTTGTATTTAAACATACTAATAATCTATCTAATTTTTGACTTAAATTTTGTAATTCAACAATTAATTCTAATGATATATGAATATATTCTTTTCTAACTTCATATAATTGTTTAGCATCTTCTAATACCATTATAGCATCTTTTGTTTTTGAAGTACTTACAAATATACTTAAATATTTATCATATTTTTTTTGATATATCAAGAATTTATTTCTTAATTCTTTATAATTTGAAATTTCAATTTTTCTAAAATTATTTAAATCATTTAAAATTTGTGGTGGAGTAGTTAAAGAAAATAAAGATTTTGTCCATATAGTTTTAAATCCATCTAATGATGCATATAATGATTTAACAGTATATTCTTGATCAATCATACCATCTTGTAAAAAATTTGGAACTAAATGTTCTAAAAATGAATTACAAAAAATTTCAACTTCTTTAACATATTTTGGTATTTTCTTTATTGAAGAATTTAATGCAATTAACCATTGTTCAATATTATTAATTTGTAAATCTAAATGATTTGTTGATGCTCTAAAACTTGGACTATCTAATGCTGCTTCTTTAAAATTTACTGATATTAATTTAAATTGTCGTATAAGATGTTGTTTTGAATCATTTGTAGGGTTTGGTGATTGTGATGCTCTTTTACCTCCTGGTGACGGCAGATTTAAAGGAAGTCTATTTGAATTATATTGACGTTGTTGTCGTATTTGATTTGAATTTGTTGTATTTGGAGTTGATTGTGATACTTGTCTTATTGATCTTTGTGACAAATCACGTTGAATAGGTTTAATTGGAGTTTCATTATTATTATTAGCTAGAGTTCTATTTGAATCTTCAATTATTGATGATTGATTATGATTATGATTATTATTTAAATTTCCATTATTACTTCGAATGGAATTACTCTTCCCAATTGTACTTATATTTTGAGGAGATTGACCATTACTTTGACTCATATTGTTTTATTTGTGCTTTCTCTAATCAATTGAGAGAATCAAACAATCAGATGAAGTTGTGCTGCAAATAGTTATTAAGTATGAAAGTGTTGTAAAAGTCGGATATTTCGTATCAAAAATAAAAAAGCAAGTTAAAAAAGATGTTTCTAAAAGTTAAGGGGTAAATTGAAAGAATTACCACTTAAACTGAAAACCAATACATATCGGAGTTATGAAACTACGAATTCGAAATTTTACTTACAAGATCTAGAAATGTATGAAAATTATGCAAAATTATGAATTGAAAATATATACTCTTACTTATACAAAATTATTACAACTTAATCATTTGTCAATTTGAAAAGCATCCAGCTTACTTTATTTTTTCTCATTCTCTTCTAAATTCAAGTTTTTGGTTTATACATAACAGGAGTATTTGAAGGAAATCGATGAATATTCATACTAATATTATTATGACTATTAAATCTTGAAGATGATGATGCTAAAGTAGTAGTTGAACTTTCTTGTTGTTGTAATTGAATTTGTTTTAAATCTTTTGATGGATCATATCCTATTATTGGACCAAATTTAAATTCTATTGGTTTTGGAACTTCTTTTTGATTTGATTGAGATTGTGAATGTTTTGTTGTTGATGATGAGGAAGTATTTGAATTTTTTCTTGAAGAAGATTTTGTTGATTTTGATTGTTGTTGTTGTTGTTGTTGTATTGGTAAAATTGGAGAATTAGATTTTAAAGGTAATCTTTGTGGATTAGATGTAATTTGATGAAACGCCATGTGCTGTTGATGTTTCATAAATTGTTCGTTTAATACATTAGCATTATACATCACTTGATTATTTGAATTCGTTTGAACTTGTGATTGGGTTTGATTTTGCAATTGTTGTTGTTGCTGTTGCTGTTGTTGTTGTTGTTGTTGTTGCTGTTGTTGTTGTTGTTGTTGTTGTTGTTGCATCTGTAGTTGCATCTGAAGTTGCATTTGTAATTGCATATCCATTTGTAATTGAGCTTTTTGTTGCTGTATTTGATTAGTTGGTTGAGTCAATGAAGATTGACCAGCAAAATTAGGAGATTGACCCATAGATGAATGCTGTTGTGATGGAAGCATAGTAGTTTGATTAAATGAGAATGATTGAGGAATGTTTGTTGTTGATTGAGAATGTATATTTAAACCTGGATGTTGAAAAGAATTAAAAGGTTGATTATTATTATTTTGAAATTGAAATGATTGGGGATGATGATTTTGATATTGTCTTATATCATTTATTGAATATTTTTGAAAATTCATAATTTGATCATGATTTACAACATTTGAATTAAAAACTGGAGCTGTCATTGGACCAGAACCAATTTTCATATTCATATTATTAGCTTTACTCAAATCAATTTTTAACTTATTGTTATTATTATTATTAAGCTTCTTAGTTGGAGTATCTAAACTTTTTAATGAATGAATTGGAGAATTTGATGATTTACAAGGTGATGAATCAGCAATTACTGTTTCATTATCATCAGTAATTGAATTAGATGTAGTAATTGTTGTTAATTCAAATTTATTCATATAGTCTTTTAATGAATTTACAACAATTACATCTGTTTGACCTTTTGTACCCATCATATTAAAATCATGAATTAAATATGCATAAATTTGTGAATTTTTCAAATTAAAATTTGAATCATTTTCGGAATTTTCATTATTATAAATATATTGATGAATTTTTAAATTTTCATTTGTTGTTGACGATCCATTTATTAAATAATTGAAAAAACCAGCAAAAAATGTCTTTATAAATGGAACTTGTAAAATATAACATTTTAATTGTGGATTATAATAACCATTTATTATATCTGTAACATTTAAAATTTTTATACCATTTTTATAAACTTCAATTAAACTATACCAATTAAGCATAGATTGATTAGATGAATCTTTACAATATACATTTATAGACATCATTGATTGAAAATTTAAATGATTTAAAGTTAATGCTTGATTTGTAAATGTTGGTGATATAGCAGAAGACATTGGAGTTGATGATTCAATATGATTAATATTTAAATTAATATCATGATTTATGAACCAGATTGGAATATCATTCTCTTTTAATATTTCAATAATATATTCATCATTAATTTTATTTAAAATATTATTATCATGACATGTATTCCAAGATTTCATTTGTGTAAAAATTATCGATTGATCTTTATTTTTAAAATTTATATTAAAATCAGTTAAATTTAAATAATAATTTGAATTTATTTGTTCATCAAATATATCATCTAATGGTGAAGAAGATAATAAAATATCTAATTCTTTATCAATCATTGCATTATTTTTTGCAGAATCAACAATTGAATAATTACTTCCTCTTGCAACCAGGTTGTTATTAAAGATATCATCAATATCACTTGTTGAACCATTAGTTAATGGAGTTTTTATATCTTTATCTTTTATTAATTTACCACTTTTACTTAATCTAAAAATTCTGGAAGAAATTTGTTTTGAAGATCTTAATATACCAGTTCTATTAAATAACATTCTTGATATAATTTTATTTTGTGAAGTATGTTTTAAAACAGAATTATTATTAAGATTTGGATTTTCTTTAAATTTCTTGTATTTATATAATGATTTTACTAATATATCATCTAAATAAAGATTCCAAACTTTATCATCATTTATATTTGAATTTGAATTTGAATTTGAGTTAGAATTTGATGTAACAGAGTTTGTAACACTTGGTTTTCTGAATGTAAATGGTGATACCATTGATCTATCAATTTTTGAAGCTATTGCATTATTGGGGGTATCTGTAATAGAAGGATTGATTTTTCTCTTTTTAATTACTGATGTTAATTTATCTTCATGTTCTTCTTCTTCCTCTTGTTTTTCTACTTTAATTGTATTTTTTGATGGAATGTTAGGTGCAATTTCTAATGAAGGAGTTGTTTGAGTTGTTGTAACTGTTGAATTTACTTTGTTATTCAGGTATAATAATTTATTTGGAGTTAAAAATTCATCAAATTTTTGTGTGACTGGTTGCGATTTTTGAGATTCAATAAATGGAATATTCTCCTTATTAATATCATCTTCATAAATTGATGTTAAATTTGAATGATGTTGAGTAGAATTATTTAAAGAAGACCAAATATCATGATCTATATCTTGATTCCCTTCTTCTTCTTCTTCTTCCTCCTCTTTGTCTTTTAAATTCCTCTCTATTCCATTCTTTATAGGTGATTGTGTCTTCTCTTTATCTAAAGATTTATTCAAAGATTCAATAAATTTATTATATTCTTTACTTGATGTTCTTTTATGATTTATAACTTTATTTAAATTATTTGATGTTGAAGAATTTAAAAATTTTCTTGGTGAATAATTTGTTGATGATGATGGAGAATTATTAAAGTTGATTAATGATGGTGAAAAATTTAAACCAAATGGAAAAGATGATGGAGTTGTTATATTTCTATTTATACTTTGTTGTAAATAATGATTGTGAGTGTTTAAATTTGAATTATTTGAATTATTTTTACATCGTGGAGTTTCTGGTGGTTGTACTGAGATTGATGGTAAATTCTCTGACATTGGTGATTCTTTATGATATTGAAATTGGCTATGGATTTATATATTTGATTTAAGTTTATCAACCAGTGATAAAAAAATGCTATAATGAAGTTTAAATGTTTGATTTTGAGTGCAAAATGATCCTAATTCTTTCAAATTACACTGTAAATGAACTAACCTATCTGAATGATGATTGAAAGATAAGAAAAGAAAAGAAAGTGATTGAAATTGAGAATGAAAAGTGTTGGTTGTAAAAGAATACTGTTGATATCTTTTATGGTTAAATCTAAATCTAAACACGATATTTAATTTAATAAATTTAAGACAATAGAAATTTGAAACGCGTAGAAAAATAAAATAGATAAAAAAGATTGCTTAAGGAGTTTTTTTTATTAACTCCTTCACCAGTAGATATCACTAATAGAGTGAATAGAACTCACCCCACTTTGTTATAGAACCTCTTGATCTACAAAAGATATCATTGAGTAATAAGTAAGTACAACAAAAAATGCTAGTTTTATTCCTTAAAAAGCCATTACACAAATATTGTCTTCCAAAATTCATATCCATATTCATCAATCAACCAACAATTAATTTGAAATAATTTAATTAAATAATTACATAAACCATTTAATTTCTTCAATTAAAGCATTACATAACCCAGGATTCTCATCTTCAAAATTTTTAAAAATTTCAATTAATTTTAAAACATTTTTTTGGGTTTGATGATCTTTACTTCTTTTTAAAACATTTGATAAACTATAAAATAATATTGATTTTTTATCAATTGTAAACACTTCATTATTATTATTGATGTGGTTGTTATTTTGATTATTTTGATTATTTGAGTATGATTGATTTTGAGATTGATTTTTTGTTGATGAATTAAATGAATTTCGAAATTTTTGATTATTTTCTTCATCTTCTTCTTCTTGATTATTTATTGAATGATGTTTCAATTTAAAATCTCTTAAAAATTCATTTTTATTTAATGAATCTTGATTAATTTGAAGATATGGAATATTACTCTTGTTATTATTATTTGCTTTATCCATTTGTAGTTGTAATGTTCTTGTAAATTCCCATTCAACTTTATTTTCATTATTTATTTCATTTTCATCTTCTTCTTCTTCATCATTATCCTTATTTTTGGCATTCTTATTCTTCTTTCTTTGATCTAAATTTTCAACTAAATCTGAATTCAACTTATGTCTTGGTTTCAATTGACGAGATCTTTTTAAAAAATATTGATTTTTTAAATTAATTAATTTAATTAATTCCTTTTTACTCAATTCTAAATTTTGTTGTGATATTTTTTTAATAAAATGATGAGATAATAATTTTTTACAATTTGGTCTTTTTTCTGGATCCATTAAACAACAATATTTTATAAAATCTTTTATATTTTCTGAATATTGCGAGCCTTTTAATTGAGGTGGCTTTTTTTTAGGTATATCAAATATAATCTTTAATGGATCGTGTTCTGATAATGGTGGTGATCCTGTAATTAGTTCAATAACTGTTATACCTAATGACCAAATATCTGCTTTATAATCATATCCATCATTTTTTTTATTTAATTTATTTAAACTTTGATTATTATTACTAATTTTATTAGTTGAACCTCTTGTTATAACTTCTGGTGCCATCCAAAATGGTGTTCCAACAAATGTCATTTTTTTCTTTTTAGTTAATGATATATCAGCACTAACTCCAAAATCTCCTAATTTAACTATACCATCTTCAGTTAACAAGATATTTGCAGATTTTATATCTCTATGAACTTTATGTTCATTATGAATATATAAAAGTCCCATTAAAACTTGTTTTATAATATAACCAACAACTAATTCATTTAATTTTTTATGATATTTAATTAAATCTGAACATGATCCTCCTCCACAATATTCCATTACAATAAAAATATTATAACCTTGTATAAAACTTTCAATATATTCAACAATATTTTGATTTTTTAAATTATTTAAAAATTGAATTTCTTTTAATATTTGTTTTAAATCATCATTTGAATCTTCAATATTTATAACTTTTAATGCAACATATTTTGGTTTTCCATTTATTAATTTATGATTTAAATCTATTGCTCTATAAACATCTCCAAAATTTCCTCTACCTACATTTTTTAAATCTCCATATTTCAGTAATGAATGAGGAGATGGTAATTGATTTTGTTGATGATTATGATTTTGTTGTTGTTGTTGTTGCTTTTGATTTTGAAGTTGATGTTGCAGATTTATTTTATAATAATGATGATCCACTAACTTTGAGTTATCAGTGTTTTTGATCATGATATAACTATGACCGTTGAGCCGTGTAATAAACCTTAAATTATGTTGGTAATGTTAATTGTTATGTTAAAAAATGCATAAAGTTTGTTTTGTTTACATTTATTGCAAATTTAAACTTTTATTTTTTGTGTTGTACCTTAAAATCCTGCATATAAACCAATTTGTAACCCAAAATAGGAAATGTAATTAAAGACTGTATGAACCTATGTTTCGAATGATGTACAGCTTAACTGATCGTCTTTCCCTTATGAATTCAAATGTTTTCCCTTAGTTGAACCAATATTTGTACAACCATTTAAAATTAATAATTCAGAAGCAACGAAATATTTTTTATTTGTAGGATCATTTTCAATTTGAATATATTTTTTTAAACTATATTCATAAAGACTTATAATTTGAATATCATCTTTATCTTTATCATTATCTTTGTTATCATTAGTATCATTTTTATCTTCTCTATTATCTTTAGTATGAATTTGAAGATTTAAATTTATATCACCTCCACATAAAATACCTTTTAATTCATCATGAATCAGAATTTTTTGAATAGAAGAAAATAAAAAATTGTTAACATTAGATAATTTTTCAATAAATGATTTATCAATATATTTTAATTTTATAAAATTTAATCTATTTTCATAATTTGAATTTGAATTAATTTTTTGTTGTGATTCAAGATTAAATTCCATATATGAATTAACTTTTGAATTATTTATATAATTTAATAAAATTTTTGATTCATTTTCAAATAAATCTAATTTTAAAGATCTTATTTTTGTTATATGACTTCCTAAATTTCTATGACATGATGCACAATTTATACACATACAAATTAAAAAATTTATTGATACCCATTCAACTTGTTCAAACAGGTTACAATCTATACATTGATTATTATTACTATTTGGAATTGATCGAACAAGATTTAAATTATTATTATTATCTGTGGTATCTGTGTTGTCATTAAAAAATGGATCTTTTGAAGTTATTGATATTGGTGATATTGATCTATCAGTTGTTTGACCAGGTATTATTGGTTTTGAACCAAAATCAGTTATAATTTTAGTTATATGTTTTTTATTTGATTTAGTGTTTGTATTTGTATTTGCAGAAGATGATAACTCAGAATTACCAAATCTTTGTTGTAATCTATCTGTATTAACTAATTGTCCAGCATTATATAAAGCTTTAACCCATTTATTTCTATCTTCATTATCAAAAGCTTGAAAAACATGTTTTGAATTTGTTGAAGTTATAATTTCAAAACAAAATTGTCTTTTATCATGATTTACAGCTTTAACATTTGATAAAGCGATTTCAATTGGTTTATTAATTGGAGTTTTACCTTTTCTCCAATCTGAAAATTCTATTAATTGTCCATTTTTTAATACAACCCATTCTTTATGCCATCCAGTTTTTTTTTGACCTCCTAAAGTAAATAATATTCCGGATTTTTCAGAATCATTTTCAATTTGATGTTGTTGTTGATCATTTGGTGGATTAATATCTGAAAATATTAAATCAAAATTTTCTTTCGTAACTAGGAAATCATCTGTTGTTATATTTGAATTGGCTGATGTTTTATGAGTTAATCTATTATATCGTATTAAATTTGTTAATTCTTCACTTGATTGACTTGCTTCAATCATTTGTCTAAATTGATATTTCTCACTATTAAATCTTGTTAAAGCATATAAATAAATTTGATAATTATTACTTAATAGTAGCTGATTTGAATTTTTTTTATCTAAAAAAATTTTAAAATTTAATAAATTTGGATTAGCGGGATCATTTTTTAAATTTATAAATTTAAATAATTTTTCAATTAATTCATTTACATATTGATTATTTGTAATTTTACTTAATTGATTTAAATAATCAAATTTTGATAATTCAAAAGTTTTTTTTTTTAATAGGAGTTTAGATTCTGGTCTTTCTTTATCATTTGATAAATATTTATTTAACCATGCATAATATTCCTTGGAATCATTTTCAAATTGTTTTTTCATTTGAATTAATTCTGATTGTTGGTTAGGATTTTCTCCCAGTTGTGATGATATATTATTTAATATTTTTGTAAATAATTTATTATCACATATATTATCAAAAAAGAAATTAATATTTTTTTCAAATGAATCAAATATATTTTTAAATGCTAATTGAAAATCTTTTTTAAAACCAAATTCTTGTAATAAAGAATCTGATTCTAAATCACATAATTGATTAATTTCTTCCATTATACGATATTTACATGTAGTTATTCTTCTAACATTTGACTCGAGTAATTTAAAATCATCAATTAATGATGAATATACTTTTTTTGCAGTTGGTAAAGTTTCTTCATATTTTGTTAAAGTTTTTCTAAATTCTGGTCCATCTTCAATATTGAAACTAAATTCTTTTCTAAAATCTCCAAGACTATATGATAAAGGTTCTGGTATGTTTTGTTGAGTTGTTTTATATATTGATGGAGATGATAGGGTTGAATCGGTAGTTGATTTTTGAGTTGTAGGACTATTTGTATGACTAGTTGCACTGTTATTTGTAAAATTATTTGTAAGGTTGTTTGTATTAATTGATTTCAATGGTAATTGATGATATTCATTAATCCATAAACTAAATTTTAAAAAATATTTAATTTCCTTTGAATTTAAATCTTGTTCAAAAATTGAAATAGTTAACTTGGTGTTATTTATTAAATTTTTATTAAAAAAATCATTTATAATTAATTTTTGAAATTCATGCAAGTTTTCATCAATGGGTAATTGTTTATATTCAATTTTTGAAATTTCAACATTGGAATTATTTTCTTCATTTTCTATAATTTTACTTAATTTTGATATATTATTTATACCATTTGATTTTACAATTAGTAATACTCTATTTGTTATATCATTTTCTGGTTTTATTGAAACATGTAATTTAAATTTATTAAAATTTGGATCAATTTTAATTAATAATGGAAATTTTTCAATCTCCAGTTCGTTTTCCTCATCATCACCACTGACATTCTGTATATAACTTATTTGTTCATCAATAATTTTATGAGATTGGGTTTCTTGTTTTGTTATTGAATCAACATATTTATTTTCATTTAATGGTATTATAATTCTTTCAAAATCTTCTGAATCTGTTAATATTAATTTATTTAATGTAACTTTAGTATCATTTGTTTGATTATATGGAAATGATAGTTTGGATAGTAGGTTCATTGAACTTTAAGAATGTATATTTTACAATTGATAAGGGTTATTAGTGGTTGCAATTGGCTGTAAATGATATATATTGGTTGTAAATATTATTAAAATTGGTTGTAAAAATCTTTTGATTATAAATTTCTATATTTGTGCTTAGTTAGTGAATTTAAAACCGTTTAACTTTTTTAATACGAAGAAATTTGCCTCTAGTTGGTTTTACTCGCACCGCACCGAATCAATCGGGTCGAGATTTGTTTTATGAATCTTGTAGCGGAGTTTATGAAAAAGTTAACCAGAACAAATAATGAGATAGCCTACACAAGTTTAGACGGTAGAAACTAAATACAATACACCAAACTTGATACTTCAGATTTCTCGATCATCTCTAAGTTCCTGATTAAACGATCCGACTTAGTTCAACTTGTAGTACCGTACGATCTCTAAACTCAACAAAAAAATTTAGAGCGCGAGTGAGAGGAGGAATTTAATTTCTCCATATTTTGATTTTGAAATTTACAACTCGATTGTTCTTCTTGTTGTTGTTGTGCTTGTTGTTATTGCTCATTAGTTCATCATTAGAACCAAAATTAGTTGTATTAGACTATCTATCCATATTTGTTTGCATTTACATGATCAATTGCTAGAAATTGTTGGAATTACTACTTAATTATCAAAACTTATCAACACTAACTAAAAAATAACCCAATTAATCCGAAATAACTTGAATTCAAGAAAAGATGTCAACATATTTACCAACAATAATATTAGATCCATTTGAAAAATACAGACCATTTCCAGAAAACCCCAAAAACCTATTAGAAGCTCATTGGCATGAAATTTTAGGATCAACAATTTTTTATTTTTTAATTCAATATTTATCAAAACCAATTTCAAAATTAATATTTGGTTCCAAATATACTACGCTCAAACCATCAACAAAAATTAATTTTGATGTTCATATAACTTCAATGGTTCAATGTTTTATATCAATTTTAATATTAGTACCACATTTAAATAATCCTCATTTTCAAAATAGAAATAATGATCCAATAAATTCTTTATTAGGTTATACACCTTTTGGTACATTAATTTGTTCATTAAGTGTTGGATATTTTATATGGGACTTGGTTGTTTGTTTGAAATATTATAAATTATTTGGTATTGGATTTTTATTACATGCTATTGCTGCATTATTTGCATTTGGTTGTGGATTTATACCTTATTGTCAACCTTGGGCTGGTGCTTTTTTATCATTTGAATTAAGTACTCCATTTGTTAATTTAAATTGGTTTGCAAGTCATTTACCTGCTGGTACTTTTAGTGATAAATTTGTTATAATAAATGGTTTATTATTAATTATTGTGTTTTTCTTTGTCAGAATTATATGGGGAATTTACGCAGTTATTCAAATGGGTATTGATATGACTTATTCATTAAATCAAATAAATATTTTAATTCCAATTTCAATTTTATTAATGAATACAGCATTAAATTTATTAAATATTTTTTGGTTTTATAAAATGATTAAAATTGCAAAAAAGAAAGCAAGTGGTAAATCATCTACGAAACAAAGTTCAAAAGAAATTGATAAAGTTGATTAATTTCAATGATTCATATATATAGACTTTACAAAAGATAGTTTAAAATTAGACAATTTTCTTACATATTGAGTGGATAAAGTTAACTCGACATGCTCTATATGCTCTATTTTATATATCGACTGTAATGGTAGTAGTAATGGTAATCGTAGTGGTCCTGGTGGTGTAAGTAAAATAACGATGGTAGTGTAATCTATGTCAAAAATTTGTCTAATATTTGGAATCGCCTTTTTTTCCTAATAATTGAAGTTTAACTGAAACTATCAGCAAATATAGTAACTTACTACCATTAACTTATCATCAAAAGTACATTATTGATTCATCAACATACAAATTGAGTCATATTTACGTTTCATACTCATCATAGCATCATACCATTGGTTTATACAAATTTAACTAAGTACTTATCTCAAACACATCCAAAATCAATATTATCTTTTTTTCTATTACGAGGGTCATTTGAAATTTAATACGTAATAATAATAATATTATACTTATCATTAGAAACAATATACTTTGCCACTAATAAGGTCTATACATTCACTATACAAAAAACAATCAAAACATATATAAGCAAACAAATCTATAATGAATAACGAATACGATTACTTATTTAAATTATTATTAATTGGAGATTCAGGAGTTGGAAAATCATGTTTATTATTAAGATTTGCAGATGATACTTATACACCAGATTATATTTCAACAATTGGAGTAGATTTTAAAATTAGAACAATTGAATTAGATGGTAAAACTATAAAATTACAAATTTGGGATACTGCAGGACAAGAAAGATTTAGAACTATTACTTCATCATATTATAGAGGAGCTCATGGTATTATTATTGTTTATGATGTTACTGATCAAGAAAGTTTTAATAATGTAAAACAATGGTTACAAGAAATTGATAGATATGCAACAGGAGGTGTTATGAAATTATTAGTTGGTAATAAAGCAGATTTATCAGATAAAAAAATTGTTGAATATACAACAGCAAAAGAATTTAGTGATGCTTTAGATATTCCATTTTTAGAAACTAGTGCATTAAGTTCTACAAATGTTGAACAAGCTTTTATTACAATGGCAAGACAAATTAAAGCTCAAATGACAAATAATTCTAATTCAAATGGTATTAATCAAATTGGTGGTTCAAAAAATAAAAATAATGTTAATTTAAGAGGTGAATCATTAACTTCAAATCAATCAAATAGTTGTTGTTAATAATAAATGTTTGCTTGCATTAGAGAGTAAGAGTAAAAGTGAGTGAATGTACCTGTGTCTGTGTCTGTTTTGTTTAATACAATTGAATTAATATAATAATAATTAACTAATAGTCCCTTGATCTTCGACTTAAGAAGAAAATCAATATTTTATCTAATAACATAGATATAATATTGAACATAAAGATTATTATCATTATCTCTTGCAAATCTACCTTTTCCAATTAAATTTTCTTTTAAAACCCATTTAAATTCTTCTTCTATAGAATCATCAAATATAAAATTTGGATTACAAGTAACATAACTTTCGGCGATTGATGCACTTGATGAAGAACCATCTAATACATCAATTGATGCTTTATTTAATTGTACTTTACCACCATAAATAATCTTAACTCCTGATCCATTGGGTGATTTACCATATAATTTACAATCTAAATAAGCAGTGTTAATTGATGGTTTAATATTTAAATCATCAGTACCAAATATATCATTAATTTGAAATTTAAACCCTAATTCATTTCCCTCAATTGCTCTAATTTCTCCTTCAGTAATAGTAGCTAAATTTAATGTATTATCAATTATTGTATTTGTATAGATTAGTTTTGGATCTGATTTTAATTTTAAATTGAAAGTTAATACTGGGATTAATTTTGGTGATGGAACTTCTGGTAATGACAATAAGTTAGACATATTTGAACCTGGTTCAATTGGGTTATAAGAAGAGTTGGGAAGCGTATAATGAGTGTGGAAGTGTGGAAACCTTGAATAAAATTTATGATTTTAGAACGAATATTTATAAAATCTGTGTTATTGTTAACTAGAAATAGTTTTATATATCAACAACCAATTCTTATATTAAGTATATGCAATTTATATCAAATAAGTATCAATCATAAAATCAAAAATTTATCAACTAAGTATCAATAATAAAATTTAGATTGATTTAGATTGATCTAAATTTTATTATCGATACGTAGTTGAATTTTAGAATATTACATAATTTTACAAATAACATTCTACTCTGACAAAGTTACATTCCTTAAGACGTAGTAGATCTACACAATTAAATCCAATTCAGTCCCTATAAACTGGTCAATGGTTTTTGAATTGAATTAGTTCCTTATGTTAAGCTTTGTTTGTCTACTGAGTTGATTAATTGATTATGTTTAGTGTGTAAACTGAATCAAATTTTTGAAAAAAATCAAATTGTGAGAATCTATTGACAATTCAATTTTTTTTCTATTGCCACCACCAATTAACAAACGAATCAACAACAGATTCAAACTACTATACTCAATCTTTGTTCATATAACCCACTGCATACTAGATTTGTTATGTCTGAGTCAAAAGATGTTGAAATGAAAGATGCCAATGCATCAATTGAAGAAACAAGATCAATAATTGAAGAAATTGAATCTTCATTTAATTTATTAGAAAAAGCTTCAAATACTTTTGATAATAGATATGTTTCAAAAGTTATACGTGATTTTGGACCATTAAGAAAGAAAATATTAAATTATGAATCAGTATTACCAACTATTATAAATGATGTATTTCCAAATAATTATAAATCAAAACAAGACTTATTAAATTTATTCACTGCCCAACCTTTAGATTATAAATCAAATAAATCTTTTAATTTTATACCTGAAATTGAATTATATATATATTTATTAATTCAAGTATATTTATTAGATACAAATCAAATTCAACAATTAAATGAATTAAGTCCTCATTTAATTAAAATTATGAATTCTTATAATAGAAGATCATTAGATTTCATACAGGCGAAAATTTGGTTTTATATAAGTAGAGGAAAAGAATTATCAAATGATTTAATTTCAATAAGAAATGAATTAATTTATAATTTAAGAACTTCAAGTTTAAGACATGATACTGAAACTACAGCATCAATTATAACCTTGCTATTAAGAAATTATTTATTATATCATGATATTCAACAAGCTTCAAATTTAGTTGAAAAAATTCAATTTCCTGAAAATTCAGCAAATTCTTTAATTGCAAGATATTATTATTATTTAGCAAGAATTAATGCTGTTCAATTAGATTATTCAAGTGCTCATGAATATGTTATTGCTGCTATAAGAAAAGCTCCTCAAACTAAATTTACAAATGGATTTATTCAATCTGCAACAAAATTAAATATTGTTATTGAATTATTAATGGGAGAAATTCCAGAATTAAAGACTTTCAAAAGTGGTAAAGGAAATTTTGAACCTTATTTTAATGTAACAAAAGCTGTAAAATTAGGAGATTTAAAATTATTTAAAGAAGTTTTAAATAAATATGAATCAATTTTTAAAAAAGATGATAATTATACTTTAATTTTAAGATTACGTCAAAATGTTATTAAAACTGGGATTAGAATTATTTCATTATCATATTCAAAAATATCTTTAAAAGATATTTGTATAAAATTACATTTAGATTCAGAAGAATCAACAGAATATATTGTTTCAAAAGCTATTAGAGATGGAGTAATAGAAGCAACAATAAATCATGAAAAGGGATATATGAAATCAAAAGAAATTTTAAATATTTATTCAACAAATTTACCACAACAAGAATTTAATCAAAGAATTAAATTTTGTTTAAGTTTACATAATGATAGTGTTAAATCAATGAGATTTCCAAATGATAATGAACAACAAAAAATTACAAATAAAGAAATTGAAAATGATGAAGTTGAATTATTAAAAGCTATTGAAGAAGGTGATTTAGATGATTTTATATAGTTTTTTGGTACTTTAATATCTCATAGACAAATATACAATTCATGATAAAAGTGGTTAAGATTTGAAGCTCTGATTTGTAGCACTTGGTAGTTGTATGAATTTGATCTCGTATTATCAAACAAATTTTTTTTTCATATAATTCTACAGTCTTTGAGTTCACCAGTCACCATTTCACCAATTACTCGAGTCTAAATCTGATGAAGGCATTAAGACTAATAAGGCAGTATTCCAATAAGCCTGATTTATTTTTAAATCCTCATGCATGGGAGGGTCTTCCAGCAGATCAAATTTTTCAATTACATCAAATAAGAAAAAATTATATGGGAAAAGCATATAATCCAACAAATGAAGAAAGAACAGCAATATTATCAACTATAACATCTCTTGCAAGATCTAAACCTAATTTAGATTATTCATTTGAAATAGAAAATTTTAAAGAAAGAATAATGAATAATACACCAATGAAAGATAGAGGAAATCCTCAAAAATTAAGTAATCAATATGTTATAAATTCTGGAAACATACCACATAATGAAAGAAGATTTGAACAATTAAATAGAATAGCTGCTTATGAAATGCCATTATTAGTTAAATATAGAGAAAAATATATACCACCTGACCCCAAAGATTCACCAATAAAATTAATTTATAATTCAGATTTTTCAAATGAAACATCAAATAAATTTAATAGAAAAGTAACATTACAAGTAAAACTTCAAGATTTAAACTTGAATAAAGAACAAGAACATAAATTTAAAATATTATCAGGAAAAAGATTTCATCATGATTTACAAACATTTCAATTAAAAAGTGAAAAATATCAAACCGCTTCACAAAATGTAACATGGTTAATAAATACATTTAATAAATTATTAAAAGAATCCAAGGATTTATCCAAAGAATTATTCGAAGATATACCATTAGATAAACGTCATATGAAAACTTGGACAAAAAAACCAATACCAAATTTTCCTGAAAATTGGAAAAAACCTGAGGATGCTCCTGTCAAGAGACATGATATTATATCGGATTTAGTTGAAATTAGTAAAAATAAATTAGATAATGATCAATTACAAAAAATAAGTCCATAAATGTATATAGAATTGTTAATAAACTAGTTGGGACAGTCTATTTTGAATTTACGTCTTCGTTTAACTCTCTCGTGTGAGTATTTGCAACGCTGGCTTAGCCTTTGCTTCAGACTATAACAAGAGGTCCTTGCACTTATGTGGTGGACCTTAATCTGGTTGATTTATGTTTGAATCTCAATCTCGTAATTTTCTATTTGTGTCAAATTTTAATTTTCAAAACAAAATCATATACCAACTGATTCTAAAACAACCACTTAAGTTCCAAAATCATAGACAAGCAAATAACTCAAAATCCATCCAGAATGTCTGAGAATGGGGCATCTACTACATTAAATGATATAATAGATGAATTAAAACTAACTTATGATTCATCTATTGGAGTATTAGATGGAGAATCAATACGGAATATACCAAATATCAATACATTATTAAATTTAAATAAATTATTAAAAAATTTATCAAAACAATTAGATGAAGTTGAAAATACAGATGATGAAATATTAAATAAAATTAATATCTTACAAACAAATGAAAAGAAACGTCATTTAGAAGAAGATGATGATGAAACTAAAGAAAAAGAAAATGATGAAGATTCACTACATAAGAAACGAAAGACTGAAGAAATAAATTCAAAAGATGATCCAGTACCGCCAGTTCAATCTGGTTCATTCACTCATGAAAATGATACAAGACTAAAAAATCCTAAATCTGAATATGTTGAACCTCAAACATTATCATCAGAAGCAATATCAGCTCTTGGATTATTTTCTGAATCAAATAATGAGTTAGAAACTCATGGAAAAGAATATTTAAAAAAGAAATATGGAGTTGCATCATATCCAGAAAATGATTTATTAAATTTATTACCTGGTACTATACCAAATATAGATTTTTCAAAAAATAAACCACCAACAAATCAAGTTCAATTTACAACTTTCCAATCATATATAGAATCATATTTTCGATTATTTAATAATGATGATTTAAAATTTTTACAAGAAAGAAATATTATCCCACCTGGATTTGAAAAATTAGGTTATGATCCGGATGTATCACCTTATCTTATACCAAAATTAGGTAAATTTTATACTGATGTTTGGACAGAAGAAGATCCTTCATTAGCTTCAAAATTGAATGCTTCTACTGCATATTCAACTCCAGGAACTAATGATTATGTTGCAAAAGGTTCTATTAATTCATTAAATGATGATAATTTATATACTGAAGAAATATCTTGTGGTCCTTTATCAAGTCGATTATTATCAGCTATATTAAGTAATCATGAAGCAGGAGGAGGAGGAGGAGATAATGATGAAGAAACAAAAGATAATATTTTAGAAGATGAAGTAGCAACACAATTAAATAGTGGAGAAGATTATAAAATTACAACTGAAATAAATGATTATCAATCAATTGAAGATAGATTAAAAAGAGAATTAAAATATATTGGAATATTTATGAATTTACCAATAAATGATGAAAAAAAGAAAAGAAATTCTAAAATAAGTATAATTGATAATGATGAATGGATTAAAAATAAAGAAGATGATGAAGTATGTGCAGAAATTAGATCATTACAAAAACAATTAAGAGAAGTAGTTAGTAGAAATAGAGCTAATAAAAAATTACTACTACCTATAATTGAAGATCATATAGCATATCAAGAATATTGTACAATTTTAGAAGATTTAGATAGACAAGTTGATCAAGCATATATTAAAAGATCAAAAGGAAAAGGTAAAAAGAAAAAAATTGAAAATCATAATACTACTCCACAACAACAAGCTGTAAATAGTGGATTAAGAGCATTATTAGAAAAAAGGAAAAGATGGATTGAAAATATTGGTAATTTATTTCCACCTGCAGAAAAAATGAAAAGAGTACCTGATGAATCAATATTAATTAAACAAGGAGAAGTTCAAAATGATGAGGAAGAAATTGGAGTAGATGAGACTAATGATCTTTTCAAACAGTAAAAGGAATAAATAAAGAATGTACGATTTTAATGATTTTATTTACAGTCTATAATTCTATTACTTAAAATCCATTCCTTTTGTGATTTCAGAAAGTGGTGGAATAGATTTAACATTCCCCACTGCGGCTAAAGCTATTGGTTTATTTTTTAACCTATAATTAGTCCAATTTATAACATCTTCTTTTGTAATTGATTCAACTCTTGCAAATACATCTTCCGGTGATAATCTATAACCAGTATTTACAACTTGTCTTCCAATATCTTCAGCAATAGCTGTAGAATCATCTAATGCTAAAAGTAATGAAGCTTTTAATTGTGCTTTAGCTCTTTCTACTTCTTCATCAGTTATTTTACCTAAACTTAATCTACCCCATTCTTTTTGTATAGCATCTATTAAAATTTTTAAATTTGAATTTTTATCAGCTGTAAAATAAACTCCTAATAATCCAGTATCTGCATATGATGTAGTATAAGCCATATATGAATTAGCAATTGGAGTATTTCCTGGTCCACCTGTGGCAGCAGTTACAGCTAATGGAGATGGTGAATTTGATCCAATACCAATTGATCTATCCCATGATCCAATTATTCCATTTGCTACAGATGCAACAAAAAAATCAGGTGCTGACCAACTAACACCTTCAACAGCTAATGCTACATGAGTAGTTGGTAAAGCATCATCTTGAACTCTAATTTCTTCCCCATAAAATATTGGTAAATCATCACCACTTTGTTTAAAAGGTTTATCTGATTTTTTTATATCTCCAAAATATTTTTTTCCAAGGTTAACTAATTCCTGGTGATCAACACTTCCAACTCCTATTAATGCCATTCTATCTCCTTTATAATTTGTAGTTATATAATTTCTTAAATCTTCTCTATTTATAGTTTTAATCAAATCTCTTGGTCCTAATATAGTTCTACCTAAATCTTGATTTTTGAAAGCAACAGAATGTAAATGATCAAATACAACTTCATCATACATTTTATCAACTTCATCACTTTCTTGTAATATTACATGTCTTTCATTTTCAATAGCTTTTGTTTCTAATTTTGATTTTGTTAATAAATCACTTAATATATCTACATTTTGATTTAAATCTTCTGATAAACATTTAGTATAATAAACTGTATTTTCTCTACTTGTATATGCATTAATTTGTGATCCTAAATTTTCAATTTCTAATTCTAAATTTAATTGAGTTCTTTTATTTGTTCCTTTAAATGCTAAATGTTCAAGAAAATGTGCTGTTCCACTTGATTTGGGATTATCAGCTCTTGATCCAGCATTTATCCATACTCCTACTGTAGCAGTTTTAGTTCCTGGCATTGATTCACTTGCAACTGTTAAACCATTAGGTAGAACAGATGTTTGATATGTAGGTGCTGGTGTAGTTGCGTTTGTGAAATGTCTACTTAGACTTGGTATTCTTCTCTTGGGTATGGGTATTCTAGATAGCATGTTGATGTGGGTTGAGTATGAAAAAGGAATAAGATGTAATTGATGATTAGTTATCACTCTTTTATAGTAAAAGATTAATAAGTTTTGATAAATCCAGATTTCAAAAATCGTTTGGTAGCTTTTTTGTATGTCTGAAAAAAAAAGTAATACCGAGACAGAAACATCAACAAAACAAAAGTTACATTCAAAACGTAATATCATTACCTTCACAAACACAAGACCCTCATAATCAAAATGGCTTATACTGCACCGGCCGTTGTGATAGACAATGGATCCTACACAACTAAAGCTGGCTTTGCCCTGGAAGATCTACCGTCACTAGTCTTTAATTCAAACTATACACAAATACCAGAAACTAAAAAGATAATAATTGGAGATGAAGAAATGGAACAAAATTCACAATATCCAGTTCAAACGTTACTAGAAGATGGAGTTATATATAATTTCGATAATATAGTTCACAATTGGAGATATGTTTATGATAATATAGATAATTATAATCTGATAAATTCAAAAGATTATCCATTAGTTATGACTGAACAATCATGGAATCCAATGAAAAATAAAATTAAAACTTGTCAATTAGTATTTGAAGAATTAGAAGTACCAATTTTCAGTCTTGTGAAAAATCCAATAAGTCAATTATATAGAAGTGGTAGATCCACTGGATTAGTTGTTGATATTGGATCAAGTGTTACAAGTGTTACTCCAATAATAGATGGAGTAATTCAAGGAAAATCAACTTTTCATACAAAATTTGCAGGAGATTTTTTAAATTTACATGTAATTAATTATTTACAAACTAAAATTCAATCAATAGATGAATTATTACCAAATAAGTTTAGATCAAATCTTGCTTCAGATTCATTTAAAGCTTATTATATGTCAACAAACATTTTACAAGAATATAAAAATTTAACAAGTAATTATCAAATTTCAAATTTTGAAATATATGATCATAAATATTTAAATGTATCTGATCAACACAATTCATATTTAAATAATTTATTTAATCCTTTAGCAAATCCTATACCTAATTTCAATCTAATGACAGAACCACCATCTTTAGATAAACCAAGTACTCAAGGTTTAAGTTCATTATTTTATTTAGTATTGAAAAATCTTGAAGCTTCATTATTACCTACCACAAATGAAGGTCCATCACAAAATAGATTTGCAAAATTTATGGAAATTTTTAAAAATGTTATTTCAAATGTTTTAATTACTGGTGGTACTTCATTAGCTGGTGATTTATCACATATGATAATAAATAATTTAAAATATATAACTCAACAAGAATTTCCAAATTATTCTTTTCATTATAATGTACAACAAATTAAATCAAGTTCAGATAGTAGTGAAATTTGGGATAAACAATTTAGTAGTTGGTTAGGAGCTTGTAATTTAGCATGTATGTTAAATGATAATGAAGATAATTCAAGTAGTGCTAAAATTGCATTAGATAATTGGTTTATTACGAAAGCTGATTATGAAGAATTGGGAGAGGATTTAATCGTAGAAAAATTTAAATAAGTTTTTTAATAAAGACCTGTACTATTATCTTGAGCATTTACTAATATTCATATCTATCACTTTTTCCATGTAACATATTTATTATCGTACTTTGCAGTCTCACCATGTAAATCTAAGATTTGCTTTATTTTCAAATCAACACCTAACTTATCATCAGTTTTGGTTTTAAAATGTTTAAAAACTTCAGCTGGTGTTGGTAAATAAGTTCTATTTGATCCATCACTACCTTCTATATATTTAGCAACTTCTTTGTTTTTTGGTAACCCGAAATTCAATGGATAATCATTATAATCTAATCCAAACCATTTTTTAATTAATGGTGATGATAACAATTTTAATGTATCTTCATTTGCAGTTAGTATATTTTTTACAAATTCTGGAGTAACAGTTTTAGGATCATTCCACTGTGGATAAAATGGATCTTTTATTTTATCAACTAATTTATGAATTACACCTTTTGCAAAATCATTTTCTTTTGGTGGTAATCTTTGAATATTTGTAGCTGCTATCATTTCTAACTCAAATTGTTCCTTTATTGTATTTTTTAATCCTTGATTCATTAATTCAAAACCAATGGCTAAGGATGATCTTGGTTTTTGTAATAATGTTTTTAAAGTTTTTTGAGCAAATGGTGAATCATCTTTTTTCAAAAATTCCAATACTTCATTAATATTATTTTGTGAAAATGCTTTCTCTATTAAATCAATATCATCATCACTTAAGAAATATTTGTAATCATTTGGTAATTGTTTTTCACTGAACTCGTTCAAAATAGTATTTACTTGTTGAAAATATTGATTGTTTCCCTTGATTAATGAAATTTCTCCTTCAATTTCAGGTGGTTGTAAATTTGCCAATCTATTAATCAAATGTGGGATTTTTTCAGATTTAATATAATGAGTTGCAAAACCTGTAAAATAAGCATCTAATCCATTCAATATAGTACCAGTTAAAGCTGTATAATAACCTAATTTATTATCTAACCTTGGTAAAAAAAAAGTAGTACCAACATCTGGAAAAAATCCAATATCCATTTCAGGCATTGCTAATTTAGTCTTTTCTGTTGCAACTCTAAAAGGTGCATGAACAGATAATCCAACACCACCTCCAAAAGTAATTCCATCCATTAATGAAATATAAGGTTTTGGTAAAGTTGAAATTATATAATTTAAATTATATTCTTTATCAAAAAAATCTGCTCCATAACCTGGATTTCCCTTTACGATTTGATTTGCACATTCAGCTACATCACCACCTGCACAAAGAGCTTTTGGAGAATTTGAAGTTAAAATAGTAACATTATTTACTGGTTCTTTAGCATAATTTAATAAATCTGGAGTTATTAATTCAATCATTTCAGTATTTAATGAATTCAATTTTCTTACTCTATTTAATGTTATGAATCTAGCATGATTTTTAGAAGAATGTAATACTACTGGTTCCTCAGCACCAGCTGTTGGATTTGATGATATTTGTTGACTCATTGATCTATAATTGTAATGGAATAGATTAGATTTACTATGAATTGATATTGCTTTGATCCCCTTGTTTATGATTGAAGGTTTTATCAACATATAAATTGAAATGCAAAAAAATATCAAATTTAATAAGGATATTATTCTAAATTTATTGTACTATTATTGTACTATAATTATGTGAAAAATATTGTGGAGAACAAATTATGATTCCGTGGAAATTTAGATAAAAACTTTGGTAGCTCAACTATCAACTAGATTTCATACAATGTATGAAGAAGAACATGTCGTAAGAAGTAAAACAAAAGAGCTAAGTATTATTCGATATTTGACATGATATTTAATCTATTTGCATTGATTCAACTGCTAAATTATGCTGTTTCAATTTATAAGGATTAATTTCTTTAACTTTTATACCAAATCTTTTATCTTTAGTTAATTGTATTAAATGATTTATAATATCATTTAATTCATTTGATAATTTATAATTTGAATGAACCCAATTACATTTAAAATTTTCATCACCACCATTTAATCTTATAACTTCTTGTGATTGATCATTAATTAAAATAGTTGTTGATTCTTTTACATTTGAAATATTTGTACCTAATTTTAATAATGATTTTAATTTTATTGAAGATATACCTAATTGTGGTAACGGTATTTCCATACCTGGTAATACTGGTTTTGAAGCATCAATTCCATGTTTACCAGTTGGATTTGATGTTAATAATATTTCCTCTAATGGAATGAATTTTGTAATTTGTATTGGTTTTTGTTGTATTAAATGACGATTTATTAATTCTGCTGATCCTAATCTAAATGATTTTAATTCGTGTTTAACTGATTCAATTTGATTTTTAATTTGTTCTTCAGATTCTGTGACTACTATGGGAAAAGAACTACTTGCAAAATCTAATTTAAAAGGATAAACTGAAAATGATTTGTCAATTTGTCCTAATAATTTTCTTGCTGTTTTTAATTTTAATTGATGAACTATTGCAAAATCACGAACGAAAATTGATGGTTTTGAGTTAAAATCTTGTTTATAATTTTTTCCAGAAAAATTATCAATTTCTTGTGTTGTAACAATACCTAATTCATTTTGAACACCACTCATACTTATTTCAATTTGATATACTTCTCCTGGAACAATTATAAAATCATCTGATGGTATAGCTGATGAACTATTTGTTGCTCTTGGTTTTTTAACATCTGTACTTAATTCCATTGATCCCTGTTTCAAAAATCTAGCTTCTTGATGTGATTCATCCCAAACAACTCCTTTGAAATCACGCTCTGCAACTATCCCTTCCGCTTGTCCTGCTAAAAATCTTCTGATTCGTCTAACTTTGGAACCTGGTACAACTATACAATTGAAAGAATCAGCAATTGCATCAACTAATTGACGTATCTGACTACCATTAATTGTGTTACTCGTGTTTTTTAATTGTTGTGGTAATTTTTCAGGAGATAAAGAACATCCAATCAATGCTGAAACTGCCTCCGTTGCTATATGAGTTGCACATAATGCATCTGCATTATTTCCTAATAAGGGACCATTAGGTTTAGCATTTTCTGTTGGATATATTACAATCGTATGACTTAATTGTGATGTATAACCATCTATTTGAACTCCTAAACTGATTGTAGCAACATCTCCTTCACTTAAATATAATTCTCTCTCGTCATCTATTTCTGGTGCGAATCCATTCAATAATTCATTTACATTTATTGTAGTTGGTGCAGCAATTCCTTTTTCATTTACTTTATTCACATATCGTTTTGATAATAAATCTGTTAAAAATGAATCTGATAATAAACATAATTGTTGTATCGATAATTTATCTGTAGTTTTTAAGTGATATGAATTATTAATTAATGAAATTATATATTGTAATCCTGTTTGAGATATTTGACCTGCTACTCTATATTTTTCTATAACTCCATCATCTAGTATGTTTTTCTGTTTCAACAAAATATCTGCATCATCTTGATGAACTGCTACTAACATTTTCGTTCTGTTGTGTAAATAATGGTTTATTAGACTGTATTGTAAAATGAATTTTCTAAGTAAAAAATCTCATCTCTATTATTTCAAGAATATTACACAAAATCAATTGGTTGCAAAAAGAGTAAATACTGAGAAGATAGTTTAAGCTAATCAGTAATATCGTCCATTAATTTATATCATGTCTTCGTTTGTATCATCATTATACTCTGGTTGAGAGTCTCTATCCAAAAATTCATCATATGACTTTCCGAAGTTATTGGTACAATCAGGATCATCTGAATATTCACTTCGTTCATCTTCCTCTGAATTTTCATCATTTTCCTCAATTCCATCACTCAGTTCAGTCTTACTAGTATCATTTATTTTCATCTTTGTAGAAACATACTCTTCTTCTTCTTTTTCTTCTGCTTTTTTGTTCTTCTTTCGTTCTTTTGACCATTGCAAATAATCATTGTACTGATCCACCACTGTTTTTTCTTTCTCATAAATTTCGCTCGGCACACTTGGATCTCTAACTGATCCTAAATGAGTATCTTCAAAAAATTTAATTGGTTCCATATCATTTGGAAAATATTTTTGTTTAACAATTCCATTTTCATAATTTGGATTATATTTATAATCTTCACCAAATCCCATTGATTTCATTAATCTAGTTGGTGCATTTTTTAAATGGATTGGAACTGGTAATCTTAAAACATCTGGATTCTCATTAATATATCTTTGAGCAGATCTTAATGCACGATAAGATCTAGTTGATTTTGGAGCTCTAGCTAATTTTGTAGTACAATGAGCTAAAATTATTTCACCTTCAGGCATTCCAACAAATTCAAATGCTTGTTTTGCTGCAACCATGAAAGGTAAACATGATCCATCTCTTAATCCAATATCTTCACTTGCAATAACTGTCATTCTACGTAGAATAAACAATGGATCTTCTCCACCAGAAAGCATTTTAACTAAATAAAACATTGCAGCATCAACATCAGATCCTCGTATAGATTTATGGAAAGCACTAATTATATCATAATGAGCATCTCCATTTTTATCATACATTTGATGAAAGTTTCTTGATTTTAAAATAGTCTTTAAATCATCAACAGTTATTTTTGTCGGTTCATTCTTTTGTTCTTCTTCTTTATTAGCTGAGGAGTAAGCATTTACTGTTTCAAGGATATTAAGAGCAACTCTTGAATCACCCATACATAAATCTGCAATATATTTGAAACCAGCTTTGTCTATTGATAAATAAGGCAATTTAAATAAAAGTTTTCTCATTTTATTCACTTCAAATAAAGCTCGATTTAAAATTTTCATCACTGATTCTGTGCTAAATGGTTCCAATACAAAAACATGCATTCTTGAAAGTAAAGCATTATTTAATGAAAATGATGGATTTTCGGTAGTAGCTCCAATAACAGTACAAGTTCCCTTTTCAACATGTGGTAGGAGTTTATCTTGAACTAATTTATTATATCTATGAATTTCATCAACAAATAAAATTGTTCTTTGACCAGTTAATTTCCTATGATTTTCAGCTTGACTAAACACATCTTTCAAATTTTTAGCAGTACTGTCAGCTGCCGACAATTCAACAAATTTATGTGATGATTCTTTAGCAATAACTCGACATAATGTAGTTTTACCAGATCCTGGTGGACCCCATAATATAAAAGAAGGTATTAAATCTGATTTTATTATATTACTTAATGTTGCTCCTTCTCCCAAAACATGTTCTTGACCAATGAACTCTGATAATGTCTTTGGTCGTAGTCTATGAGCCAAAGGAATACCCAGTTTTCTTTTTAATTCAGCTAATTCTTTTGCAGCATCATTTTGAGTAGGCGTGTGTTTTTCATCTTCTTGATCAGGTTGACTTTTAATAGCTTGTATGGACTCATCAAAGCTTTGTTCTTTGAAGCTTTCACTTTTCTTGATTTCAGATTTATTCTTCTTCTTCTGTGAATCGAGTTTTAAACCTAACGCGGTAAATGCATCACGTTTTTTCAGAATTTTCGTATCGGTTGTAGATGGTTTCTCTTGACCGTCTAAACATGAGTTGACATGTCTCTCTAGTAGAGTTTCTGGTATAGGTTTAGCACATATAGGACAAATAGTGTTCATTTATGAATGGAGTATTCTTGATGCAAAATGAGGAACGGTTAGTAAATTAAATTGGATTCTACGTGATTTAATATCAACAATTTGGTAGCTTGATTTTAAGCAGATTCTAAATCATTTTTGTACGCGATAAAGAATTCATATCACACTTTTGATTCAAACTTTCAAATCCAAATAGATGACTGATATAGAATTCAATCTACTGGGATCCCCAACAAAACGGAGAGGAGGATTCAAAAAGAAACGAAACACGGTCAACTCCCAACTTGATATTTTACAAGAATCAAATGAAGATATAGCAAAACAATATAAAAAATTCACAAATGCTCCAAAATTTAATTTAAATAGTGAAGAAGTTTATTGTATATGTCGTGAACCAGATGAAGGAGATATAATGGTAGCATGTGATGGATGTGAAGAATGGTTTCATATGAAATGTATGAATGTTAATCCTGATGTATCAAATTTAATATCAAAATTTTATTGTAAATTTTGTAATTGGAAAGGTATTGGAGTTACGTTATGGAAAAGAAAATGTAGATTGGACGGGTGTTTGGAACCTATAATGGATAATTCAAAATATTGTAGTAAAGAGCATGGAGAAGAATATATGAAAAGATTATTTTATGAAACCAATATTGATACAGGTATAATTAAAAAAGTATTAAATTATGTTGATAATGGAGAAAAATTACATCAATTAGGCTCTGAATTTCCTGAACTTGAAGAAGTTAAAGCATTCAAGAGTAATGGCAATATGAATCAATTTCCTAAAGATACTCAAGATGAATTGACAATGTTGGAAAATAAAATTAAAATAACTAATGAAAGAATACAAAATCAAGAAACAAAATTACAAACTTTACAAAAATTAAAAGAGAGTACTAAATCAATAAATGAAAAACTTTCGGAAATAATTTATCCTGAAGAGAATCAAAAGAAGAAAAAACATAAAAAAATCGAATTATGTATGTGTGATAAATCTGAAAATAATATGGTTATTCGAATTGGTTCTTCTGACGACTTGATGGAAAAATTAAGTAACAAACTACAAAAGATTCGTGAGAATGACGAGAAGGAAGAGGATGAAGGCGAAGATGAGAATGAAGATGAAGATGCAATGGAGACGGATGATTTACAGGATGAAGATATTGAAGATCCTGATTGGTTTCATAATGTATGCATAAAAGAGAAAAAAAAATGTCATCGACATTCTGGTTGGTTTAATCTTTATTATGATGAAGTTATAAAAGCACTAGATCAATTACTTGTTAAAAAAGATCAATTACAAATTGAAAAAAATAATGTTTTACGAAATTATTCTGTATCTATATATGAAAATCAATAGATATCTTAGGAGTTAGTGAAGTTAAATACTTACTTCAATTATTCATTGCTTTGATCATTGAGTTTGGGATGTTGTAGTTGTTGATACTCCATATAATCACTTTCCTTTGCTACAAAACTTTACTCGTATGTTCTAATAATTGTCTGATTTGATTTATTTATTTCGTCAGACATTTCTAGTTTTATTATATTTCATTCCACATGTATATGGGTAAAATTAGTTTAAGTAATATTACATCAGATTTTAAATCTAGCCTAGCCTAATCAGTATCTTGTGGAAAATTAATCAATTCGCTATTAGTTCAAAAAAATAAATTATTCAAAACAATCTACGTTATTATTAATGTAAGATGAAGATCCTTTTTTTTCTCTATTTAGTCTATCAATCTATTTTTCAATCATCTTTTGCTCCTTCAACTTTGAGTAAAACTTGAATTTTACATTTGTGATTTGTTAACTCGTGGTTGACGACAATCTGTAATACTTTTTTTCTTAATTACATAATCTTTGAATTTTTAGGGGTTTGGGTAATTACTTATATGAAATTTGTCATTTTTGTTACAAAATGATTGTTGAAGGCGGGACTGTTTTTAAGTTCAATTAGATGACCCTGAGAAAACTTTAATATAACAGCAAAATTAAATTAATATTTGAATTGGTTGATTTATTGTAAATTAGAATTAAGGTTTTCAAAGATAATTCTTGGTAAATTTTTCATTCACCTATTTTAAGTTTTATTAAATGACGACCGGTTAATGATTTATCCATATACTTTTTTTTTAAATTAATATAAGTATCATTACTAAAATTATTCTAGATCTACGATTCAACTTAAAAGTTTCAGATTAATTTTGATAAATTCACCTATACTCTTCACATTCATCTAAATTTGTTTATTCATTTATTTAATCTACAAAGCCTAAATGTAAGCTCTGTTCAGTAAAAAGGTTAATCTTCATTAAACCACTTTGCTACGTACAAGAATGCAGAAATTGGAAGTATAAAATATGGACAATTTTTAAAGATGCCGATGCATGAGGTATAAAACCCTTTTTTTTTCTCAATCTGATTGAAAGACTCAATAAACTTTCAAACCTTTTATTTGAAAGCAATTGAACTGAATTCCTACTTTGTTGAACAGCTGTCTTAGTTTAAAAAAACTTAGCTTCGTCTGTTCTAAACACCTTCAAACTGATGTTGTTTCTTTATTCTCCTAATAGAATTTTGAAATTATTTTTGATCTACCGGAAATTTGTAAGTCCTAGGTTTTGCCAGGTAAAATTTTTTAAGAAAATTAAATTCATTAGCCTAAACGAATTATTATTTAATTAATTCAAACACCTGAAAGATCGTCGATTGAGATTTTCATTTTCAAACTTTTTTGCATAAGCATTTTTCAGCAAATTTAACTATCAATGCAATGAATTTTTCAATTGAATTAAAAAAAAAGCTTGTTTCATCAAATCGGAAAAGAGTATATCCAATACTGAGAAAATCAGAGTGGAGATTTACTTATTGTTTTAGCAATAGAATGCACCTACCTTAAAATATCCAATCAATTTTTAGGTTTGAATATTAATTCAGAATATTCAATAAAAAAAAAATTAAAAAAAAAAATTCTCGTGAAGTGAGCCCTGGTCTTAATTTTACGTGAGATCCTTTTTTTATAGATCTGAATCTTACCTTAGATCAGATCAGATCTAAAATTCTGTTAACGAAATCAATGATTAATTAGTATCTTTTTATAAATTTTATTCTTAAACCATCATTTATGTTTCTAATGGATCTATTAGGTAAATTACGCTTTTCTTGATTTTGATTCTCATTCAACATATGGTGAAAAACTTTTTTATAGTTTTGAATTTGTTTCAAAGAATAATTTATCGAGAAATTTTACCATCTTTGCTTGGTCATACAAGAGCATGAAATTTTCATAAATGTTGAGTGATTGTAACACAGCAGAAAAAAACAAGCTTTTTCGTTATCGTCCCTGCTGCTCCAATTATGCAAAAATTATTTTGTTCGATAACTGTGGCACATTTCCTTAATTCCTTATTTAGTAAAACGTTTTGAAACGAAAATTAACATGCTTATACTTTTTTATACGTTTGGGCCTGCCTAAGCAAAGTTTAAAATGAATGTAATAATGAATTGAATTTTTTGAATGACAAGTTTGAAGAAATTTAAACTTTTTTCTTCTCTTGATCTGATCTTTCACATTAATTTTAGTTCATTTTTCATATATCCGATGATTAATTTTATTACACTGGTACCCTAGCATGTGGGACCTGTTAAATTTACAATTTAGATACTTTTTAAACTTTATCTTTATTATTTATTTAAAGAGGGCAGTTTAATTTTCAATCTCAATTTGTGATAAAGGCGTAGATCTACTACCAAGAATAAATTGAGAATGGATTATTGTTTAAGCTAAATAAAATACAATTCCAAGTAAAAAGTGGCATGATTTTTATGAAACATTAATTTTTCATTACGATAACAATAAGATCCCTTTTTCTGTTTTTTTTCATCTCATTTAAATTTCGTATTTATATTTATCGTCTTTCATCAAGTTAGTAAGATCTGAAACTACATGAAGAGATGTTTTTATGATCTTATTGTTCATGATGAGAAATTTCAGGTCCTAATGCAAATGAATTACTCTGACTTTCTCGTAGTTTGATCTCTATATAACAGGAATCTCGGTCAATTCTTATTTTCACATATTCAAATTTACAGATCACCAATGTAAAAGTGTAAATTCTCGACTAAAATATTATATATTAATGAGTTTAATTATAGAATGTTCTAAGAGTAATGAACAACAAATCTAATCGATTGAAAAAAGTATAAGCCAAATTTTAATCAATGCATGTAATGTCACTTAAAAATGAATTAATCTAAGTCTCAAGAAATTTCTCTCAACTTAAGATCTCAATTTTCAGTTAGTATCATAAATTTTAGTCAATGTTACATGAAATAATAATAAGAAGATTAATCGTTTCTTTCTTTCTTTCTCCAATAATAACTAACCTATTACATAATTCTTGGTATCAATCTTGAAACCCTTTGATACAACCAAAAGATTTTATTAATTTATGTAAGATTGATGCAAATAAAAACTCGAAAGATAAAGCTTGTCTATGTCATAAGATAAGATTTACTTAATATTTGACTAATTTCAAAATATTCAATAATCTTTCGTCCAACAATAATGGAGTTCTTGTCATTGTGGCCTATTGTAATTCTTTGCTCATGAATTCTAAATATAAGTTTGTTAAAGTCGGATCGATGAGATCTAAATTAATTTAGTTATTTGAAAACTAAAAATTAAATGAAAAAAAAAAATATTATAAATTCATTATACCGCCTTTTTATCAAAGTTTCCTCTTTTTGAAATTAAAGTTTATCTACAACACAAAATGTAAGAGAATGAAAATTGTAGATATTATAATCATGAATAGGAGGATGACAACTTCTTCATCTAATTCTTTAATTCTAGACATGGTCAACGAATGAAAAAGAGTTAATGCATAGCAGTATCACTTTTCAAAGTAAGATATGTCTGATATTTGTGGAAGGACCAAAAAATTAAATCTTTCGTTCCGAGATTTCAGAAATGAGATCTAAAGAAAAAGCAAATAATTTGTAGCACTAAAAGTGCTTTTGTGTAATATGTTTAGCTGTTTAATAAAAGAAAGCGCAAATGATACATTTATACTTAATTCAATAAGGAATTTCAAAAAACCAAGTATGAACTTGGGTGAGTAAGTAAAATGAATTAACTACTAAACTTAAATGTTGCCATTCCATTTCAAAGAAAATGATTTAGTATTGGACACTAAACAAGAGACAAGATGTAGTTAACGTGTGAAGTTTCGTAAATATTACACTGAGATCTATAATCGTAATATGTATAACAATCAATTTACAGAATTATTTTTGAGCCATTCAAATCAAAGAGACTCAAAATAGAAATAAAATTCCATTAAAAATTTCGCATTCGCTCAATTTATTTAATCTACAAAATCAAATGGCCATGCACCATGTGACAGTCTTAACTCATAATTGCCGACTCTAACCATCTCAATGTTACATGAAACCTATTGAATAATTTAAAGATAAAATAATAATATTTTATTTTATAATAATATTTTGTTCTTTTGTGCAAATCGATCTAACCGAGGCGAACGAAATTGGAATGGACAAAAAAGGGTCTTTATATTTTAATTTCTTTATGTTACATCACTTGATTGGAAAAAGAAAGTATGAAGTACAAGCTGAACAACAGAAAATTAGGTCATCATTGAATATATCTTCTTATCTTGATGACGAAAAACTATTTTAGAGTCTATGATTTTTATTTCAAGAGTGTCGTTACTAAAAATTATATTTCGCAAAAAGTACGAAAATTAATAAAAGATATCAAACCATAAATCTATCTAATTGTTCTGATCAATTAAAAAATGTATCAAAAATTTTAGTTATCTTGACCTATTTTACTCCAATTGCATAAATTATTATTTTTGGTGAGTTTGATAATAAAGAATTCTATTACATGGGTAAGCTAAATCATTAGATTGGTTTGTTCTAACCCAAGTCTGCAACAGAGATGTTTAAAGATATTTGTAGTTTCATAATTTTTTATTAATTTTAATTTATATAACATTATATACTATATGTTTAACTAATGTATACAGAATTGAATAAAATATATTGATTTTTTTTTTTTTTAATATTAACTAGTAAAATATATTTAGCAATTGTTTTTATTTTTATATTAATGACGAATTAAAGGAAATGTAGGTATGATATGAGGATGTGATGTATTATGATTATAAGGGATTGGTGGAGGTAATGAAAATTTAATTGGATTATAATTTGATTGTTGTTGTTGTGGAGGTTGTGGGATTGGATTATAGTTTGGATGTTGTTGTTGTTGAGGTTGAAATTGATGATGATGTTGATGTTGATTTTGATGTTGTTGAGGAAGTATTCCATAAACATTCATACCAATACGATCAACCCCATGATTCCCATTATTTAAATTATTATTATGTTTTTTAACACTTATTCTTCTACCATTTTTACCTTTTGTTACCTTATTATTTAAAACTTCTTCAGCAGCTAATAAAGCACCTTTTCTTTTAACTAATTTAGCATGATATAAACCACAAGCATTACATAAAGTTCGTACCCCCTTAGGACCTCTTCTCCATTCTGGAGTTTCTGTTGTTCCACATCTATGACATTTATTCATTGGTCTATAATTTATTTCTGGAAATGAATTTTTTAATTGATGTGATCCTGCAGTTGTTGGTGGAGGAGGTAGTATGTTTTGTGGTTGTTGTTGTTGTATTTGGTGAGGATTAGATTGAGAA
Organism: Lodderomyces pseudojiufengensis; assembly: GCF_024610245.1. NCBI lineage: Eukaryota > Fungi > Ascomycota > Pichiomycetes > Serinales > Debaryomycetaceae > Lodderomyces > Lodderomyces pseudojiufengensis. Next base: position 329,588 of record NW_026261523.1, read on the forward strand.
GGGTAAGGTGGTAATGAAATTGGAGCTCTTATATTTGTTTGTTGATGATTGTGAGGATACGATATTGGAGATTGTTGTTGGTGTTGTTGTTGTTGTTGTTGAATTTGAAAGATTGGACTAGCTGATGAAGAAGAAGATGATGATGAATAAGAACCTCTATGTTGATTAGCTAATTGACTTGGACTTGGAATTGAACCATTTAATCTATTAACTTGATGAGAAATTGAAGGTAATTGAGGTGGTAATATTTGTTTTGAATCTTGATTATTATTATAAGGTAATGCAGGTGATGGTAACTTATTAAAGTTATTAATACTTGAATTTGTTGAATTGTTTGCAAACGTATAATTTGATGTAGGTGTAGTTGAAGTTATTAAAGGTATTTTGAAATTATTTTGAATACTATTACTATTGGTATCATTATTATTTGAAATTTCTTTTTGTTGTATTATACTTGGTAATGAAGTATTAGTATTACTATTGTTGTAACCAACTGAAGAAGAAACTCTTGGCGAAGTTTGAGATATTTGATTTGTGAAAGAAGTTGAAATTGGTGATGTATTGGTACTTTTTATTGAATTTGTAATAGCTGATATTGATGATGATCTTTGATTATTGTTTCTTGTCAACTCATTAATTGATGGTAACCTTATTGGTAAATCAGTTGAATTTGATGATGTTGTAGATACTGACATTTTCGTTGTATCTATTCTTTTATTAGTTTTTTGATAAAATTTGTCAATGTGAAATTAATCACACTTGTATTTGTATTGTATTTTGATACAAGTAGTTGAAAGGTACGTGTATTATAAAAATGTGAAATGTTAATGATGTTAATGATAAGTTTTAAATGAAATAAAAAAGTCAAAAAATTGGAACAACTTTATAAGAATTTGAGAGGATATATCTAAATATTTATACAAATATTCATATTGTTAGTAGTTACAAGTATCTTTTAAACAATAAGTGTGTGTGTGTGTGGATAGATAATGAATATTTAAAAATTTGACATAATTAATATTTTAAGTTTGTGTTATATTCTGGATATGTATAATGTGATAAATTTTAACATTTACATTTTGTGTAATGTATGTATGTTGTATTAAAGCTTAGATTTCATATCTCAGTCTATACTTTTTGTGTAATGTGTGTTTAAACTATATAAGTGAATCTACTTAATAAAATAATTCAAAAAGAAAGAAAAAAAAAAAAAAAATAAGACAGACAATTATTTTTTTGATTTAACTGGAAATATAAATTTAATCTCCCCGAATGAATATTATAACCAAAATATGTGTGTTACATAACAGATTTTAAAAATAGAAAATAGAAATAGAAATAGAAATAGAAAATTTCAGTGAACCAAGATCCAACAAGAAGTTGTGGAAACTTCTTGCATTATTTCTTTTTTTTCTTATTGTTTAGATAAACTTCCATTGAAGAAAAAGCAATAGGTCCATGTTCAAATTTAGAATCGTAGAAAATTCATGAATAAAGTAAGCTTATTTCCATAAAATTTAAGTTAAGTTGTTACAAATTAAATCTTTTCCTTAAACGAACAATATCTCAATTAAAGTTTTTGGATTTAATGGAAATAATAACAAAAAACTCTCTATTACTTTTAAAGTTTTAAAGTATTACGTTGATGATTTAATTCAAAATGTAGGTACCTAATACTATGACCAAAACCTAAAGAAAGCAGGTAAATTTTTGCAACAAAAGTAAATAATAATCACAAAGGTAAAATTAATAAAATTTATTTGATCATTCATTCACTTTAATTCACTCAATTTGTTCTTCAAATGTCAAAAAGAAGCACGACCTGGTTTTACCAAGCTTAACACGAGCAAATTAGTTGAAACAATATTGATAAGGAGTTGTAATTGAGCAATAACATGGCTGAAGTATTCGTTATCAATCAAATAAAATGACAAAACCAAAAAAAAAAAGAAAACTAACGCGCAAAAATTAGATTAGGTTAATCAATTGATTGATTGTGTTTCAATTTCATCATGCCAAAAAAAGTTATGAAACTTTTTAAAACAATATAACAGTTTTTAGATCCCTAAAAACTTATTATTGAACAATAGACTTTTAATTTTTTAATTATCGACCCGTTATCAATATTAAGATTTACTACTTCTTTATTATGGTTGTTTAATTTACTCAAATATCGTTGATAATCTCGGGTCTGATAGAGAAGTAAAACTTAATACATTAATAAACACGATTGTGTTAATGTAGACGTATAGCTTTAAAATATCATACCCTTTTTATGGAAATATGATTTCTAAATAATAATGATTTCTTCTTTTGTTCCATAAAGGTATAAAATAAAATATTATTTAATTATTGTATGAACGTGATAATAATAACTTATGATATCTCTATCATATTTCCTCATCCATTCAGAATTAAAATTAGAATTTCTATTTGAACTCAAGATGGAAAGTAACATCTGAACTCCACCGCCTTTAAACATTCAAGTTAAAGTTCAGAAGTTAAAATTTGAATTAAATCTGATCTGTTTAGGTTAATACCAAAATTGTGATAATAATCAGATGAAGTTATTTAAAATTTATGCTCATACGAAATGGGAAAATTAATTCAAAAAATCTTAAAAATTTGGATCGACGATTAAAACAAAAACAATTCATTCCTATTTAGAATGTTTTTATTCACTCGTTTTTTTGATTAGCGTGAAATAATAATAGATAACCAAATGATCTACAAAATAGTTTTTACTGTAGCAACCGATTGATAACGATATATACCGGCCCTGATTATACATTTGGAAAGGTTATCAATATTGATAGTCAAAACTTGAAATTTCGAAAAAGATGCTTAGAACCGTTTTAAAAATTGAAAACGCAATATTTTAGAAATATGTGATAGGATATAGACAATAGAATTCTCGAAGAAATGATGTGATTATAATTAACATTATTTAAGACTCCACATAATTTTCGATAAGGTTGGGTAAGTATCCGATGTATCTCGTTTAAAGTAAAAAGTTCATAGAGACAATATTGGGAAATTGTTAGCGTTTTCTCATTTATACTTACATAGAACCAATTGTTTTATGTTAAGTGAGTGTTTCAAATGTCAAAAAATAAAGAGGGAAAAAATAAAAAAGAAATTTTGTAATTTTATTGACTATTACCACTGAATGAAATAGAGGCTTTCAAGTTACTAAGTATTGGTAATTTCAAATACCGAATTTGAATTTTCATAAAGGAAGGTAAAGTTGTTGAAGAATGAAAGAACAAATGATTTCATATCATATGCATTATTTGCGTTAATTGCGAAACTTGCAGATACTAATACAGAGAAAGAATAAAGAATTATGGAAAGAAAGTATTAAAGAAAGTTTTGGCGTAAAACTTACCTCAATCACAAATCCAATTAATCATAAGAAATACACTAAAATCTTATACTTTAAGCTTATTATCAATATTATCCTTAATTCCCGTTCCAATATATCTTGTATGACCTAGTTGAGAAATAGTTTATTGAATTAAGCTTAAGTTCAATCTCAATTGAAATCACATGTGATTAAATCAAAGGCTAAATTTAACTCAGATTGATGAAGTTAAGCTTATTTTGTGTGTATTTTATTATCTTGCAACAGGATTTTCTTGATGTTGGTGATAAATAATATTCTGATATAGTCCAAAAAATAATAAAATTGTGTTCTAAGAACTTTATGGTTTTTTGAACGACTATACCATGGTCAAGACTCACAATTAAGCTTTCTCAGTGATACTGCTGAATAATAATTCTATATGTTCAAGTAGGTCCCACTTTGAGTAATATAACATTCTTAGTTCATGTATATAATTAGAGAATTATAATTAAAAGCTTGAATTTTCTTACAATTAAAGTTCCTCCTCCATACGTACAATTAAACTCTTATCAGTTTCAAAAAAGAATCTACATCAAAAGCAAAAAATGGGGTTAAATCATGTTCAAACTCAAAAGCTAACTATGGAAGATTTTATTTAAAGAGGATTGGTTTGTGGGGGTATTAGGTTTTAGGTTATGATCTCACTATAAGAAAATTAGAATAATGAAACATCTGACTAAAAATCTGATTGAATACTAAAATCCAAATTTAGATCAGAACTTTTGCTGCTCCCTTGACCCCCCTAACTCCATCTCTTCTAAAATGTGATTCGTTGATTTGTCCAAAATGATTTTAATTTGCGTTTCTTCTTAAAGCAAAATTAGAAGTGACTATATTGATTGCACATTATTTTAGTAATAGATCAGTAAAATGAATTATTTCGGTATTTGAAACTCGTCAATTCTACATAAAAAAATAAGAATTGCAAGTATTTAATCAAATTCTAAATCTCGCTCCGAGTTATATCTTAAACACAATATGTCGATCGTATCGAATTTTAATTTTTTGAAAAGATTAGTTTATTTCATAATTAAGCCTCACTTTGAAACTAAATATGATTGATGGAATCTAAATTAAAGATTTAGCATTTTAAAATTTGGTTTTATAGAACAATACCAATCAAAAACGTTATGACGTATATGTTTAAATAGTATATCATTTGATAAGCTTGACCCTTTAAATTAGATCAGCTAATCTAAAAGTTAATTTTTCTATCTCATTAGATTAGATTAGACTCAAGTAAAAAGTTTAAACATGTTAATCACACACTAAAAGTTATTATAAACAATAGAAAAATCTCGTACCGCATTTTTAATTTATTTCTGTCATTGACTAATTAATATCAAAGGGCTGAATTAAAAAATAGTAGTAACAACTTACAATATAACAACTTACAATATCTTAAAATTTAGAACTAGACTAACAAGAAGGGCAAATGGAATGAAATTTAAAGAAGTCACTCAAGAAAAGTATGACCCCATGCATTTCGATTCATCAATCTTCCCCCCTTAAAAGGAAAAAGATATAACCATTATGATTGACATTCCACCAGGATTTTAAAAAGATCTGAAATTTCAAAACCCAGAATGAGTTAAATTTGCTAAAAACATGCAAAAGTAAATTAGATTTCATATTGATATTTAGGAAATCTCTTGAATTTTAGTAAACCTTACACATTATGCAGACACTTTTTTATTTTGACTAATTAGTCAAATTTCAGGATATCACATAGATTGAGTTAATTTTAATTCTATTGTTTGAATCGTGTTTTGCGCTTCACCAGAATAAGAGTTGATGCATTTACTAGCTAAGATCGAAGAATCTAATTAATTTTTTTAGTGGTTGATTGGCTGTTATCGATTGGTTGTGATTAACAACAATCTGAAACTTAATCTCAAATTTTTTAATGTCTGTTTTATTTTAAACACAGAAGGATAATTCATTAACCGGGGTTGGTATTACATAAACTTTTCTTTTTTGTCATAACGGTTATTTCAAGTTGATCTTTTTATTTTTATAGATTCTTTTTCATATTATTATTCTGATGAATCTAGTTACTCCTTTTTGACACAATTTTTATTCAAGGGGTTCTAACCATTAAAAGACTGTACACAATTTTTAATACTTGGTAAATGAATCAACTCATGAATCGTTCTTGATCTATTTTTGGCTAGGGCAGATCTTTCCAAATTCCATAAGAAGTATTATTTCAAACTCGAACACGTAAATCAGAATAAAAAAACATTTCACGTAGTTACAAAAAATACAAACATGAAATGAGTTGAAAAAATAGAAAGAAGCAAATCCTCTATCTTTCTATTGTTCATGGTATTACTCAATAACTTTCTCATTTCTCCATGGGAAAAGAAAGCAAATAAAATTTAAATCTCTCATAGTTTAACTCCATTAACCAAATATTTTATCTATTGTTCTAACTTTAAAATATTACCGCAAGATTATCTTTATAGTTATATCGATATGAATTAATCTAAAGAATCGAATAAAATAAAAAGACGTTAAGATATACTATCATGCATGAATTATAAACAAATAGTAGATTAGGGATAGTTTAATAGTTTAATTCTATTGTTTGGTATATAAGTATTACGTTATCTTAGTTATATATCAAATGAAATAGTTAAAGTATACAAACCATTCTATTGTTTTATATAAAACTGACTGTATAAAAGTTGATTTTTGCGTTCGTTAAACATTTCCCCCACCAAATCGTCTACTTCATTGCATTCAAGTTATACAGGAATAATTCGAATGCATGATTCTTTCCCTACCATTAATTTTGTGCTTATCCGCTTACAAATATGTGGTGCAAAATAAGGATTCGTCTATGCCTCACCTTTTCACAGGCATAGACAAAATTCGATAATAATTTAATAAACATGGATTTTGCTTTAAAAAAGCGTTTTTCGTATCATATATTTATGTCGTGCATTCTATTTATGGAAAGCCAATAGCTTTAGTTCTTAATCCTAATTCTATGGCTCTATCGACGTTGATTTTGTAGGACCAAATTTCAAATTCCAAATTATCTATAAAAGACCGATTCTCTACGACCTTGTGTTTCAAATCATAAAATTATGACGTATACGTCTTGAAGAAACTATGATGATAGTTCCGAAACTGTGGATTTGAACTAAATAGGCCAATATAGACACGTCTAATTCAATATGTATTTCAGCCAAAAAAATTTGATTGATAACGGTTTATTGCGCTTTTTGGCGCTTTTGATAACTAAATTGATTAGTTCGGATGTTTTTAGATTTTAAATTTTTCTTGCAAGATAAGAAAGATAACTTTAGCAATACTAGAGTATTGAACTCGAAATAAATTTTTTTGAAAGTTTTCAAATGCCTGTAGTAATGTCTTCTTCAGACTTGCGTAGTTAGTGATTTCCCTAAAACTTGATTAATTTTGTCTTTTTTTATAATTTTTGCAACAATTTTGAACATGCGATTTATTCACTCATCTTATAAACTCATAGAGGTAAAATTAGAAATATACATTTAAGTGCTCTAACCCATGTCATGGATCGATACTAAACATTTATTTGTAATATTAGTTTTTTTTAATACCACCATCATCATTAAATCTAAAACGTTTGCCAGTATTAAATTCACAGTCCATATCTGCGTTAACGCAACTTATTTTATACAGGATGATGGTTGCAAAATTTTGGACATTTTTTTGCTTCATTTTGAAACCTCTATACAAATGAATGAGCATACGAAGGCTACACTAGTTCCATGACTATCCCATCAAATCACATTATAAAATTCTAACCTTTAGCAGTTTACTTGTTCGATTAAGATTTGTCATCTTTGCCAAATCTTCTATGAATTGCTGATAATGAAGAATAAGCGGTTGTAAGTTCGGATTGCTGTATTTCAGCGATTCTTGAAACCATTCATGTTTGATCGTGTTTTACACTATCTTATTTGACAGACTGATGAAGATTTTTCAATTTTTCAAAATTTGGTTTCTACAATTATTTCACTTGCAATCAAATATGATGAAGAAGAGGAAGAATAAGAAGAAGAAGAAGAAGAAGAAACAGTAGATGAGTAGTTGAATCAAATTTAGCTTTTATACAACCACTCATGCATCAGAGGTATCGTTGTTTTTGCAAGTTAAAGGGTACAAGCATTGTATATAATTCTATTCTTCTTGCCTCATATCCCTATCTGCCTCATATCTGTGAAGAATCACTTCTTCAATTATTTCAGCGTTCCTATAAATTTAAGCATCCAAATTGCTGATTGTTACAATTGAGGAAGCATGTTGCCTTTTTTCTTGCCAACCTGAAATGCTTGGTAACTCTTGTGAATTTGGCAGCAACTTTTTTGATGGATGAAATTTGGGATTCCAGTTCTGATCCAGTTTTGGCCCACTTCTGATCCAAACCTTTCAAAATATTTAGTTTAATTAAAGTATCAAACAAATAAACCCAGGCTATAATTTACATGATTATGAATAGGATTTGTATGGGACTTTGGAGCTAAATATCAACTAAAAAGATTGTTTTGCACTATTTGTTGATCTTATAATTAATTAAAAATTTCCTACACTTTTGTACTACCAGATACTCTTTTGTTTCATGTCCCTGTACTTTCACAATTTACCTGAGATCACTAGCAACTCCAACTTTTTTGAATATAATCATAAACCACCGAAAGTATATCCAGCGTTACTAGTTGGAATATTTCGAATGTTATTTATATGTGGAAATTCAACAGAAGTAAAAGATTCGAAAAGTTAAATTCAATTGGCATTATCAAATAATAAATATTTCATTAATCATTTATACAAAGACATTTTCCACAAATTAGTGGACTTGACTATATCATACTTTTTCATTTCTTTTGTCCATTTATTGTTGCAACAATTTTTCTATTATGCTTTTCTATTCTACCTTCAACTAACCAAATCCCTTGCCAAGTACCTAAAGCTAATCTTCCATTAGTTATTGGTATATTCAAACTAACTCCAATAATTGAACTAAAAGCATGAGAAGGCATATCATAATCACCTTCTGAAGAATGTAAATAATCTTTCCTTTGTGGTACTATTCTATCTAAAATAGATTCCATATCTGTTTGAACATCATCATCGAAATTTTCATTTAATGTAATACCTGCTGATGTATGTTTTAAAAATAAATTTAAAGATCCTATTTCATAATTTTTTATTTGAGGTAATTTACTGATGATTTCTTCTGTAACAAGGTAACATCCTTTGCTTCTAGTATTTAAATTAATTGTTGCTTGATCCCAAGAACTCATGATAATTTTTTCTTTTTTGAATTGGAGAATTGACCAAAATACAATTAATAAAAGTGATAGGTAATTAATGATTATTTTCACCGTATTTAATGACAATAATAAAAAGAATGAAAGGTATTTAAAGGTGTCAAGCAGTTGCAATTGAGTATTATAGTTGCTTTGAAGATTTTATGAATGAAACATGCGCTACCGCGACCGACTTGAACCGACCTATAATTCTGCTGGAGCCGGACTCTATAATTATGTAAGAAATTGTTTACTCTATTATACCTATGCTATAAATTTTTCTATAGTTATCTATCTATACTCCCCGTTCAACAATCACATCTGTTTTCTAGAGAAACTCAAATTTTAATCCCATTCTTGTTCAAAACATATTTGACTGCGTCTTCAACATTATCAAAAACACCAACTGTAGGTTTTGCAATAATTGAATCATAATCTTCATCTTGAAAAACACCAGTTCTCAACAATATTGATTCCCAACCATGATCATTTGCTCCTTTTATATCTGATTCTGGATTATCACCAACCATATAAATTTTTTTAAATGGAGTTGTTTCAGGAATTTCACCTAATTTTGGTAATTTTTGTATATCATCATTAACTTCATTTGATTCTAGTTTTTTATTCCAATCTATTAAAATATGGTGAGCGAAATCATATTGAAGTTTGAATGGTTTACCAAGTATTAATGAATCTAAATTTTGGTCCGGTTTCAATTTATTTGTAGTGTTGTATAACTTTTCGGTAATCATTCTAAATGCTCCTTGACCAAATCTAGGTAATGGATGATCATTTGCATATACATAGTCATTATTACTGAAAATTATTGGAATTGATGGTGAGGTATGATCTTTCCATGTCTTGAAATCTCTCTTAGTCCCTATTAAACCATTCTTTGAATTTAACAAATCTTGAACAATTTGCATATCAGTCGATAAATCTCTAGGATCATTGAATACCAATATTGCATCAATTGGTTTAGAAAGATCAATTTTTTTGGAATATTTTTCAAGATCTTCCTTTTTGTACATAGAATGTGGGGAAATCGACTTATCACTTCTAACTATATCAATAGGTAGAACAACATCTTTGAATCCATAACTTTCAGCAACTTTTCTTGCATTATCTTTATCTCCCCCAACAACTAAAACTCTACTATAATTTGGATCATGAATTAATGATTTCATTGGTGTATGACTTTGAACAACTTGTAATGGTGAAATATAAGGACCACCAGTTATAGAACTTACTTCCTTTGCTTTCTCAGCTTCAGAAACTCCTCCTCCATTTGTCATTAGAATATAAGGTATTTTGTGTTTATTTAATAATTCCAAAGCCGGTTTGGCTTGAGGTATTGGTTTTTTACCACGAATTAAAACACCGTCTATATCGAAAACAAACGCAAAATCTGATCTCAATGATAGGCTCGCATGAATTGACCTACTCCATGATAATGATGAAGATTTGAGCTGTGCTAGTCTTCTTAGTGCCAACATGGACGTTAAAGCTTAGATCACTACAAAATCGGAAGAAAATATGAAACCAATTTATGGCACAAAATCTAAAAACATTATTAAATTAATACGTTCAATGTAAAATCTTAATTATACAGATCCACCTTTGAGACACCAGTCTCTACCTCTATCAACTTGTAACCCACATAATTTAGGTTCTAACCACCAGTTGATACATCCAGCCAAAACTATCCCTAATCCATCACTTATACTTACCGAGCCCATACTGAATTCTCTATTACTTTTCGGTACTTCTTCACTCACTGACATAAAAGTGTTTACGTATGAGAATCCACCTAATAAGCCTTCATAAAATATTAAAATTAATAACAACCAAATTTTAGTGAATGGTATATCATATACTGATTGAAAAACGGTAATTACGACATTCAAAAATTGTAATATTGATAATAGATATAATTTTCTAATCCTTAAACCAAAGGATATTGATGATCTAGAAATGAAAACTCCCAATTGATATAAGAAACCATACACGACGTAAATATCTCTGTAACTTGAAAACAACCAATGAGGTAATTCATCTAATGGAAATAATAAAGTTGGTGATATACCTTGATTTATTACATACTCTGAAATGTAAACAGTTGTCAAAGGTAGCATGAATGGAATAATCAACGGTTTTATTTTGTTAAATGTATGATTGAAATGTTGACTCAAATTATTAACGTTTAGTTTGTTTTCATATATTCCTTCAGTTTCATCATTAACTTCCTCAGCTTCCACCATCAAACTATCATCATTGATTTCATGATATTCATGTGATGGCTTGGGCAATAAGTAATAATATACTACTAAAAAACCCAGTGGCATAATTGCGAATGTTAATAATACTATCCAAACTGGAATCCCAATTAAATTTGTGGTTATCATGAACAAAAAACTTCCTAAAAGTCCAGCAGCTCCAGTCCCACTACTCCAACCACTAATGGAATTCTCATTACTACTATAGTAATGAGTCAATTGTAAAAAGCTAACTTCTCCCATACCAGATGATAATGAAGCCAACATTATTCCAAAAATCTTTAATCCAATCATATTTGTTGTAGTCAATGATATTAATAACATTCCCAAAGTGGATAAACCGACTAAAGAATATAATCTATTTTGATATGATATTAAATGAATAACAAATGGTGATATGAATTTAAATAAAAATGATGGTAAAACATCTGCTAATAAAACAGTAGCTTTTGGAGTTGAAGAACCAACTAAATCAATAGCTGCAGATAATATTATAACATAAAGAATATTATTTAAAGTTCCAAATACAAAGAAGGATATGAAGATTTTTCTAGCGTCTGTTATATACATTTGAATTGAATTATTGACATTACTTGAAAAGATCTTGTGACACTTAAAGTTTGAAATTTCAAAACTCAATTCTTGATTGTTAAATTACTTTGTTGTGCATATTAGAAGAAGATAAGATATTGGGTCTACTAACAAATGATTTTAGCTACAGATTACCCAAATAGGAAGTCTAGAGAAGAGCTAGGTTTGAAAACTACCACATGGGCTAATTAAGTTTTTTAAGTAAGAGATCTTTACAATATTAAGTAACAACCAATAACCCTATACAAGGCTAATTAAAATTCATGCAATCAATGCAAACCTCGTGTTCGTTATTCCCAAATCAAAATCCTTTCAAATTATACTTCAGACTATAGTTACCACCTCCTGCGCTCACCAAATGCAACTCAAAAGTTGCATTCCTTTTGCACTATCTTTTTTACTACACAAGTTCGTTAACTTTCATACTTAACAGGAGATGAAATATGAAACGTCATACTAATGCTGAAACCAAGAGTATCTTTTCTTTTTTGTATGATTTCTTTCTTTTTATGTGTATAAATTTTTTTTTCAACATCCGCTACCAGAATTTTACGGTATGAGTAACAATAAAATAATTTTTCCGGAGTTATAATGACTAACTAAATTTTTCACTTTCTCTTTAAATTGAATAAATATATATAATATAGGATTTGTTATATTCATACAGCACCAACCTTTCTCAAGAGTTTATTAACTAACAAAACCAAACTTTTTCATTCTCATATTGTCCTTTATTTATCGAGGAAAATCATTTAATTTACATAGCATACAGAAAAAACCATTATGAGTAACACACCAGTTCCAACTGAATATGATGACACAAGAATTTGTGGATATGATCCATTAGTCCCACCAAATTTATTACAACACGAAATAAAGGCTACTTCACAATCTTTGGATGTGGTAATAAGGGGACGTTTTGAAGCATCACAAATATTAAAAGGTAATGATGATAGATGTCTAGTTATAGTTGGACCATGTTCTATTCATGATACAAAAGCTGCATTAGAATATGCTCATAGATTAAAAGAATTAAATGAAGAATTAAAAGGAGATTTATGTATAATAATGAGAGCTTATTTGGAAAAACCAAGAACTACAGTTGGATGGAAAGGTTTAATTAATGATCCAGATGTAGATAATTCATTTGATATAAATAGAGGATTAAGAATTTCTCGTCAATTATATGCTGATTTAACTAAAGAAGCAGGATTACCAATTGGTTCAGAAATGTTGGATACAATTTCACCACAATATTTTTCAGATTTCTTAAGTTTTGGTGCAATTGGTGCTAGAACAACTGAATCTCAATTACATAGAGAACTAGCTTCTGGTTTAAGCTTCCCAATTGGATTCAAGAATGGTACAGATGGTGGTTTAGCAGTTGCATTAGATGCTGTACAAGCTTCTTCAAAAGGTCATCATTTTATGGGAGTTACAAAGAATGGTATGGCAGCCATTACTACTACTTTAGGTAACGATACATGTTTTATAATATTAAGAGGTGGTAAAAAAATCACAAACTATGACGCCGAATCAGTTAAAGCAGCAAAAGAAGCCATAAGTAAATCAACAGATCCAAGTATTAAATTAATGGTTGATTGTTCACATGATAATGCACAAAAAGATTTCAGAAATCAACCAAAAGTTTTAGATTCAGTTGCTGAACAAATAAGTCAAGGTGAAGATGCTTTAATTGGTGTTATGATTGAAAGTCATTTGAATGAAGGTAAACAAAAAATGCCACCAGCTGGTGCAAGTAAAGAAGTTTTACAATATGGTGTTTCAATTACTGATGGTTGTGTTGGGTGGGATACTACAGTCGATATGTTGAGAAAATTAAGTAAAGCTGTACAAACTAGAAGAAGTTTAAAAAACAAAAAATAGGGTATTTAAAAGGTGTATATAAAATAATTTATTAGATATTTCATGTTAATAATTATCTCGTAAACCTACCTATTATACTAATAAACTCTCCAGCACTGTTAATCACATATTATAATTGGCATATTTTAATCATTTATTTCATTCCAAGATGGTATTGTCTTTCTGATTCTAAAGTTTTGCTCCTCCACTACCAAACTTGTCGAGCTTTGATTCATTGCTCTTAAAAGATTGACCAATTTATGATTTACTTGTTCATACCCATGATGACGACGGAATGGATTTCGAGATATTTTTTTCTTAGATAACTTATGACCAATTCCGTACCAGTCACTTTTAAAAAGTTCATAAGCGTTGTTGTATTCAGCATTCCTCAAATCCTTAAAATACTTTTCTTCTTCTTCTTTGGACGAATCGATTAGCTTTGGAGAATTTCCGATATAGATTACAGCACTTACTGAATATCCTAATGCTTGATGTAAATGAAGTTTCAAGAATCTGTCTCTTTTGAATTCAAATCCAACAATTGTAACCATTTCGGGATAAACACCATGTACTTCATAAAATCTACAAAACAGATAGATGACATTTTCAAATGAGTCAGTTGCATAATTTTCAGTTGTACATTTTAAGTAATCGACCTTCTCATTATATAATTCTTGATATAATTTAAAATAGGAGAAAGCTTCAGAAATTGGACCTGCCTCAATCTTGGTTTCTCCACCACTGAATATCAAATAAGCATTAGGATTTTTCTCAAGTTCAGCATGTGCTCTCTCTATATGTTCAATGAAACATAAATGATCATTGCCTTGAATTTGAAAATTAGCTAAATGCCATGAATTTCTTTGTTTTGGATCTCCACGTTTATATATCCCATGACATGGGACTAGAATCAAATGGTTCGGCGTCTTTGAATTAGATATATTTCTGTCATGTGAATTGATAGTCATAAATTCTAAAATGAGCCAACAAGTCTAGTCCTGTTGCAAAACTAAATCGCACAAGCTTTTGTGCGTTGATTTTGGATTTTTTTAAAATTCATTTATACGAGAAATGGAATTTCGATAGTAAAAGAACAGGCAAAGTAGATTCTTGAGAGAGATCGATAATACAAAAGTAGCTAAACAAATCTATTGTCTATTTGTCGGTCCATTCTAAATTCAACTAATCTACTGTAAAATATTTTGATGCAAATAATGATAACATTGAACCAAAGCTTTCCAATGACAGAAAGCAGCTATCACAACAAAAATGTGGAAAATTTGATGAGAATGGCCGAAAATATCAAATTTACCAGCCACTGGGTTATCTAATAACAGTTGTTCGTCTTCTTCAACATGTGTAGTTCTTTCTGGAAATCTAATGGCATATAACACAGCTCCTAAAATATAAAAAAATCCTTCTAAAATTAACCAGATGATACCACATCTTTGCTTTGTTGTTTCAAATCCAAACTCATAAACTCCCGTTGCTACGGGTAAAACTCCTGAAAGTCCAAATAGTATAAACATTGTTGATCTATATGGTCTATAATAATTTTTTGAAAATTCAGGATGTAATGTGAATATTGTACAAACTGTTCCAAAAAACAATGTTAATCCAACAAAAAACCATTTTTGAATAGGCAAATCATAGTATGCAAATAAAATGATTGAAATAAGGGAACAAGTAATTAATATAACGATTCCAAAGTAATCCAACTGATTCCCGAATTTACTTACTTTATGCGAATGAGATTTCAAACAATGAAATACTGAAGACATAAACATACAAAACGTACATGCTAATCCGAATTGTAAGAAATTCAATTTTTCCCAAATTCCAAGATAATTTTCATATTGAGTCAATTGAAAATTTATATAATATAAAATGATCCAAAATGATATACTCGAAGGTATAAGATGTGAATAAATATTAACTGTTTCATTATGTAAATAACCTAAAGATTTAAAACTTTCCAAATATGAAGATGTACCTTTAACATAACCAGATTTTATATAATGATTATCTTGCTGCCATTCATCTAATTCATGATAATATGCTAATCTCCTAACTAAAGGGTTTTTTGAATTTGAAGATTGAATGTTTGATTTTGAAGTATCCTTCTCTTTCCTCTGTCTAATATTTGATCCCGACATGAAGACCTAAAAAGATGAAAGAGAAGTAGTTTCTCCATTTTTGTAAATCATTTAACAATAAATTGATTATAAAAATGTTGGGGTCGTAAGATTCATAAATTAATAATTTTGTGTAACGTTTTTTGGTAATGGAGATCTGATTTTAGATCCGAAATTTGTAAAGAGTATGTATGAAAAGAGCTGATGCATTTATGAAATCTCTATAATCTATTTGAAAGAGGGAACTATGCTTTCACAAATTGCTGAATACTTTTTTAATTTTTCACCAATATTTACTAATCCTTTTTCCAAAGGTTCAGATCTTTTGAATCTATCAATTCTTTTATCAAATATATCGCCGGTATAAAAGATTTTCCATTGTGATTCCGGAGAGCTCATACAACCACAACATCTTTCAAAATACCATTTGTTTACTGGGTTATTTTTTCTCGATCTCCATATCAATTCTGTAGGATGAGATTGTAGAATGATTTTAAAAATAATATCGGCTAATCCAGGTAATCCTTGATTTCTTTTAGCTATAGCAAATTTGTCCAAATAGGCAATCTTATCTCCCTCACTCTCCTCCCAAGTCAAAATTGCTGCCCCGTCATAGTCACCTACTAATATAAAAGTCGCCAAATTTTTATTTATTCTTTTGAAATAATCATCAACTTGTAATGTTTTACCAAAAGAATCATTCAAAAGACTGACCAATTTTTCCTTTTCAACCAAACCATTTTCAAATAAATAGTCCATTGAAAATTCTTTATTAAAATCACTATGATTGAACACTTGAACATTAACACCTTTTTTTATGATAGTGGTTGAGACTTTAGGCGTTCGTTTATTTGCACTGGGTAAAGACGAAGATATTATTGACCTGTCTGTGAGTACATTATATATAATTGGATTTAATTGATCATTATTTATGGACAATATTTCTGGAGTTGTTATTATACCTGTTGTTTCATCGTTACCCGACTTCTCCATTATAAAAGTCAAAATTGAATTCATACTATTTAAATTCTCAACATGCAAATCCCGATCTTTTGGACCAATGTGGCCAATATATAGTTCTGATAAAATTTCTGAATATTCTTGTGATAAATTTATAAACACATGACTCGTCTGATTTCTTTCAATTGAAGGTATACCTCCTATTGGATCTATCAATACTATTTTCTCTATCGAAAGTAAATTTGTTGTCCTTTGTTCAATTAGTGCTTCACATAATGAATATAATAACTTGTCACACCTCAAAAATTCTTGTTTGGTACTGCCTGTGTTATAAACAATTGGTTGGATTATTGGTATGACACCTTGATACAATGGAATCAAAATCAGTTCCAAACTATTTATGGTAGGATTGCCTTGAGTAGTAGTAAACAAACTTCTTAAAATAGTAGCTTTCAAATCACCTTGTTCTTCTGGTTTTCCCAAAATGTTCAACATCTTACTGGCTTGATCAATCATGTACAATTCATTTTGTCGGAATGAGTCCTCTGGTAAATGATCATAATCTAATAATATTATCGGTGAAATCCCTAGTGTAATTAGTCGTTTAAAAGTCTCAGCTATTCCTTTCCATTGCGTCGTAGTAATACTAGGAAATTTTATTTTAAATATAGCTAATCTCAAAGGTATTTTAGTTAACTTTGTTTCATCTTCATTATAAATATTAGTGAATGGATTTTTTTGATTCAAAAACCTATTAATAAATAGTTCCCTTTGATTGTCTCTTTGACTCAAAGGATCATCATTCTTAGTTTTAGTGAACTTTATGTTTGCAAAATCAAACTGATTTTGATATTTGGTCAAATAATTTCTAGCTTCTCTCTTCGTCGTTGTCGATTTCAAAATTGATAGAATTAGATTTCTTTTAGCATCTGTTATAGCTTTATGAGTATCTATATTTGAAATGAATTGTCTGTTCAATGGTTGTATTTTGCTCATAGAATAGATTTAACCCATAGATTGATTCGATCTAAATTTTAAGAGAATTTTAGCGCGGTATTAATCTTTTTATTGGTACCTAGATACAGAATATAATTTTAACTACGAAATAAAAGTTTACTTTAATCTTCATCATCGGAATTTTCCTCTATATTACCGCTTTCCTTATGTTTTAAGACTGTATCATGTAGTTGCCTTAGTTTGTTCATCACGGGTAATACAAATGGTCTTATCTCATTAATTTCCATCAAAGATAAACCACTCAATTGTATATTTGATTCATTTAATTCTTTCAAACCTTTTCTAGATTTGATTAATCTTACTTCTCTCAAATCTTGTAATATTGATCGTATATCGTGACTCGAATCTTGCAAATCATCTGGGGCTTTGCTTAATAAAATTTTAGACATTTCTAACCAGTTCCATGGTATATCACTAAATTGTGTTGGTTTCTTTATTTCTTCTTCATATTTTTCTTTCAAATATATCACATTTAACCATTTTGGAGGTACTATATTACATTTATCTTGATTTTTTAAAATTAAAGCGACCCATAGTGGAACTTTTTCTCTTCTCATAGCTCGTAGGTTCGGTATTCTTGTCTATTAAAATATAGTTAGTACATAAATCAGCCATAATGTCTTTGTTCAATCAAAACATACACCTATCAAGTCAATTTTTTTCATGGAATATCTCGGTAGAATAGTGATTAACTCATTTTCAGCTAGAAAACTAATCTCCGTAGGCGTTAGGTTGCCTTGCAAGTTAGTGGGCAATACCATTTTGAATCTGGATAAAACTTGTCTATAAATCTCGAAAAAAAAAAAACGCGTCCGTATACAAACGCATGTTTGAAGAAAAAAATTATTTTGCAACCATTAGTCCACTAAGACTTAATACTACTTACGAGAGATTCATAAAAAGTAGATTTATTAAATTAAATTTATCTTTTACTTCCTTTACCATATTTTAATTTAAAAGTAGAAGTTCTACCAGCTGTATTATTCTTCTTTCTCTTTGCTGCTCTTGGACCATCTCCTTCTTTAGCATTAGGATCGAACGATCTCTTTTTCTTTTTATCTTGCTTTCTAGATGGTTCAATCAAAATCTTATCCGCATTGGCATAGTCAATAGTAGATTCATCTCCTGTTTCCAACTCCTTCTTGTGCCTGTTCTTGTTATTTTTTCGAAGCGTTATTAATTCGTCAGGATTAATGTCCCTGTCTTTGCTGAATAAAACTTGTTGGCCAGTCTTAGGTTTTATTTTGTCTTCCTCTATTTGAGCTAGACTAGCTGCGTCCACTTCAGGTTCAATTTCTTGATCTTCCGTATCCACTTCCAAATCTAGTACTTCCTCAGGTATGATTGTGGTTTGCCTCAATGAGCAAAGTTTTTCCCAAGCTTTGACCGAACGCTCTTGACTAACACTACCAAAGTCATGTTGTTTCACATGGTCTCCATTATATTCATAAGTCCAGACTTGAGGTTGTAATGTGCCATGTTGTAATATAGCTGAATTTACTTTCATTAAAGTCTTGTCGCCTATTGAAGTATTCGCATCATTCAATAAGTACTCAAACGCATCGTTCACCAAGTCAATATCAATTAAGTGAGTCTTGGTTTGATCAGATACTTGATTGTTATATTTATCCACTATTGCCCAATCGTTTTGTTCACTTTCTTTTAAAGTTTGATTTATTAATTTTGCAATTTCTTTAGCATTTAATCTAACTGCTTCAGAAACGTAAGCAGGCGCATTCAAAATCTTGTTCACATCAACAGGTCCTTCGATTGTAGCTAAAGTTACCAAAAGTTGATTTGGCATAATAAATCGTACGGATTCGTCTTTTTGCCTCGCAACTACATCCCTCCAGTTGTACAATACCTCAACTATCGGCTTTTTGAAAAATGGTACATTATATTGATACATGATTGAACCCCAGGGTTCTTTTGGATTTGATGCCATTATTGGACATGAAACATTATTTGTAAATTTATTTGAAAATGGTCTAAATTTCGTGTACTCGAATCTTCTCTTAGCAACCTGTCTTGAATCATATAACACTTGCTTTAACTTATCGGCATCTATTAATTTATTACGAAGTTGATCAAATATGTATAACAAAAAATGAGTGTCGGATCTAGCATATGCCATCATTGCCTTTGGTAAAGGTCGTATTCTCCAATCCGCTAATTGATACTTTTTAGATGTTCTAAAATGTGCAAATGTGTCTAATAAGTATTGCAAGGAAAATTTAGAAAACCCTAATTGTCTTGATGCATGATAAGTATCAAATAATGAGACAACGTATAATCCTAAATCCCTTTGTAGCCATATTATATCCATAAATGCACCATGAAAGACTTTTATTATTGCTGGATTAGCAAATACCTCATTTAATCTAGTAAGATCGTCTCTCAATGCTATGGTGTCGATAATCCAATCTTTTTCCCTATTTGAAATTTGCATTAAACATACAATACCGTAATAAGATCGATAGTCATGATGTTCAAGATCAACAGCTATTGCTTGCAGTTGTAGTAATTCATCAATCATTTTATTTAATTCTTCAATAGTTCCAACCCAAATCGCCTCTGTGGAAGACCAATCTTTTGGTGGAATAGGTTCTGATTTTTGTAACACTTCATTCGGATATGGTTGATTATCTATTTCGTATTCATAAGGGTGGGCATAGTATGGTGGATCAATCAACTCTATTGATTCTTCAAATACTGGCTTAGGGTTGACAATTTTACTCACAGTATCCCAAGATTGTAATGCATGAGGTTTTGATGAAAGTTTAGGTTTGAATGGATTTTCTTCGGAGTTATCTACTGGAACTTTGAACTTTAGTTGTGGTTTGGATATAATATGGTTTAATTCTTTAGATACCAGGTCATTTCCACCATCCTCTAGATATTGTTTTGTTTCTTCATGATTTTTGTTCAAACTTTTATTTAATTGATCAAATGTAAAATCTATTTTTTCAAAAATCGAATCAATAATATTTCCAACTGGCTTCCAAGAAGCTTCACTTGTGATATTTTCTTTACCAAATTTGATCTGTTCCACATCATTAGAATTCAGGGATGTTGCTCTTAGCAAATCATTGCTTATGGATAGAAGTCTGTCAGCTCCTTGATCTATTTCCTCACCTAAGTTTGAATCCACTGATTTATAAAAATTAACATCTTGAGCAGCCAAGGCAGAAGCCGCTCTTATTGTTGGCACGAGTTTTGACAATATATTCTTGAGTGCATCTAGATCGTTTATTGACATTATTCTTATTAAAACCTGAAACAAGTGCAGTTGTTTGACACTGAAGATTTTTGATTACAATATTCGGTTTTTATTTTAAATCAATTCGTGACACAAAACTAGGATCTCTCATCTCATACATCTAATCATTTGATCTTTTGTATATCATAAGTAATAGTCCCTTCTTTCTAACTATATCTTATTTTTATTACCACAACCACAATGTTTACCTGTAATACTTGTAATTTACAATTTCCGGAATCAAATGATCAAAGAACACATATGAAATCAGAATGGCATCGATATAATTTAAAAAGGAAAGTTGCGCAATTACCACCAATAAATGAAGAATTATTTAATAGTAAAGTTACCAGACTACAGACTCCAGACGATGGTGAGAAAGTTAAACAGATAACGAAGAAAGAGCAAAGAAGGAAAGAGAAAGAAGCAATTTTGGAAAAGAAAAAGGCGATTTTAGAACAAGCAAAGAGAGCAATGATGGCTGAAAGAAGGGCAAATCAAGCCTCTGGAGAGGCGTTGGAAGATGAAAAATTTACGGAGACAATCGATGACTCCGAAGAAGCTCCTGAACAAAAGAAAGAAACAGAAAATGTAGACCTAACTCAAGAAGCGGAAGAAGAAATACAATTGGAACAAAAACTTGCAAATAAACTAGACATACCACCAACTACGTGTCTTTTCGCTCATCCAAAATACCATCATGAATTTCAAACAGTTGATGAGAATGTAGATCATATGTTTAAACAACACGGTTTATATATCCCGGAACCAAACTATCTTATTGATAAAACAGGGTTAATAGAATATTTGGCTGAAAAAATTGGGTTTGGCTTTTGCATAGCTTGTAATTACCAAGGAAGAAATGCAGAAGCTGCAAGGGAACATATGCAAACTAAAAGACACATGAGAATACCGTACGAATCTGAAGATGAAAAATTGGAAATATCAAAGTTTTATGATTTTTCTTCAACTTATGATGATGATGATAAGAAGATAATTGTTGATGGGGCAGACGAAGCTGAAGAAAGTGAAGGAGATTGGGAAGATGTGAGCGATGAAAATGAAGAGTCTGATTCTGATGAGGAATTACTGGCTGCAGACCAAGATGCTATTTACCAAAATGGTAATGAACTAATACTCCCATCTGGTGCAGTTGTTGGTCATAGATCAAATCGAAGATATTATAGACAAAACTTAGCTCCCGAAAGAATTTTATCTGAAGGTCAAGGAACTGTTATTGCTGCTGAAACCAGACATATGTTGACATTACAAGATAGAAAAGAGTTAGCGGAAAAGAAAAGAAAATGGAGAAGTGAAAAAAAACGAGAGGATGTTAATGATAGAAGAGCTGCTAAATTTATCAATAATCAACCACATTTTAGAGATCAATTGTTGCAATAGTTTGTGTATAGTTTTGATTTTAATAAATTAATCGTCTAATCTGAATTCTAAAAAAGTAGTAAAGAAGAAGATAGTATTAAATCAATGAAGAAATTGACAAATAGTATCCAGCTACCGAAGAATAGTAGTTTAGGTGAAAACACTGTCCAAATAAATAAATGAAATCTTAAGTTTATACATGATCCAATTAGGTTGATTGATGAGACTGAATAAAAAAATAATAGGATGAAGGATTTGACTAGTAATATTGAATATTTTAATGTTGAGAAATTGACTAAATTGGTTTTATCGGGACCTTTGAAAAAAATAAAACTTGGTTCGAAAATCAATTGTAATGATGATAAAGACCAAAATATTGGACCTGCAAAGTTGGAAACAAATGTGAGAACTCCCACTATAAAGACGTCATATGTTTCAATACCATTATAAGCATTAGATAGGTCAACAGTTGCTATTGAATTTGTGTTTCCCATGGAAAAAAATGTCAAGTTCTGCAAACAAAGTGTAATGAATGTAATTGATAAAACATAGTTGTCTATAGATGAAGATTTGTTGTGACATAATTTAGATAGTGTAAATTTTGCAACCATTAAAACCAAAAAAATTGGGATATTTGCATGTCTAGTTTGATTTATTAAAAAGATTGTGAAAATGTTTGTAAAATCAGTTATAGTGCCAAACTTTATGCCCTTGATTCTTCCGATAAGGAGTCTAGCGACTACTAAAAATAGTAGCAAATAGGAACTTATTTTTGACAATTGTATGCTTATCGTTTGCAATTCAAATTTTAAATCAGGATGATTAATATTGATGTTATAACTTTGAAAAATCCAAAATAATAACCATTTGAATGATCTTGGAATTTGATTTGTGTCTATAAAATATTGTACAACTTTGAACAGGAATGATAAAGAACTTGTGACAAAGATAAGAATGAATGATATTAATGAGCCAAGGTCGAGCCGGCTTGTTGAGACCGAATTCGTTGTAAGCCCGGCTGTGTGAATCATACTTCCTTGAAACACTATAGCCAACGTGAATACAATATAAGTCAATGCTATCAATATCCAAAGAATATCATCACCGTCATTGCATAAATAAGATGCTATGTTGGAT
This sequence comes from Lodderomyces pseudojiufengensis, assembly GCF_024610245.1. Taxonomy (NCBI): domain Eukaryota; kingdom Fungi; phylum Ascomycota; class Pichiomycetes; order Serinales; family Debaryomycetaceae; genus Lodderomyces; species Lodderomyces pseudojiufengensis. Next base: position 352,921 of record NW_026261523.1, read on the forward strand.
TGGGTGAACCATTTTTGACCACTATTATTCCATGATTTTAAGAGTCTTATGCAAGAGAACAATAAACAAAAATTAATTAAATTCATTTTATTGTCCAATACTTTGAAAAAGCTAAACCCAAAATATATCAAAATCAAACATGTAGCAAAATACCAAATTTGATGTTCTTCTTCAATTAAGGAAGATCCATGAAAATGAATTGAGTAAATGAAAACAAATATTAGAAAAATTATGACGAAACTTTGCTTAACGTTTGACAGGGTGAAAAAATACAAATTAAAAATTGAAATGATTGCAATAGTAGAAATTAAAATCACGATCGCTGATAGGTAAATATCATCGTAATTATAATTCGTTGCCGATGAAGCCATTTTTAATTGAACTTCTTGTAAAAAACAGTAGTACTCGTCCAATAAACCGTGTCCAGATTTTAACTTTTCCCATTCTCTCGAAAGTTGTCCCTCATTTCCATACTTCGCGTCATACAATTTCATCATTTGAATACAATTTTCCAACATAATTTTAATTTGTAAATTTTCAGGCCAAAGTTCAATTACTTCTCTTGTAATTACTCCTAGTGAATTCTTCGGAATTGGAAAATTTAATAAGCTTGCCAAAGAAGGTACCAAATCAATTTGAAATACTGAATTGTAGTATTTATAATCTGAATTTTTTGGCAAGGGAGCAATAGGATTTTGTTTATTAAATTTAGGAGATATTATTGTTAATGCAGCTGAAGTTTCACCAGCAGATGATCCCCCATGATTACCTACTTCGTTCATTCCATGATCTCCCATTAAAATCAATAAAGTCTCTTGATTTTCATTTGTAAAATTATAAAGTCGTCTCAAGATATTATCCATCTCAATTTGCTTGGATTTCATATATACTGAATAGGGACCACTTTTGTGACCTATGTGGTCTAAACCTAAGTAATGTAAAATTAGACCGTCCCATGCCTTACTGTTCAATTGATGATCCAAATGACGGGTAACATTATTATCTACTTCGGTAAAGTCACTAACAAAAAAGGAGTTTGTTCCTTCAAATTCACTAAACTCGTTAGGAAATAATTTTAACCATGTATCGTCTCCAAAAAAATTTATTGTTTTATTCAAATTTTTGTATTGCTTTATCCAAGAGTCCTGGGCATGTAATCCCTGTGTGTTATCATAATCATCAGCAACATTCAATATCGCATCTAAGAAACTAGGGGTCTCTCCACTACTTATCCCTTTCAATCTCGGTAAAGTTACAGTTGGTGGATTTGAAAATGCAGTGAATGGTATAGCATGACCTTCATTGATTAATTGATGTAAGAATTTGAAATTAGAGTCTTCCCCAAAACAAAAATCCGATCTCATTGCATCCACTACCATTAATATAATTTTCTCGAATTGTGGTTGTTTTCTTTCGTTCAAAAATGGTGATTGATTTTCATCTTGTAAAAAAGTACCTAATCCAGGAAGAACAACTTTTGAAGGAAAAAACCCTTTTAAAAATAGTATAAATCCTAGAAGGTTAGCAGTTAATAGTGACAAATATATGAACCATTTCAACGCAAGTGATCTTAGCATGTGAATTGAGTAATTGAGCTCACTATACTTTGGAATAAATTCAAACTCTGATCTGAAAAATAAATAAAAAACCTAAAACACGTTTGGCGCGTAATTCATAAAGACTATAATTAAATAAAGACAGTGTTGGTAACGCATACAACTGATAAACAAGTGTAATCAAAAATAGATCGAAGTTGACGTGTCACTTCTAGGCTCATATAGATTTCCATTGCTATCAATAGCTGATATGAAATATTTAATTTCATTCAATCTGTTTTTCAACCGATATTTGAAAATTTGATGTTTTAGAGAATAAATTTGAATTGGGTCCTGCACCGTTATTGAAAAGTTAAAGCATTCAATTACTAAATATCAATACATCCCACCTTCAACGCCTCATATCAACTAAAACACACCTCATATTTTTATTCTAAAAAAAGGACATGTGAAAAAAAAATTATATACTTTTAAATTTGGTTTACACTCGAAGTTTGAAATCATATTAACCAATAGCAACAGGCTCCCCTTTCTTCAATCGATCAATAGCTTGAGAATCTAAACTACCCGTGGTACCACAAATATTACATTTCAATCTTTTTGAATAATAAAATGGAATTAAAGGTATGAAAAAAATAGTTATAGCATTGATTGTTCTTACTGCAAATGCACTTTGATTATGGCAATGACCACAATAACATGCAATATTACCTACATCTTTTAACGGTTTATTGAACTCTTGAACTAAAGATATGTTAGTATTTCATGTGCTAAGGTTTTTTGTCTGTCAAAATTGTGAACGGTGGCATAAGTCAAATACAATTCGTTCGTTACTCGAATTGGGTCTTCCAAAAATGCTTCATCAACTTGAAATTGATGGTACAAATTCATGAATATTCTTTTAAACGTCTGATTTATTATACACTCCAAATTACGATGTTATTCCCAAGACTTAGTAACTCATGAACAATTTCAGTACGAAGTTTCAAATTACGTACATCCAATTAAAAAGAAACAAAAGTCCATGTTTAATAAATTGATATAACTTTAAACTGGTGTAAATGCTTGTATTCCTCGAGATAGTCTAAATTAGTCTAATTTTAGATTTTGATCTTCTATGAAACGATGAATGTTATGTGTGTGAAAGCAATTGATTTTTAAATCGATGCTGGTTACTCAATTGAATTCTTAGTTGGATAGTATTTGGTATTGCCGTCTTATTCAATTGATACAAGATTTGTTATTATAATAATATCAATTTTTATTTTTTCTTTTTTGCTGAATTTTGTACCCATAAGCAAGATTAAACTAATCTGTCTACGTAATAAAATTATTTAATTGATATGGTTGCTAAGTAATCATCATAAGAACACATAAGATCATTGTAACATAATTTTAACTCCGTCAATCATAAAGGAGAGCTTGAGTGTCTACTCGATTAGTCTTATGGTCGTTATCAAGTTTACGATCCTTATAAGCTAACACAATTTCATTGAAACAAGACACAAAATCGTTCATATATTATTCTTTGATTTTACTACGCCATCTTCAATCTTTTCATGAACCTCAACGCGGCTGAATTATAAATTGTTGAAGTTGGTAAAAGATCACAAGAGTATATTCATTATCAAGAAGGGAGATTAACGGGACTCAAGTTGAAGGTATGACACTCACGTATGCCATCGACGGTAATGTGATTGATAAAAAATCTTATCAAGTATTTGAAGTTTCTGAGTTTTAGTTCTCCACATATTTAGTTGTAAAATCGTGATTGTAGATGTTTCTTCCATACTAACCACTCTGTGATAACCGATTAAAGCTGTTTTAGTAATATTTCTTGTATCAATAATTTGAAATGTGCTTTAGTTAGTTCAATTTGAATTTTAAATCAAACAAAATAAAATCCGAAGTTCATAATTGTAACAAATTTAAAATTTCTGTGTCTTCAGTTATACTATCACTTAACTTCTTGCAATTTTTTTTTCAAAACAACAAACTGATTACCTTCACTTCATTTTACAACATTTCTGATACTCAGGATAATCATCATCAAATTTTGTGTATAAAGAAGTATACTGTTACTTGTTGCTAATTATTTATTTTGGAATTTTAGTATAGCACGGCAAGTATAACTTTGCAAGACCATCGGATCCAATGAAATTTTCACATTCATTACAGTTTAATGCTGTTCCAGAATGGTCTTCAAAATATATAGCATATACTACATTGAAGAAATTAATATATTCATTACAAAGGGATAATTTAAGAAGGAAGCATTTATCAGGTGATGATGGAAATTTTGATTTGGAGGAGAATTCTCATTTAATAGATAATACTTACTCAAGTATAGGACAATTAAATGATATTGATTCAAGTAGTCCTCAAATAGTGTTTGAAGCTGCCTTAAATGCGGAATTGAAAAAAATAGATACTTTTTTCAAACATCAAGAAGAATTTATTTTTAAAAGTATTGATGAATTAGTATTTGATATTGAAGTATTTGAAAAGGAAATTGATAGTTCATTACTTGCTATGAAAGGTAATACTAGATATAAGCCAAGAAGAGTTAAAAGTAGTCGAAGATTTTCAGAAACTTCTGGTGAACAATATATTACAAATACTACCGATCCTGACACAGAATTTACCCAAGCGGAAAATGATTTTGATGATGATGACGAAGATGATGAAGGGGCACAGGAGGAACATTACGTAGAAGGATTAGAAAGAGGATACTCTCCAGTTGAATCTAGGGGAAGACAAGTGAAAAGAATGGGATCAGCACCAAATATTCATCATGATGATTTAGACGGAAATGGATTAACTCAAACCAGATCAATTGATGAATATCTCAAATCTACCAAATCTCCTCGTCTATGGAATGAATTGTCAAATGTAACCACTTCAGATAGTAGAGTACCCCCACAATTGGTTTTGTTGAGTGAAAGTAGAATTATACTAAGGAAAAGAACAATAGGATTATTTACAACATTATCAGAATTAAAATCATATATCGAATTGAATTATACAGGTTTCAAAAAAGCTTTGAAAAAATTTGATAAATCTTTAAACACAAATATAAAAGATCAATATTTAGATACCCTACCTTCAAAATCATATATTTTTAAAAATTCAACAATGCAGAAAGTTAATGATAGATTAGATGCATTAATCAAAATATATGCATTGATATGTAATCATGGAGATGATTTAGAAACAGCAAAGTCAGAATTATCAATTCATTTGAGAGAACATGTTGTTTGGGAAAGAAATACAGTATGGAGAGATATGATTGGATTAGAAAGAAAATCTCATGCAGCAAATTCAAAACTAATCGATCAAAGAGAAAGAATTAATAATGATGACAAAGAAGCAGATTTAAAATCAAGTGGGAACAAAGTAATAAGTTTTAATGTTTCAATAAGTAATCCAACACTTTTGAAATTGATTTGTATCATAACAATAACTGTGCTATTGTTGTTCTTCTCGCCATTTAAAGACAAACCTCAAAGAAACTGTTTTGCAATGTTAATATGCGCTTCATTGTTGTGGGCTACTGAAGCAATACCGTTATTCGTCACGTCATTGTTATTGCCATTATTAATAGTCATTTTTAATATCATCAAAAATGATGATGGTTCAGTCATGGATTCAGTGAATGCATCCAAATATATTTTAAGTCAAATGTGGAATTCTGTGATTTTGTTATTATTAGGTGGTTTCACTTTGGCTGCAGCTTTGTCAAAGTATCATATAGCAAAGCTAATATCCACTTGGATTTTATCAAAAGCTGGTACTAATCCATCAGTTGTCTTATTAACAATTATGGGAGTAGCATTATTTTCGTCAGCATTTTTATCAAACGTGGCTGCGCCTGTAATGTGTTTGAGTTTAATTACACCATTGATTCGTACTTTGCCTAAAGGTTCGCAATTCATCAAAGCATTAATTTTAGGGATTGCATTAGCATCGAATGTTGGAGGAATGGCAAGTCCCATTGCTTCACCTCAAAATATGATTGCAATCGGAAGTATGGAACCTCAACCCTCATGGGGTCAATGGTTTGTTATTGCTGTACCCGTTTGTATATTATCCTTATTATTAATCTGGATATTCTTATTAATTACATTTAATTGTAATGCTAAAAACACTCATTTAGTACCAATAAGAACAATTGATGATAAATTTACCAGCATTCAATGGTTTATTGTTACTGTGTCATTAGGAACGATATTATTATGGTGTATTGCTTCAAAGATTACATTTGTATTTGGCGAAATGGGTATAATTTCATTGATTCCAATTATTTTATTTTTTGGTTCAGGTTTATTAACAACTGAAGACTTTAATAATTATCCTTGGAATATTGTGGTTTTAGCTATGGGAGGTACAGCGCTAGGTAAAGCAGTTGCATCAAGTGGATTGTTGACTACCATTGCAGTTGAAATTCAAAGACAAGTTGAAGATTTCTCATTATTTGGGGTTACATTAACTTTTGGTTTATTAATCTTAATTATGGCTACGTTTGTAAGTCATACAGTAGCAGCATTAATTATAATACCGTTGGTTCAAGAGATTGGTAATAATATGCCTGAACCTCATCCAAGATTATTAATTATGGCAAGTGCATTATTATGTTCAGCTGCTATGGGTTTACCTACATCTGGCTTTCCGAACGTTACTGCCATTTGTATGACTGATGAATTTGGTAAACCATATTTGACAGTAGGTACATTTATTACAAGAGGTGTTCCGAGTTCATTTATAGCATATGCTATGATTGTAACGATTGGATATGCAACTATGAGAATCATCAATTTTTAGACCATTTTTGCAAACTGGATTTTTAAAGAATTTTGTATTGTACATAATAAATAAACATTCTGTTAGATCTTTCAAATGTACAAAGCTAGTAATATCGTTATCTCAACTCTTTCAAATTACTTTATGAACGTGAGTTCTAGCATTGTGTCATACCACCAATCAATCAATGCAATATTAGCGATTAGTGACAAATGAGACAATGTATCGTAAATGGTTGCACGATAATTATAAACAATTTGTCCTTTTGGTTGACTTATGTTTTATATTTGGGCCAAAATCAATCGCATGATTATCAATTTATCAGTAGGGTTTTTAAGTACCTGATAGAACTATATTTATCGAATGAAGTGTTGATGATATAAGCTCCAAATAAGAACCGAATTCGTTTAGATTAACCGACTTAATTTTTTTTTTTGTTGAATTGCTTCTATTAAATAATAATATGTCAAATTACTTACTAATAAAATTTCTTATCTTGTTCAAGTCAAATATTATTAACCATTTCAAGCTAGTTCGAAGTACAATTAGAGAATAATAATAGACCCAATTGAATATTGTAAGTAACTTTCGAATTCACAAAAATCGAAATAGACTTTGTTGTTCTCAAGTTTATATTATATGGACCTTGCTATAAATCAGATCAAAAATTTAATAAAGAATCAAGATTTAAACTCAATTTCATCTCAATCATCTTACTCGTCTCAACAAAGAATAATCCAAAAGGTTCCTTCGAAAGTTTTCATTCCTGAGTCATTGATTAAATTTTGGTGTAACAAATCATCCAAACAAAAGCTGTGTCTTTTATTACAAATAGTCTTAGTATCAGTTGCATTCTACATTTGTCTTCCTTCAATTCCATTATTTCAATCAAATCAAAGAAAAATGTTTTCCAAACGTCCTGATAAACATACAACTGGGTTGATTAATTTAAGAAATGATTGTTTTGCAAATTCTTCATTACAAGCATATTCATCCTTACCTTCCTTAACGGATTATTTGAATAAATTTATTGTGAGTTATCGTCAATTGTCTGAATTTATAAATACACATAAATTGGATGTAGATGCATTAACTAAATTAAGAATGGAACATAATAAATCTTTACAAAATTCAAAATTCAAATCTTCGAATGCAAAATTCACTATTCCTTTACATATAGCTTTAGCGCAAATGGTGAAAAAACTACAAGAAACTCAAATGACAACAAAGACGATTTCTGTTTGGACTTTCTTGCATGAATTGGAAAATATCTTCCAAGCTAAAATATCAAGAAGTCAACATGATGCTCATGAATTGACTCAATTAATAAATGAAACTTTAGAGAATGAAAACTTGAAATTAAAAAGCTTTCATAAATTTATCACGTTGAATCTACATCATATAATGCCAAAGGGAAACCAACCAAATCCTCAAGATTATACACAACTAGAACGAATTTCGATTCCTGAATTCCCTTTTGATGGATTAATTTTGGGTCAAATGACCTGTTTGAAATGTCATGGTGTTTCGAAACCTACTTTCACACCTTTTGTTATGTTGACATTGCCAGCTCCGATGAAACCGCAAGCCAACTTGGAGAGTTTGTTAGAAGACAATGAAAGTGAAACAATTGAGGGGTATCAATGTCTCAAATGTAGGATTGACAAAATAGTTGCAAATGAACTTTTAATTCAACCTACGAGGAAATTTCATTCTCTCGAGGAAGAACAGTTTATTCATCAAATTTTTGACTTGCATAATAATCCGCATTTATGTATAAACGAGGATATACCTGAACCATTGGAAAATTATATTAAAAATTACAACGTTAATGGCATTGATATTTCAAAAGTAACTTCAACTGTTTCCAAAAAATCTCATATTTTGAAACCACCAAAGATTTTTGGTATCCATTTATCAAGATCAGCATTTGATGGTCAAACTGTTTCAAGAAATTCTTGTCGAGTGACTTTTAAAGATAACATGAGTTTGTCAATTGGTAAAGAGTATCATGATAGATTAAAAAATTTTCAAACCATAGTTCAAGACGATGAAGAAAAATTGATAAAACAATTAAGTTCAAAAGTATTGACTACTGATGAAAATGATATGGAAGACGAAGATGTACAGAGGGGTGATTATTTGGAAAAAGGAGAACCTGATGAAGATTTGGATGAAGACAACGACGAAGCAACAGATGATAATGAGACTATACATAATGGAACAACTGAGGAGGAGGATGAAGATGATGATGACGATGATGAAGTAGACGATGATCTTTCATCACGAACAAGTATTGAATCGACTCCACAAACTATCACGACTTCAACAACAATTAGACCACCAAATAGTGCATCATCGGAAGTCGAAAATCCAACTATCAATAAAGCCCCAATAAACGACCAACAAACAGAAAATTTGAGGGAACATTTTAAGAAGTTCAAATTTAACGAAAATGACATTTATAAATATAGATTGAAAGCTATTATTAGACACATGGGATCACATACTCAAGGACATTATGAATGTTATAAGCATAAACCATTATACGTGAAAAACAAAGACGGTAATATTTTTAAGTTGTCCCCAGAGATCATGGACTTGTCCGGAGAGGTTCATTACGATGTTTCACCCGTGGATGAAGATACGTCTGAGAAGAAAAATTCAAGATTTTCAATACGTTCAGGGAGTAACGCATCTGCCTCTGACGATGATGGGATACGTCATAGATTTTCTTCAATGATTGGAAGAAGACCATCAGTTATACAAGCCAACCCCAGAAATGTCGAAGAGATCATTCAGTCTGGTTTACAAACTCCAGCTGAGATTTTAGTTGATGATCCAATGAAAAACAATTTTGATAACGCTTTTGCCAAAGCTAATTTTAAGTCATCATTCCAAGATCATCCACAAGAATCATCTATTGAGAACGGTATAAGTACTAATGGATCTCAAGCTTCTACTAAACAACCTGAAAAAAAGGTTAAAATGAAAAAGATTCAATCTCTTATATCGAATCCGTATTGGAGGATCAGTGATGGTAATATCAATGAAGTTTCAAGAAATGCTGTTCTAGCGGAGGAAACCACGGTGTATATGTTATATTACGAAAGAGTTGATAGAAAACAAATTAAAAGATCACATAGAAATTGAAAACGATAACGAAACTAGCATTAAATTAAGTAGACTTTACATTTAGATTAATTAAATTTTATTTAGAGAATCAAGGTTGTAGTATTCGCAAAAAATAGCACCGAAACTTAAGTCTCTGATAAGTACTCTGCATACATAAGAATTCGATATGTTATTTATTCGCGTTTGTGATTTTATTTAAATCAAATGGAAATACTTTCAACTTTTGATTTACAATAACATGGTATGACTTTGAAGATAATCATCCCGTCTACAACAATTGATGTCAAAAACGATATAGATAAATTAGAGAATTTGCCAATTAGACAAATAGTATATCATGATGAAATTTTACAAGGATACATAATAAATTATAAAGACAATGACTCCAAACTGAAAAAAACTACGGTTTATCTGTGCATACTACCTCAAAATTCAGATTTCACAACAGAGTTAGTAAGTCAAGAGAACACTAGCGTCCACAAATACACATTTGACGAAAATCAGGTAGTATTTGAAAACAATGAAATTTTAGTATGGCTTTTCAAATTTCCAATATTACACCAAAGAAAGAAAATAGCACAACCGAACTTGTATATAGCATGTCAATTGGAAGAATCGACTGAACCTCAAGTGGTAGATATAACAAGGGCCGAAGATTCCATGGACTTACCAAATTTTATGCCAGTTTTCAATGATTTAATGGTGTATTCTGATGTCTCAATCAATGAACAACCAAATCAGAATAGTTTGGATACGACTATAAAGAAAAAAGCGGAAGATGAAAAAGAAAGAGTGAAAGAAGAAATTGCAGTCATCAACTTGCCAATAATTACGTCATTAGTGATCAAATTGAAGACAACGAAACCAGCTGGTCGGAATGCGATTCTTTTAGCAGCATTAAATATTGAATGCTCTGATGATCTACTTCATTTTTTGACGAAGGAAAAGTCAATCGATAATACCTTGCATGACATATATTTTGAAATAACGGAATTAAATTTGATTTTTGAAAACTCATTAATTCAACCAACTACTCAAGTTGTTCCTACAAAAATAAGAATAATGGATTCATTAAATGTTATTTACAGGCTAGTTTCCAACGCATTGCCAAATAAATCCAGCTCAAAGCCCATTTTTATTAAAATGTCATTTAAGGTGCAAAAAGTGGTCAATGGAGAATTGAAAAGTATCAGTAACCTAATTGAAACTGAGTGGAACCCATTCATAGATTTTGGATTAATTGCTCCACCAATCAACAATGCTTTGAAGACAAATAACAATGTATCTCAAGTACAATCTCAAGTCGGTGCTCTACCGAATGGAACAAATATTAGACAAAAAGCATTATTGAATAACATATACAAATTGAGGAGTCCGAATTCTTCAACCCACAGTGCAAATAGTCTAACGCTATCATCTTCATCTTCGACCAACAATAGGAAATCAAGCTCAGGGATGCCCAGAATAGCGTCCTCAGTTACTGTCAACTTGGCTACGAATGTCAACTCATCATTAGCAGGTTTGAAATTGACATTTATTGGTAAACTAGACATTCAAGTGAATCAGGTAACAAACTGGAAGATTCAAGCTGTCAATAATTCACCAAATAGATTGAATTTATCATTGTTAGTTCAAAATGCTATAAATTTCAACCCAATCTATAGTACAAATACAACTTCTACAAACAATATTTCATCTTCAAATCTACTAACAATGAATCAAAATAGTAAAAGCACCTCGAATAATGATGTTATAATACAAAATAAAAATCGATCGTATTCATTATACAATTCATTGAAAGCGAATTATGAAGAGGAAGGAGTAATAATTTTGAATAATGATGTTAGGATTGGACCATTGGAACCTCAAACAGTTTTCGAAACAAATATACAATTGATAGGAAATAGAAAGGGTATTTTCAATTTAGACGGGATAAAGATATTTGATATCAATACTGGTGACGGTATAGATTTTGGAAAATTGATAGAAGTTTTTGTAGTCTAGTTTGAATTCGTGTAAAATTTAAAAGTACTTTGACTCCGGTCGTCTTTTTGAACAGATAAATAAAGTTTAATCTCATGTGCATCTTAAGTGGTTTTCTATTTTCGAAACTTTAAATTAAAGCCGTTTGATCAATTGGAAAATTGATGCAAAAAATAATTTTAAATGTAAGAAGTCAAAATCTTCTTCGTTCGGTTTAACTTTAGTGGAATGGGAACTTTTCATTGTGGTGTTGTACGGAATTATCAATGTCTAAATTAAGTAACTCAGATTTATGTATCTTGTTGTATTCTGAAACTATTTTTCAAAACCTAAAATTATTATATTATTCATAAATAATATGTGTCAACAAAAGTTTGAAGATAGCTTTTTCAATTTATGATAAAAATCAAAACTATTATTTTTATCTTGATTTTCAGTCTCATATACAAATTGCTTTTCATTAATAGTAGGATGACATCGATTGATTTTACCGCATTAGTTAAGGAACAGAATTATCCAGATTGGATCCATACCCCACAAAATGTTAAGGATATAGCTAAAGAATTGGCACAGGATCAAGTACAATTGTTTGACAATATTGCCAAACAAATAGATAATCCTACTATTGACAACGTCATGAAGCCATTTGCCAAGTTTTCAAATGAAAATAGTTTTTTGGAAAATCAAATCACATTTTATCAACACGTATCAGATAATAAAGAATTGAGAGATGCATCTACCGAAGCAGAAGAACTTCTCGATAAGACATCGATTGAGCAATGGTCAAGATTGGATGTATTTCAGGTATTTGAAAAATTGAATGAATCAGTCAAAAATGACGCTCTAGTAGATCCAGAAACTAAACGTTACTTAACCAAAATATTAATTTCATTTAAAAGAAATGGTTTAGCATTACCTTCGGACCAAAGAGAAATTGTCAAAAAATTACAAGTTGAATTAAGTAATTTGAAATTACAATTCGCTAAAAACTTGGGTGAAGACAAAGGTTATATCCTTTTTTCCGAGGATGAATTAGAAGGTATTCCAAAAGATGTAATCAGTCAATATGAAAAAATTGAAGAAGATGGGAAAACAAAATTGAAAGTTACTTTCAAATATCCAGATATTCTTCCTGTTTTTCGTCATGCTTCAAATTCCAACACTCGAAAACTTGCGAATCTTGCATATGGTAATAGAGTTTCGGAAAATGATGAAATTTTGGACAAAATAATAAGAATAAGGTATGACATTGCAAAAGAATTAGGTTACGATACATTTTCAGATTACGTTTTAGAAGAAAGAATGGCAAAAAGAAAAGAAACCGTTCTTGATTTTTTGGATGATTTGAGAACAAAATTGGATCCAGTAGCTGAAAATGATTTGAAGGAATTAAAAAAATTGAAAAAACAAGATTTTGTAAACAGAGGTTTGAAAGAAGAAGATGACTTCTACGCTTGGGATTTCAACTACTATAATGAGAAATTGTTGGAAGATAAATATCAGGTTGATAACACTAAAGTAGCAGAATACTTCCCACTTCAATCAACAATCGATAAAATGCTTCAATTTTATGAAAAAATATTTGACATCAAATTTGTTAAATTAACACCTCCTAAAAATCAAATATGGCATGAAGATGTTCAACAATATTCTATTTTTCAAGGTGTGACTTCGGGCAAATTGGAACATATAGGAGCTATTTACTTTGATTTACATCCTAGAGAAGGCAAATACGGCCATGCTGCTAATTTCGGCTTGGGACCGGGTTTTGAAGAAAGTAATGGAGATCGTCATACTCCTGTTACTGCGTTAGTTTGTAATTTCACCAAACCAACTAAGGAGAAACCATCATTATTAAAACATAATGAAGTTGTAACTTTTTTCCATGAATTGGGTCATGGTATTCATAATATCTTATCGCAAACCAAATATGCAAGATTCCATGGTACTTCAGTGGAAAGAGATTTTGTGGAAACACCTTCACAAATGTTGGAATATTGGTGTTGGTCAAAGAACGAGATCAAAGCTTTGTCATCTCATTATGAAACTGGTGAACCAATGAATGATGAATTGATTTCACAATTGGTCAAAACCAAGCACATCAACACTGGTTTATTTAATTTACGTCAATTATTTTTTGGTATCTTCGATATGAAATTACACACAATCAATAGTAGGGAACAACTTGACAAATTAGATCTATTAAAAACATGGAACGAATTAAAAGATAGTGTTACATTATTACCAAGTGATGATAATCCAACAAAAGGCTATGCTTCATTTGGACATATTGCTGGTGGGTATGAAAGTGGTTATTACGGATACTTATATTCGTTAGTCTTTGCTGCTGACATATATCATACATTATTTAAGGAAGATCCAATGAATACTGAAAATGGTATTAGGTACAGAGATATAATCTTGAAAAGAGGTGGATCTAGGGAAATTATGGATAATTTGGAGGAATTGCTAGGTAGAAAACCAAATTCAGATGCTTTTTTAAAAGAGACATTTGGTTGAATTAGAGTTAGGAGTTAACAATTAAAAGTTTATACGAGTTTGAAATTTAAAGAAATGCATAATATGATCAGTGCTCGTTTATTATTATTGAACTCTTGTCTGTAATGCATAAAAACTCGTATTACATCGTGTTCAAGTATTCATTAATCGTCATTATTATTTAGACAAAACTCTATAGACTTGTATAATGTCTGTCTGTCTTCTTCGTTAAAAACCCATAATCCAAAAATTTCTCCCATTAAATTTCTAACAATTATCAAATTATCATTTAGTTCAACATCCATCTCCAGTATTTCGGAATCGTCAATACCATTAGGTAGATACTGTTTACTAACTTTTGTAGGAATCAAACCTATCGAAAAGCAATCTGGATTATTTCTATTCAACAAAATTAGACCGTAAGTGAATAATTCTTGATAATCAGTGATTGAAATTGTTTGTGAAAATGATCCTAGACTTCTGGCATATAATGCTAATGACCCTTGATAGTCAGTTTTATTCCATTCTTCGGTTTCTTCGTTGAATCTATAAACCACACAATGCGAGGTAGAACATATTAATTGCTTGATAGCCGGGTCGTATCGACTAATTACGTTAAAATTTAGCGTATTTGAATATAACTTTAATGCCTCATCTCGAGATATCTGCTCCTCGTTTATTTCAGTGTTATTCCGTACTTTGACTGACATTTTATGATGTAATATTGTTGAAGCTATACTGCTATACTACTAAACTAAGAATGAATACCTAAAATATTTTTGCGAACTGCGTGAAACTTAGTTTCAATCAGATTGAAATTTTAAGGGGGTCCTTCATGGATGATTAAGCAAAAAAAGGTCAACAGTGTTCCGTCATTGAGTACCTCTGTCTAAGCCAATTGAAATTTTTATTGTCTCTCAAAGTTTTATCTCCCTTCCGTTGCGGACTATCTAAACGTGGAGAATAGGATGTTGATTCTAGAATTTTATTTGACTGGTTTGTATACATAACTATTTAAATTTTAGGGGGGTTTATATTTTCGAAAGCAATTGAATCAATAAAACACATGACTGTGTAACCAACTTCTTTTCCCTTAAATACCTGACCTAATCGAATAAAAATGCAATCATTTACTAAATCTGTTTTTAGATTACCAATCCATCAATCATTAAAATCATTTAACAGAATGTATGCATCAGTAGGTGATAAGATTCCATCAACAGTTGTTCATGAAAACTCTCCTGGAAATGATGTCAATTTAGCTAATGAAACCGCCAAGGGTAAATCTATTTTAGTAGGAGTTCCAGGAGCTTTCAGTCCAGGGTGTAGTCAGAGTCACATTCCTGGCTATATTAAGAATGCAGATGCCTTCAAAAATAAAGGGTATGATCAAATTTTTGTATTAGCAGTTAATGATCCATTTGTAACTAAAGCTTGGGGTGAAGAATTGACTTCAAAGAATGGTAAAAGCTCAATTAGATTTTTAGCAGATAGCACCGGTGCTTTTGCTAAAGACCTTGGTGTGTTATTTGATGCAACTAAAGTCTTTGGTAATGACAGATCAAAGAGATACGCTTTAGTAGTTGAGGATGGTAAAATCACCGAATCATTTGTTGAACCAGATAATACATCAGTCGATAAATCAGAAGCTAGTAAAGTTTTAGAGAGTTTGAAATAAAATAGTTATTCAATTGAAAGTTACAAATCAAATTTTTTAGAACGGCTTCGTTTTTTATCGGATTGTTTCTTCTTGTTGAACTTTTTACGCTCCTTAAAATCCTCTTGTAACATATCCCATTTTAATTTATCTTCCTCTTTTACTTCGGGTGCAAAATATATAGTTGACTTAATTTCTTCAAGTAGCCTTCGAAAACATTCCTCAGTGTTTTCATCTCTGTTTCTACTGGAGTCACATTGTATGACTAAACCTCTCAGTTTAGTCTCATACCGTATTGGCAGGGATTGCAACTGTTCAAGTATTGGTGATGGAATCCAATAACAAATTGTAGGATTTAGCCACATTCCAGATTGTAACGATATTGTGGCTTTTGAAGATGTCTTATTCACTTTTTGTCCTCCAGGTCCAGATGAACGACTGTAAGTTATTTCAAATAAATGTTTTGGAATAATTGAAGTATCTACAGTCTGAAGCCATATTTTGGATTTTTGTATAGCTTCACTTGAAACCACTTCTGCGTCACTGCTTAAAAGCCTAATTGATCGTAGGATTATGCTAACATGTTTTATCCATAGGTTATATCTTGGTTTCAAGAATAACATTTTTGAAGTTTTTCCTGTTTTGCATATTTACGAAATTTTATATTTTTCAGCCAAATCCAAACTGGAAAGTATAAAGTAATAAACATCAATAAACATCAATATGACTGATATACTACGGAAAAAGTCAGAGGACTTTTACAAACTCATCAAGAAGGTGGTTGCAAATGTTGAACTTTCGAACTTGTCAGGAGAATCATCAAATTTCAAAAAATTTAACAAATTCAAAACCCAATTGAATAGGATCCTAAAAAATGATGGCAGTTTGCGTTTACCTCAAAGTCAAGACAATGAAATAGCGGAAGAGCATGTTGTTAATGAGATTGAAAAATATAACACACAGTTAGATTCCTCTTTTGATGAATTTATTGTTACCACAGGTTCACAAAAATTTATTCAATCAATAATACACGATTATGTGGAAGATGAAGATAAAGATCAATCGCATTTTCACCAACAACTTGATACTGTATTGGACTTTACATTATGGTTAGCAATTGACCTTGAATTGCCAGTGAAATCCTCATATTACCAAAATTTACTATTTATTCTGAGTCAATTAATATCATTATCAGTTGGTGAACTCTCATTGTTTTGGACATATTTAGAGTCTAGAATGGCCATGATTAAAAATAAATTGTTTACAGGAACCACTAGCGAAAGAATGTATATTTTAGAACTCGGAAATTTTTTGACTGACTATTTCCAAACCTCTGGTTATGGAGACAAAACCAATTCGATTGAAAAAGATACAAATAACGATATAATTCAAGCAAGGGTTAGGACGCTAATGACAAATTTATTAGAGTTTGAAGATCTGACAGGAAGAAACAAATATTTCAGATTTGGCAATAGGATTACACCTAAAATTACAATGAAAGATAAATTTTTGAGTGATGTCATGGATATTCAAAAAATATTTAATGACCCAATCTTTTATATGAAAAAGGAAAACTATAAAGACCTTCATAAGATGTCTGACAAAATACATGCTGTTTATGATGTTTTGTTGAAGGAATACAAAAGTTATAGAGCTAAACTTAATGAGCCTGACCAATTTACTAAGAAGCCAAAAGTACTTGAATCGGAAGCTAGGTATTTGTGCAAAAAATTTGAATCCAAAAAATACGTTCCGGAAACATATATTGGAGCAGTTGCAGAAAATCATAAGGCAGATGTTGATTTTTTGTTCAATCAATTGGAGTCACCGAAAATTAAATTGCTATACATTGCTCAAATTTTCATTCTTGCTGGACTTTATAGCGAATCCGCTCCCCAAACCAAAAGAGATTTTCTTCGAAGTATAGGAGCTCCAACAAATTCTAAACATTTAACTGATGAAACCGTTAATAATACCACCGCTAAAACTTTTTTCGAATTAAAAAAAGATATATCAAATAACTTAAGATTAGCAGATAGTCAAACAATGTTTTTGTTTCAAAGTTTACATTTCGGTGAGAAGTCATGGTGGGGATTATTATTAAAGGGGAAGGATCTGGATATTCAAAACATTTTTGCGGATAAAATGATAACTCCTGAGGAAGCAGAAAATATTCAAGAGAAGCATTTAAGTCTATATCCATACAAAAGCAAAAAGAATTTCAATACTTATATTACACCACAAGTTTCTAAGAAAATGAGAAAATCAAGGGGTTTAGAGAATTTAAGAAAAAGGGTTGATTTTGATGCAAAAAAGGCTGAAGAGGACAATATTCGTATTTCCGATCAATTGAATGATGAGGACTCCATGGAAGATAAAACTGAGTTAAAAGAAAAAAAGTCATCCAATTCATGGAAAATTTTGAGGAAAAGACGATATGATTTAGTGAATTGAGTTACAAAAAATGAAATCATTGTATCGTATTTTGACACTTATGGTCTGACTCTAATCTTGAAATTGCCATTAATTTATATACGTACGGGTACTTTGTAATTCCAATCCATGTTTTGGTTTTTCACTCTCTGAGTTAGAATCTGTGACACTCGTAATTGACGCGTCTCGTAATAAATTTTTAATTTTTTCCTAACTCTTTATCATTATCATTTTATATTATGCGTTTATGCTATAAAACCAACTAATATTTCAATTCAAAATTCAGTAAGGTTGCAATTCTCAAAAGAAAACATTTGGCATAGCTTCAATTTTTTATGATCTGAAATAAATCGTTCATCAAATTTGCTAACTAAAGATATCAAATTTTTGGTTGCAAAATAATTCACATCAAACTCGTTAATGGCACCCGTAAGAAGATCATCCAGAAATAAAAATAAAACTACAACCAAATCCAATTCACCTAAAAAGCAAAATGTTCAAAATTCAAGTAAGAAAAAGTTTGGCAAAAAGAGCAAAAATACACCTTCAAAAATTGAGACCTCAACTACTATCAACGAGTCTGAATTAAATTCTTCTCCTATAAAAAGAGCTACAACTCCAACCAAAACATTTAATGAAACAAATAACTCAAATACCAATCCAAATAGTAAGGAAGTTGGTGGTTCCAAAAATAACCAATCGAATATCATATCTGTCACACCAACTAGGCTGAATCAGTACAAGGGCCCTGCACAAAATACAAGGAGAAAAAAATGTGTCCTATTCTCAGATGATTTAGTTTCGGATTTGCCAAGTTCTCCCGATCGATCTACGCCAAAAAGATCCATTTTAAAAGCGTGTGATATTAATCTAAAAACACAATTGACTGATCCTAATAATTCAACTTTATGGGAGAAATCAACTTTGAAACAACCACATGGACCTAAATATACTAATTTTTGGTGTCCTGGAACTATTGTTCAACTTCCCCCAAATTCGGATGAGTTACCCATGTTAGTTGAAGGATGCTTATCTGTACTTAGTGTAAAGACTTTTGATAAGAGATTTGAAGTTTATGCAACATTAAATTCCGTTTTAAAAACTAATTCTCGTGAAACTATATTCAATTTATTTACAAAATCAATGGAGATAAATCACGATGAATGCAAGTCAAAAGAATCAACATATCTTCAAAAGCTAGTATTCCATTTAATTCAAGACATTGATGAGATTGAAGATCAAATATTTAAATTTGATAATGAAAACAAGGAAAACACTTCTCCATCAAAAAATGATCCTTTTAGAGTCAGAATTATAAATCAAGCATTAAAATTATTAAATTGTTTCATGGTAGACCCGAATGTGAACTGTTTGATACTGATTGAAGATGCAGACTGGATCTATCGGCATGCAATATCAATGTTGACTCATCCTCGTATCTCAAAAACATTGGTTTCACCTTACTTATCAATAATAAAAGATTGTCATTTAAATGCCATGAAAAAACGGGAATTGTTTTCAAATAGTGAATTGATAGAAAAGATGTTGTTTGCATTAATGAATATGAACAGTTTTCCGAGTGCCACATTAGTATCTGAGAAACTACTATGTATTAAAAACTATATAATCAATTTTCCAAATTCTATGTCAAAAAACATTGGGCATTGGTTTGAGTCGGTACTTCTCAACCTTTGTAACATATCGCTGCCATTATATATGAAATGTTTGGGATTCAGCGTCAATTGTCTTATGGAAACTGCTAAAACCTTTTTAGACAACAATAATGTACAAATCTATATCAGAAAGTTATTATCATCAACAATATCTAATAACGTCAAATTTTTTTCAATAGATGAAGAATATTCACAAAATTTAAGTCAATTGAGCTCACAAAATATTAAACTCGTTGACTTCGTAAACTCGAAATTACAAAAATTATGTGACGAGGGACACCATAAATTGGCGTTGGACCTGTGGATGGCTTTAACTGTATTGATAGGAAATGGACAAACATCATTTGAAAAATGGTCTCAATTAAATTCGTGGTTAGTTGTTCCCCAAAGATGTCTCGAGAGTAAAGACCCTGCTATAATTGAATTGGTCCTAAACAGCTGGAAGGCAGTTAATTTTAACCTTTGTAAAGATGGGTTATTGTACATGAGGAAAGAGTTGGACCCCATATTGAGAGGACCTTTGAATAATGAGAAAAAAACTCGTATAAATCAAATAATGAAACCTAAAGTGGAATTGTTGACTCATGTTTTTCTTTGCATGGATGTACCTAATTTGCCAAGTAATATCATCAATTCACTTCATAATCTATTCCTTGGTATATTATACATGATAATAAATTCAAATGTTTTAAAAGTTTGGTCAAAGAATATACATCTATTGTGGGATAGAATCATTCAACCGGTATTCTTAAATTTTTATTTCAAAAAGAATTCATCAACCAATTACCTCAACTTGCTTGGGTTTAGAATTTTAGCAACATTGCTTAAGTTAGACCTTCGATCGCGTAAGACTTATAGTGACATAAATGTCTTAGCAACCGAAAACCTAACTTCGAATGACCTCACTCCACTTCCATCTAGATGGGTACATTCCCATTTTGACAAAATAATGCAGAATATATATTTGGTCTTTCTGTTAAAGAAATTAGAATTTGAAGATAAGTTATCTATGTTGATTATTTTTTTGAATACTTTAAGTCAAATTGTAAAAAAGGAGAGAGTCACGTCCACCACAACCTACGACTTGATAGATAACCTTCCATTGGTATTGTCTCAATTATTAAAAAATCATGATTTGATATGTACTGAACGAATTAAAGAAATAATAATAGAGCTTCAAAATACTTTCAAAACTAAGGATTTATTGTCTAGAGGTCCTGATGAAAATCTTGACGTTTATTTCACCATCTTGAGTAATAGCAAGATGAAGTTCGATGAAGAATCTAAGCATATATATGCAACCATTTTAAAGTCATTAGATTTTACAAAAACTTTGATATTTATATGCAATATTGTTAAAAGTGATATTTTTGAGGACTCATTAAAACTGTTTCTTATTGCACATTTAAGTCAATTAAATCTTGAAATTAGTCGTACCACCGTAATTTGCTACGGCGAAATTTGTCAATTTGTTAAAACTGGCTATCATATTTTTGTCAAGAAACTTTTTCGATCTATACTTTCCACTAGCAATACTGAAGATATAACACTTCGATGGTTGGGTCTATTGAATATGCAACACTGGACATTGGAGACTTCTCAATATGCATTACTTTTATTCAGAGAATCATCGAATGAAGCATTTCTACGACTTTTCATCCCATTAATCACCAATCAGTTGGAATCATGGTACAATCCTACATTGCAATTTCTAATACTAAACGATTTTGCTGTTGTAATTTCTGAATTAAGGGATCAGATTTTTGACATTGGCTCTCGACAAGATGCAACCATTATTGGGGATATCTGTTTGATGTTAGAAAATTATTTAAAAAATAAGCTTGAAGAGCTGGAGATAAATTATGATTTAATAGATAAATTAGGATACAATTGCTTGAAGATTTTTAAAATGAATATTTCGTTTTTGAATGATCATTTACAAAATTTACCTTTGTTAAATCAAGAAATCAATACGCAAGTATCTGAAAGTTCTGATGGATCCCTAAATTTAGATAATTCGAAGCATTCATTATCGGAATTGGCCATTTCAATTCCTTCTGTAATTTATAAAGATATCACACAACAACATATACATCAACCAACCCAAGAAGAATCAAATGGACAATTACTTCAAGAAAATTCTACTGATTCTTCAGGATTTAGTGAAGTAGAAAATAGAGAAACAGCTACTACTGGAAAGGAAAGTACTACAAAGTCATCTGTACCACATTTAGACCAAGATCATGATATGATGATGGATGAACTTGCAGAATCTGAAAATATTAGCTCCAACTCTTCATCATTTCCGACATTGAAAACCACTAAAGCAGAAGCTTCGGCTTCAGAACTGATTGAAACGGCAGTAGATGATCTGAATATCAAAATACCACCAAATACAGCCAAAGTTACGAATGATGTTGAATCTAGAGAAGAAACCATTTCAGAGTCAGAAAGCACGTTCATTACACAAAGGAATGACTGTTCGTTGATGCCTCAATCAAAAGAAGATACCATTGCAAACACATCATCCATCGATGTCAATGGAGAAGAAAAGAATAATAAAATTCCAGAATTAGAAAAGGTTTTACCTGATTCTATTGAATCCGTCAACTCATCTAATGGACAGTATAATACGGCCGAATTAGTTAGACTTTTGGATTTAAAATCTTACAATGAACTTTCGCTTTTAAGTAATGAGGAAAAATATGAAATCGAAACAAAATTACTTAATTTCATGTTAAAATTGAGGAATATCAAATCATAAATCGAAATCATTATTGCAGTAACTTTTTATGTCCATTACAATTTTCATTTTTAGCTTTATTTGGTGATCTTCATTATCTTGCATATATCTACAAAAAAGTAATAAATACTTATTCTTGTAAGTTACATCTGAAGACCAATTCCTCTTATTCTATCGTTTTTACCCTAAATATGAGACAGGAGGAAAAGAAAGACTACATTTCCATTGATGGTAAATGAAATCTAACTCACCTCGAAGTATAAATATCTTGGCCTCTTTAAAGTTTGAATGATTGCAAATAGTTGTTTCTCTTATTTTGTTTGTTGATGCGATATCTCATTTTAATAGATCGTGATTATTATCATTATTTTTTTTCCTTCTTTAAACTTCTTTTAGGCGTCAGATCATTAACTAACAAATGTCATTGAAATTACCTCAAGCACCCAATTCAGGTCTTTTCAAGAATGGGTATTCATCATATTCAAATGCTGATGGTGCAATTATTAGAAATATAGAAGCAGTTAGAGAAATTGCTTCTATATTATTAACATCAATGGGTCCAAGTGGAAGAAATAAAATTATTGTAAATAAATTAGGTAAAAAATTTATAACCAATGATGCAGCTACAATGTTAAATGAATTAGAAATTGTTCATCCAGTTGTTAAAATATTAATTCAAGCTTCAAAACAACAAGAATTTGAAATGGGTGATAATACAAATTTAGTAATTATATTAACTGGAGAATTTTTAAATATTGCAGAAAAATTATTAAATTTAGGATTAAATGTTACTGAAATTATTCAAGGTTTTAATTTAGCTAATAAATTCGTTATGGAAACTTTAAAAGATTTAGTTGTCGATAAAGTTGAAAATTTTGAAAATGATTTATTAAAAGCTATAAAACCTGTTATATCTGCAAAACAATTTGGAGTTGAAGATATTATTTCAAACTTAGTAGTTGAAGCAGTCAAATTAATTATAAATCCTAAAAATCCTTTAAGTTTTAATGTTGATGGTATAAGAGTAGTTAAAATTATGGGAAGTTCTTTATCACAATCTGAAGTTGTAAAAGGTATGGTTTTTCCTCGTGAACCAGAAGGTTCAATCAAAAATGTTAAAGATTCAAAAGTTGTAGCGTTTACATGTCCAATTGATATATCAACAACTGAAACTAAAGGAACTGTATTATTACATAATGCACAAGAAATGCTTGATTTCACAAAAGGAGAAGAACAACAATTAGATCAAATGTGTAAAGAAATTTATGATTCTGGTGTAAAAGTAGTTGTTGCAGGTTCAAATGTTGGAGAATTAGCATTACATTATTTAAATAAATATGGAATTTTAGTATTAAAAGTACCAAGTAAATTTGATTTAAGAAGAATTTGTCAAGTATGTGGAGCTACTCCTTTACCAAGATTAGGTGCACCAATGCCTGAAGAAATGGGAGAAATTGATGTAGTTGAAACTAAGGAAATTGGAGGAGATAGAGTTACAGTTTTTAAACAAACTAATTCAAGTTCAAGAACAGCAACAATAGTTATAAGAGGAGCAACACAAAATAATTTAGATGATATTGAAAGAGCAATAGATGATGGAGTAAGTTCAATAAAGGGATTATTAAAAGATTCAAGATTATTACCTGGAGCAGGAGCTGTAGAAATAGAATTAATAAAACGTATTACACAATATGGAGAAACAACTCCTGGATTATTACAATTAGCAATAAAAAATTTTGCAAAAGCATTTGAAGTTATACCAAGAGTATTAGCAGAAACTTCAGGTTTTGATTCAACAGAAATAATAAGTAAATTACATGCAGCTCATTCAAATGATGATGGTTTAAAACAAGGTTTAAATATTGAAACTGGTGATATAGAAGATACAGGAATTTATGACATTTATGAAACTAAAAAATCAGCTATAGAATTAGCTGTTGAAGCTACAAATACTATATTATCAATAGATCAAATAATAATGGCTAAAAGAGCAGGAGGACCAGTAATGCCAAAACAACCAAGACCAGGAAATTGGGATCAAGATGATTAAAGATGATATATATATATATTGGAATTTATAATTAAATACTTTTACCAGCATTTATAAATTTTGTAATTTTAGTTAAATCTTTTGAACCATTTGTTTCAACACCTCCACTTACATCATATCCTAATATATTCGGTATATCTTTAGTTTCAATAACATTTTCAGGATTTAAACCACCTGCAAGTATAGATTTTGTAAAATTTAAATTATTTTTTATAAATTCCCAATCAATTTTTTTACCTTCACCACCTTCTTCAGAATCTAATAATTGTAAACTTAAAATTTTTTCATTCATAACGTAGTTACTATCATTTTTTAAAATTTCTAAATCTTTTGGTAATACATATCTTTTTATAACTCCAAATCCTAAATTTAAATAATCTTTTAAATTTTCATTTCCATGTAATTGAATAAAATCTAAATTTAAATTTTGGGCAATTTTTGAAACTTCTTCTGGTGATTGATTTTTAAAAACTCCCACTAAAAATGGTCCGTTTTCTATTAGTATATCTTTAATATATTCAAAATATTCTATAGGTGAATCAAATTCCTTCGTTGAATTCTTTATTTCTTCCAGGATTAAAGTTAATGATTTAGGTCGACCATGATTAACTAATTTTGAAATTTGTTTAGCTACTTCAGGTGGAATAGTTCTTGGTTTATTGGGGACTAATATACATCCTACTAGATCTGTTCCATGTATTATTGCTGTTTCTGCTGCTTCTAGTGTTTTAACTCCACATATTTTAACTAATTTCATTCTTTGACTGTTTAAATGAATTTCAAAACATTAATGAGAGTCATAATTTATTAGCGTTTCAGAATTTTTCAATTTGAGCTTCATGCTCAATTTTGTGTTACTAAAGGAAAGAACGTAATTATCTGATTTGAATAATGATACTGACATAACAAGCAAATCAAAAGAAATGGATAGAGAGAGGTATGAACTCGTTGACTCTGTTAAGCTATGTATCGAAATACTTACGAGGGGAAGATTACTTCAAGAATTGGTAATGACATCAATTCAAAAACTTTGATATAAGTGGTTTGACAGTAAAAAATTGTCAAATGTAAACCAAAGCTTTAGATCTCACTCTCAAATACTAAGTTGTAGCTTTAAATTACACTCAAATGCCTTGTTTTAGTTTTGAATTACTTCCCATCATGACCTTTTAGCTTTAAATTTAGTTTCACATCAAAGTATTCCAGACTTTAACCCAAAATAGATCATTTGTTTGACAATCTTTGTATTCTAATTAGCGAATCTTAGTAAGTTGTCGTCATTAATACAATCTCAAACCTAGTCAAAATCTAAGAAAAAAAAAAAACTATATCTCATGCCATTATAAATTTTATTTATTATCTTTTTCTCATCTTTCATCTTTTCTAAAAAATTTTCCAAAATTTTTAAAATTTTAATTAATTTTATTAACATGATTTTCACCATTTAATGCAAATTCTCTTATATTTTTTTCAAATTGATTAATTTTTGGAATTAAATTTTGTTGTTGTTGTTGTTGTGGTGATTTTGAACCTGGTGATGCAATCTGTTGTTGTTTTATTGGTAATGAAGTTGGAATTTGAATTGGAGTAGGACTTGATGAAAATTGAGAAGAACTTAGTGAAGGATCCAACATTTCATCATCTTGTAAATTTGTTAATAGATGATTTATTTTATGATTTTGTTGAGTTGGTAATGATGAGGTGTCTTCATTATTTTCAATAGATAATTGTAGTTTAAAATTTTCAATATAATTTTTTTGATTTAATTTTTTAATATTTTTTAAATTTAATAATTTTATAAAATTATTTATTGATTTATCTCCAATAATTTCAAAATAAGTTTCAATATAATTTTCTATGGAAGTTGTTGGTGGAATCATAAGAATCTTTATAATTGATTCTAATTCATTAAAATGATTATTTACGTATTTTATATAAGATTTTGAAATTTCTTTTTGACCCAATTTTGGTAAATTTAAACATAAATCTTTTAATGATATAATATCTAATAAAATTTGTTCTAAATTTATAATATTATTTGAAATTTTATTAAATTTTAAATTATTTAATAATGTTGTTGTTAATAATTCAATTAATTTATCATTAAAATTTCTTATATAACTATCTCTTATAATTAATGATAATATTATTTTACAATTATCTGATGTAATTTTTTTTAAATCAATCATATATGAACTAACATCGGATACATTATCTAAATTTTCCCAATCAATATTAAAAAATTCTCTCCAACATGATTTATAATCATTTGTTAATTTAATTAGCAACCCACTTATAGATTTTTGAATTAATTGTTGAAAAATTTCTGAATTTAATTGTGGTAAAAATTCTTTATAATTTGAAGTTATTATAATTTGAAATTTTTCATTTAATTCTTCTATGTTGCTAACCATATAATCACTTGTATTTAATAACATTGTTAAATATTTTATTGAATCAATACCATTTATATCATCATCATTTCTTGGTAATATAGGTAATAAAATTTTATTTATATATTCAAATAAATATTTATTAAATGATTTTGCTAAATTTATTAATATTTCACCATTTGATAATTTTAAAATTTGTGATAAAATTTTATGAAAAATTTTAAATAATTCTATTGATGTTATTGAAATATTGGGGATATTTGAATTTATATCTTTTATTAATTCAATTGGTAATTGTGATACTGATGAAAAATCTAAAATTTTAGAATTTAAATATTTATCTTGTTCTTGTACCCATATTAGTAAGTATGGTTCAAAAACTGATGAAATATTATAATTATTGTCATTTGAATAATTTGAGTTAAGCGATTTTTCAAATTCAATAGTCTTTGTTAAATTATCTAATAAAATATTTGAATCAATTTTTCTACTCTTTAAAGTTATAGATAAATCATTTTTAGTTAATTTTATGAATTCTTTAATTATTTGATCCAATATATTCCAATTTTCAGGAAAAATAACCAATGTCTTAATTTGATTTAAAATTTTATTAAAATAAATAAATCTTCTACCTAAATTTTCAATTGATCCTGCTTCATCAGATTGACTAAAAATATTTTTTAAATCTTTTAAAATTTGATTATTAAACCAATTTATTAATTTTATTTTATTTTTATTATCTATAATTTCCAAAATCTTTGCACCATATAATAAATTTTCATTTTTTTGTAAATTTTCATAATTATTATTAATTTTAAAAAATTCTTCAAAATCTAGAAAAATATCATCAATTAATTTATTTTGAGTATATATAATCATTAAATTAATTTGATTTATTAAATCAATTGATTTATAAGGTTGAAAAAAATTTAATAGCTCCTTAATAGCAGTTAATCTTTTATATATTTCTTGATAATTCTTAGTTTGAATAATATCTTTTAATTCATTATTTAATTTTATTAAAATTTGTAATTTTTTAAAAATATTCATTGATAATATTAAATTTCGTTTTGTTGAATCTAATTTTTGTATAGATGAAGTCATTGATGATATTGAATTTTTAGTTAATTGTGAACTTTGTTTCACATCTTTAATATTATTAATTAATTGATTTATATCTTGATCTAGGTTGGTTGTTGAATCATATTTTGACAGTAAATTATCAATTTCTTTTGATAAATTAAGTTTATATTGATGAATATGAGATAGTACTTGTGGTATTTGATTTAATGTATCTGGTGCATCAAAAATTTGATTGAGATGGGTATTAGGGTCATAATCATATGAATTCATGATATCTTGATATCTCAACTTAGGAATGCATTAAGGCAATGAATGATATATTTGGTTTACTTGACCTCCAAATTTATTTAATATTTCAATTTCAAAATAAGTTTTGATAATTTTGATTGCGCGAAAAAGTAGCCGTCAAAAGTTATATCGCATCAGCAAAGGACACAAGCTGGCATAAGATTCAGCTATGATGCTTCAGTAATACCAAGTAAGAATTATTGCTTGAAGAGTCAGAATTATTCTGCTGGAATTGATCATTTCAAAAATGAGAGCTAAGTTGCTTTAGTGAACGGGGATATAATTTTTGGGATCAAATAAGTCCAACTAAATTTTAGATTTGGCTGCAAAAAAATGCGTCCAGCAAAATGTCCGCGTTTAAACCACCATTTTAAAGGCTCTGCTCTTTGATAATGCGTAAATTGATAAAAAACTTACAAAATTTGCCATCCTAAGCTTGGTTCAATCTATATATTGGAGATTTGGAAATTTGTCTCACAAATCAATTGAGTATTGAGGTACGGTAGTCCTATAGTTATTATAGTGGTCTGTAACTAGGCTAGACCAAAAAAAGAACCGAAATCTTTTTGCAATTTTCGATAATTTGCAAGATTCAATGATCAGGTAGTGGATTATATTTGTATTGAATAGAGCTATCGAACTATAGATGGTTGATTTGAGTTAGTGTTAAAACTAAGGATGGGGATAAATTTTCGGTCCTGTAATAGTTTAAAATTGATTGAATTTAGTACCAAATTAGGATTAATCTCCATTTAAAACGAGAGACATCTCACAGAAAGATTTACGACTGATTCAACATCAATTTGTCGGAATGTGGGGTAACATTGAATCAATTTTATGTTTTAAGAAGCCATTAAGCCAACTAAATTGTAAACAAAACATGTGATAATTTATGTTGTAATTGTTTAATTGGTAGAGTTCGTTAACAAGTACGATTTTAAATCTGAAACTCGTATATTCTAATAGCTCATCTTTTTTTGACACTGAGTTGATTGTTTCTTCGAAGAAATCTCAAAGTACATTCAAAATACATACGTATGACTCAAAGCTTATTCATAATTGAGTATTGTAAAAATCTCAAAATTACAACAACCTATAAACAACTTTTAATTCTACTTAATCGGAGAATCAGTCAATCAATTAATCAATCTATGGTTGAACTTCTTCAATAAAAATTAAAGTCAGAAAAAAAGTTGTTACACAAAAAAATAAGACAATAGAACTTCCTAATCGAGTAATATATGATAGACAATACCAAAAAATAGGCCCAAGTACAAGTTGATGCATTTGATTATCGTCAATTCAATCAAACAATGCTTAATTTTAAAACCAGTGTTAGATAATTGACTAGTGTTACAGTATATCAGGTAATCTGTGTTGCAATACATTTTATCGATCTCATGCAAATAATGCATTAATAATATTTAAGTGGTAATTCGGTTTATCAAAGGTAGGACCAATTTAAAAAGGAAATTTAAACAATAAGATTTACCAAATGACGTAAATCGTCCATGTTTTTATCTTAGTCGATTCAAAGAGTAACTTATAGATTATATACTATACTTGGTAATCTAATTTAAGTTGTAGAATCTTCAATAAAAAGGTACAGCATATAAAATAATAATTATGTAAATGCCGATTGAGATCTATTCATTCAATTAATTTGGTTTTAGTCTAAATCAAAATCGACTACATTTTAGGGACTTTGAGAAATCTCAGATATTCAAACCTACCAAAGTTAGTTTTACCCTGATGAATTAGACATTTAGAGAGGGACCATTTTTATTTGACTATTAATCTTTTGAAAAAAGCTTTCTTTGTTGATACTAGAAAGTGATATATTTTCTCGGTAAACTTTAATTGATTAATGAGTATAGGCATAGTAGTAAGTTAAGTAGTATATGTACAACGTACTTTTTTCCTTATTTAGTTAATTCATATAAAGCCTAATTTATGGAACACTAAGTTACTTTTACTTTTTATGGGAATTAAAAATATTTGTACCTAATTAACTACTTTCAATTAATCTATTGTTCAAATTAGCATTACTATTCAGTACAATGTGTGCAATACGAACCCTATTTAATTCAATTATACTCATTCTCTCTACCACTCTCTCGGTGCTTAATTTAACTCAATTATCAAACGTTTTCTTTTCATAAATTCTATACAAATTCTATTAAACTTTTTTTGATTGATAGTTTAAATTGATAAACAAATAAACTAAATATATACAATAAAGTAAGCTTTGTCTCGTACTATACTATATATATTCTTCAATACATACAATTTATTGGTTGATTTTATTGAAATAATTTGGGGAAACTACAAAACAAAAAATTAGACAACTTTTTTTATTGTGTTACTTTTTAAATTATTGATTTAAAATTTGACACAACCAAAACATAAGTTAATTAAAGAAAAGAAAGTGTTGATAATATCAATTCAATTACACTTTACACTTCTTTCTTATTCATATTTTCATCATTTGAAACAACATATTACTTGTTTAAGTAGTTATTTTTGTTTTATTTTACATTCCTACTTCATACACAAAACACATACAACATATTTACACAAGAAGTATAATTTCTACTAAATTTTTCTTTTCATAAGAAGGTTCAACTGATTAATTATAATAATAATAAATGGCTAAATTTAAGTTTGGCAAAAAGAAATTAGAAGATTCAACAACCTCAGCAACTACTACAGGTAAATCAGGTACAATTAATTCATCATCAAATTTATCATCACCTTCATCATCAATTGAAAAAAGAAAACAACAACAACAACATAAGAAGACAAGTTCAAATTCAAGATCTCCATCAACTAATTCTTCAAAAAGGAAAACTTATAGATTTTCAATATTAAATTCATCTCAAAATTCTCCAAAATTAATTGATAAAACTTCATCATCAAAATTTAATAATAATAGACATTCATTAACTGACGAAGAAGAAAATTACGATACTGACGATTATTTACAAAATAAAAATAAAAAAATGCCTTCAATTCATGAACCATTAAATAATCATAATCATTATGATGATAATGGTTATGCTGTTGGAGGAATTGGAGAACCTTTACCTTATAAATCAAGAGCTCCTCCTCATTTAAATGTTACAAATCCTTGGAATAGATTTAAAATCTTTGATTCTCCTTTCCCAAGATATAGACATGCTGCTTCATCAATAACTAGTGAAAAAAATGAAATTTTTATAATGGGAGGTTTAAAAGATGGTTCAGTATTTGGAGATACTTGGAAAATTGTTCCACAAGAAAATTCAAATGGTGAAATTTTAACTTATATAGCAGAGAATATTGAAATTGTTAATAATAATAATCCTCCTGCAAGAGTTGGTCATTCATCTGTTTTATGTGGTAATGCATTTATTGTTTATGGTGGTGATACAGTAGAAACTGATTCTCAAGGTTTTCCAGATAATAATTTTTATTTATTTAATATAAATAATCATAAATATACTATACCATCTCATATATTAAATAAACCAAATGGTAGATATGGTCATACAATTGGAGTAATATCATTAAATAATCAATCATCAAGATTATATTTATTTGGTGGTCAATTAGAAAATGATGTATTTAATGATTTATATTATTTTGAATTAAATTCTTTTAAATCTTCAAAAGCAAGTTGGAATTTAGTTGATCCATTAAATAATTTTAAACCTCCTCCTTTAACAAATCATTCAATGTCTATTTATAAAAATAATATTTATATATTTGGTGGAGTATATAATAATGAAAAAGTTTCAAATGATTTATGGAAATTTGATATTGAAAAAGAAAAATGGGAACAAATTATAACAAATGGTGAAATTCCTTTACCCGTAAATGAACATTCTTCATGTATTATAAATGATAAATTATATATTTATGGTGGAAATGATTTTAGTGGTATAATTTATAGTTCATTATATGTTTTAAATTTAAATACTTTAATTTGGTATAAATTAAATGAAAATGCAGAAGAAAATGGTCCTGGTCCAAGATGTGGTCATTCAATGACTTATTTACCAAAATTTAATAAATTAATTATAATGGGTGGTGATAAAAATGATTATGTTGTAAGTGATCCTCATAATTTTGATACTTATGAAAATTTTAATGGTGAAGAAGTTGGTACAATGATTTATGAATTAGATATTCATTTAGTTGATCAATTTTTATTTGGACCTTCTGATCCTCAACCATTACTACAACAAGTATCACCAAAGAAAGTTAAAAAAGTAGCAGCTTCTGCAGCAGCTGCAGCAACAGATGTTGGTGGTAAGAATTATGATCGTCATGCAAGAAGTTTTTCTGCTGGTCCAGAAGATTATGCAACACCTCATGGATCACCATCACCAGAACGTGAACTTAATAATAAAGATGGTCTTGAAAATGATTTTGTTGAAGTTGAAGTTCCTTCAGGTACAATTTCTCAAACAGATCATGAAGATGGAGATGATGAAGAACGTATTAATCCTTATGATTCAATAGATCATTCTCAAATTGAACCAATTAATAATGGATATGGTGATGAAAGTAGAAGAAGATCTTTAGATCCAAAATTAGATGAACCAGTAAATGGAGGAGTTTCAGGAGTTGGAGTTGCTGCTGCTTTCGCAGCTGCTGGAGCTGCAGGATCTGCAGCAGGTCATTCTGAAGGTATAATTCATAATAATTTTAGTCATGATACTTTAGGAGATGAAGAAAGAGATGAAAGACCTACTTATCTTGAAAGACCAAGTTTTGTAAATCATGAAGACGAACAAGAGGAAGATGAATCACATTATCCAGAACCAACAACTAATTATGAAATTCATCCAGTTGAAAAAAGTTTTGAAAAACAACAACCACAACCACCACAAAATGATTCAAAAGTTAAACAAATTATATCTGAATTAACTAATGAATTAAATAATCTTAAAATTTCAACAAAAGAACAAATGCAAAATGCATCAGAAACTATTGAAAATTTAAAAAATGAAAATTTAAATTTACAAACCAATCATTCAAAACAATTACAAGAACAAAATCAAATTATAAATGAATTAAAATCTTCAATTGATCCAAATTTTTTTAACCCAGATTTACCAAATGAAACAAATTTATCAGAATTAAATAGATATAAATTAGAAAGATTAGAATTAAATAATAAAATTTTATATTTAGAACAAGAAAATTCTAAATTAAATGAAAAATTTATTGAATTTGAACCATTTATGAATAATCAAATTGGAGAATTAGAAACTTTTCAAAAAGTTATAAAAGTACAAGAAGAACAAATTGAAAAATTAAGTCACCAGGTAAAAGATCAAGAAATTATAAATAAAGAAATTAATGATTGGAAAATTAAATATGATAATTTAAATTTAGAATTTGAAAATTATAAAGCTATACATAATGATGATAATATTGAAATATCAGAAGAGCCAGAACAAAATGAATTTTCAGATAATAGATCTATATTAAGTACAGCAAAATCAAGAAAAGATATATCTACTCAATTAGAAAATTTAGTTAATTTATGGAATATAAAACATCCTTCAACAAGAGAAGTATCACCCTCAATAACACCAGAAAATAATCCAATAGTAAATAAATTACAACAACAAATTAATGATTTATTAAGAATAAGTAAACAAAATGAAGAAAGTTCAAAATTTGAAATTGAATCATTAAAAGAAAATTTACAAACAAAGATTCAAAATTTAAAACAGCTTGAAGATAATTATAAAGAAAGTTTACAATCTGTAAATAATACTTCAAAAGCTTTAAAATTAAATCAAAATGAAATTTTAAATCAAAGAAATTTATTAGAAAAATTAATTAAAGAAAATAATGAATTAAAAATTTTTAAAAAAGCAGCTTCTGGTGGTGCATCATCAAGATCTCCAATAATTAATAGTGAATCAGCAACTCCTGGTGAACCACTACAAGAAAATGAAGAAGATGATGTAAATGTTATAAATAATGCTCATTATAATATGAAAATAAAAGATTTAGAAGCTGATTTATATATTTTAAAACAAGAAAGAGATCAATTAAAAGATAATGTTACAAGTTTACAAAAACAATTATATTTATCAAGTAATAATTGATAATTTTTAAATGATTAATAGTAGTTGAACAATTTTAGTTTTTTGTATAGTTCTTTTTATGTTTTAATACCACAGACAATTAATACGTTTTTAATAAAATAATATGATTAACTCGATAATTACTCTGTTTTTGATCCCACGTAGCTCATTTTGACACCATGTGCCTCAGGAATACTTCTAATGAGCTGCATTTATAGCTACACCTAAAGACATTTTAACTGCTGGAGAGGAAAATATTGAGAATATCTTTCGCATAAGTTTCGTCATCTACTATTTGTATAATGATTCTTTGACTACCTCACTACAGTATAAATCAAATTAAATGCTTATAGAATGAAATTTTGTATTATTAGTGAAATTTTTAAACAAGCTATAAAAAATTAACAACCTTTGTAAAAATATCAAACTTTTTTACTTCACTTGAAATTAATAACCAAAAGCAACTAATTTAGTAACAACTTCAGAATCAGCATTATTAGCTTGAGCAGAAGCAATTTTTTTATTGAGAGCTTTCTTTTTTGCATAAAATTCAGCACTTCTAATTTTTCTTTTTTCTTCTAATTTATCAACAACTGATTCATATTTCCAACCAACTGCTGAAGCTAATTTACCAGCAGTAGTATATTTTCTACCTGGTTTTAATCTTAAAACTCTTAAAGCTTGTGGAACAACAACTCTTTTTTGTTTATCATATGGTGGTGGTACACCTTCAAATACTTTTAATCTTTCTAATGCTGCTGCACCTCTTGCAGTTTTATGAGGAATCATACCTCTAACAGCTTTATAAAAAATTCTTGAAGGAGCTCTAAAATGGAAAGGACCTTTAGTTTTGTTATATCTTGTAGATTTTCTTAAATAATCTTTATAATTTAATAAATTTCTAAAATGATTACCACTTATATTAATTAATTCACATCTTGTAATAACTATTGATTGACCATTAAGAATTTGTTTGGCAGTGATGGATGCTAAACGTCCCAAAAGATGACCTTTACCATCGATGACGACTGGAGTAGTTGAGCTAGTCATTGTTAGTTGTTGAAATTGAAGGTATTGATGATAGAGTGAAATGAAAAAAAAAAATTTTCTATAAGTAAATTGGTAAAGAGAAAGTGAAAAATTTTTTCAGTTACAAAAATTAAAGTGGGAGTGAGAATATACTCAATTTGGTAGTTATGCGGCTTGGTATTTTTTCAATGAAGAATCAACCACAGGAACTGCATATAAGAATTGACTTGTGTTTACCCGGATTAAAAATCGATCATACCCACCAGTGGTGTTTTTTAAACAACATTTTGAATTGAACTTACAAGAAAGGCAGAGTTTGATGAAGAAAAAAACGTAGATAAAGATTGAAATAAATATCAAATCCATTTAAATAACCTATATAAATATATAATCAAACTTTTTTATCATGAAAATCTACCAACTTATTAAATTTTAATTGAATTTTTTTCAATTAATGAATTTACAACACTTAAAATTGCATCAATTGAAGCTTGACTTACATCATGATTTATACCACAACCCCATCTTGAAATTTTTTCACCATTTTCATTCAAATATCCAATTTGAACATATGATACAGCTTTTGATGATGTACCAGAACCTAAAATATGTTCAGAATAATTTAAAACTTCAAATAATGTACCTGACTTATTTGAAATACCATCAATAAAAGCAGAAATTGGACCATTTCCTTTACCTCTTATTATAGAATTATTTGAAAGTTCAGCAAAAATTTCTTTATCATTACTATTTTTTGATTTTGTTATTTCAAAATCAATTAATTTTAATGGTGATTCGATTAAATATTCTTTTTTAAATAATTCAACTATTTCTTCAGTTTTTAATTCTCTTCCTAAAGAGTCAGCTTTTGTTTGAACAATATTTGAAAATACAACTTGTAATTGTCTTGGTAAATCTAATCCTAATGATCTTAATATAACCCATGCTGCACCACCTTTACCTGATTGTGAATTAACTCTTATAACAGCTTCATAAGTTCTACCAATATCTTTTGGATCTAATGGTAAATATGGTATAGCCCATCTTTCATCTTTTCTTTCATAACTAAAACCCTTTTTAATAGCATCTTGATGTGAGCCACTAAAAGCACAAACAACTAATGAACCACCATAAGGAGATCTTGGATGAACATTTATTTTATTACAACGTTCACTTACATCAATAACACTTTCTAAATCTGAAAAATCTAAATTTGGTGAGATACCTTGAGTATATAAGTTTAATGCAACTGTGACTAAATCAACATTACCAGTACGTTCACCATTTCCAAATATACAACCTTCAACACGATCAGCACCAGCTAATAATCCTAATTCAGTAGCTGCAACACCACAACCACGATCATTATGACAATGTACACTAACAACTATTTTTTCTCTTTCAGTAATATTTTTTACAAAATATTCAATTTGATCAGCATAAACATTTGGACCAGCAACTTCAACTGTAGCAGGTAAATTAAAAATCATTGGATTTTCAACTGTTGGTTCCCAAACTTTTTTAACAGCTTCACAAATTTCAACAGCAAATTCAACTGGAGTATCTGAAAAACATTCTGGAGAAAATTCTAAATTCCATTCAGTTTCTGATTTTGAAGGATCATCTTTTGTTAATGATTTGACTAATTTTGTAATTTCTACAGCTTTTTCAATAGCTTCTCTTTGAGACATTCCAAATACAACTTCTCTAAATATATCAGATGTTGCAAGATATATATGAATAATTGCCTTTTTGGCACCAGTCACAGATTCAATAGTTCTTCTAACTAATGGTTCTCTTGATTGTGTTAAAACTTGAATAGCAACATCTTCAGGTGCATTTTCAACTGCATATCTTGTAAAATCAAAATCAGTTTGTGAAGCTGAAGGAAAACTTACTTCAATTTCTTTAAAACCTAAATCAATTAATTTATGAAAATATTCTTTTTTTTCAGATATTGACATTGGATCAGGTAATGATTGATTTCCATCTCTTAAATCTGTTGATAACCATCTTGGAGCTTTTGTTATTACTTTTGATGGCCATTCTCTATTTTTTAAATTAATTTGTTTTGGTGGTGGATATTTTTTTGATGGATTTTTAAGCATATTTTTATACTGTAGTTGGACAGGTGGAATACGAGACGCGGC
Organism: Lodderomyces pseudojiufengensis; assembly: GCF_024610245.1. Taxonomy (NCBI): domain Eukaryota; kingdom Fungi; phylum Ascomycota; class Pichiomycetes; order Serinales; family Debaryomycetaceae; genus Lodderomyces; species Lodderomyces pseudojiufengensis. The sequence goes on from NW_026261523.1 coordinate 390,482, forward strand.
TCGTTTAAATATCCTACTTATATTGAACATGATGTTGGATAATGTAGGTTTGTTTGATAATTATTGAGTTGTTTGATGTATGAAAAGTTTGAAAAATCAGTTGACTTACATTTGTCTTAGTCATAGTGAAAAATAATGAAAAATATGATTCCCCGCATACAGGAGCGAAAAAGGATTTATGACATTACACATTAAAATGTCAAGGATATCACTGACATAAAAATGATATTTCAGCAAGTGTTTCATTCAAGCTCGAAGATTATATATGGAGTTTGGAGATTGATGAGACAATACTAGTCTTTCGCACATAAATGAGCAAAAGAGGGGAATTTATATTGATAAGTTTTACCGAAGAATTCAGTAGAACATTTACGGAAGCCTCGAGTATTCTCTAACGCTTGAATCAAAGTGAATGAACTCAAAAGTGAAACATTACTATAGCTTGAGGACGTCTATGAAATACCCCAGATTTAATACTTTGATGCAAAATCTGGTATCCTCCAAATTTCGTTCATCATTCATTAAGATCAATTTAGTTTATAATTAGTAAGTTGCTTTAAATTCCATTCAAGTAAAAGGTTTCCACAAATTTGGCATGTATATTTGGAACCATAAAACTTCTTTTACGAATATAATAGGGCGGCAGCCTAGCGCGCACCGTCTTAAAATGTATTTACGCAAGCTCATCTTAGATCTTTTTTTTTTTTTTTTATCAAATTTATTTATTTTTCCCCTTCAAAATTAGCAGTCGTAAGAGGTAAAAAAAAAAAAATTAAATTTACAATTGTTTCATCTTATTATTTACCATTGAATTAAGCTAGCTAATATCATATAAACGAAATGGCTAAGTCATCATCAAAGGGAGACAAGAAATTGTCTAAAAAGGATGTTAAAAAACAAGTTACAAAAGAAAGTTCAAGTGAATCATCATCAAGTTCAGAAAGTTCTTCTGATGAATCAAGTAGTAGTAGTTCTAGTTCTGATAGTGAATCAGATGAAGAAGAAACTACTGTTAAAACTAAGGTTGTAAAGAAAAAAGAATCATCATCCTCATCATCATCATCAAGTTCATCATCAAGCTCATCATCTAGTTCTTCTGAATCTGAATCAGATGAAGAAGAAGAAGTTAAAACTAAGACTAAGATTGTTAAGAAAAAAGAATCATCATCATCGTCATCATCCAGCTCATCGAGCTCATCATCTAGCTCTTCTGAGTCTGATTCAGATGAAGAAGAAGAAGTTAAAAAAGAAATTAAAATAACTAAGAAAGAATCAAGTTCATCGGATAGTGATTCAGACAGTGATTCTAACTCTTCATCATCTAGTTCATCTAGTTCATCTAGTTCATCTAGCTCATCATCATCATCATCATCATCAAGCTCAGATTCAGATTCTGATTCTGATTCTGATTCTTCATCAGATGAAGAAGAAGAAACTTCCAACAAAAAACGTAAAGTTGAAGAAGAACCAATCCCATCAAAAACAAATAAAAAATCCAAAACTGAAGAAGTTATAGAATCAACTTCATCATCATCAACAGCTTCATCAGAAGTTGAACCAGCTACATTATTTGTTGGTAGATTATCATGGAATATAGATGACGATTGGTTGTATAGAGAATTTGAACCAATTGGAGGTGTAATTGGAGCAAGAGTTATAATGGAAAGAGATTCAGGTAGATCAAGAGGTTATGGATATGTTGATTTTTCAAGTAAAGAAGCAGCTGAAAAAGCTTTGGCTGAATATCAAGGTAAAGAAATTGATGGTAGACCAATTAATTTAGATATGTCAACAAGTAAACTACATGCATCAAAATCAAATGATAGAGCTAAACAATTTGGTGATAAACAATCTCCTCCATCAGATACATTATTTATTGGTAATTTACATTTTGAAGCTAATAGAGATAATTTATTTGAAATATTTGGAGAATATGGTAATGTTATATCATGTAGATTACCAACTCATCCAGATACTCAACAACCAAAAGGATTTGGATATGTTCAATTTTCATCAATTGATGAAGCTAAAGCTGCTTTGGAAGCATTAAATGGAGAAGTTATAGAAGGTAGACCATGTAGATTAGATTATTCAGCACCAAGAGATAATAATAATAGTCCAGGAGGTTTTAGAGGTGGTAGAGGTGGAGGAAGAGGTGGATTTGGAGGTAGAGGTGGTTCAAGAGGTGGATTTGGTGGTAGAGAAAGATCTGCCACTCCAACTGGAACTCCAAGAAAATCAACTGAATTTAAAGGTACTAAAAAAACATTTGATTAAGAGAGGAAAGGGTTGAAGTAAAAGAGTAAAACATTGTTGTATAATAGCCATTTAATAAAAGTAAAATTTAAGAAAGCGATATGTAAATTGAATTCTTGATGTTATTTGATCATGGAATTCGTCTTTGTAAAAATGTAAAAAATTAGTGAAATTTCGCATCAACTCGACTCCGAATCATCAAATTAGGGAAAACAGTGATGAAAAATCCTTCCATGTTCTGCAATATAATTAAAAATGAAATTAAAGTTCGCTTATTGTATTATACTGACGTAATTTTAAAGTTTATATAGTTGATCAATCTTTTAAAACTTTCTTGGTACAAGAATTTTAAAAAGAATCAGATTTTGTCATAGATTGATCTGTCAAATTAGTTAGAATATGTTTCTCGGACTTTGAAATTTGTATAATCTGCATTACTCTTTTTCTAACAATATTCCTACAAAGAGTTTATGATATGTAAGATAAAGTTGTTATAGCTATTCCATTGTTGAAAAGAGATTGGTTTAACATTCGTTTCATAGGAGTTTAAGGTTGAATTGGTGGGGAAAGTAGAGTTAAAATAATAAATTATTATTTTTCATTTAAGTACTCAATACTCATAACTTATGATATAAAAATTTATGATGTAATAATTGAGATATAACAAATGATGAACCTGTAATCAAAGAATGAGGATCCCCTTCATCAGTATTTCTCCTGAGCTACTCAACAAAAGTATATACACTGTGTGTAGATTGAAATTTAAGGGATAGTCTATTCATTACTTCAAAGCCTTGTTTCCTCTTTATATTTAATTCGTACATACTTAAACAAAAAACGGAAAAATTTAAAATCTGAAGCAGTTCTATTAAACAATACAATACTTAAAAAGAAACGTACTTAGGCTACTTACTTAAGTTTCAATTTTGTAACAGAAATTAGTTTTGAGCCATTCCATTATTATTAGTTAATACTCAAATAATATTAATCATACCACGAACAATACAAAACTGTTCTACATTTTGATTGAGACATTCACTTCACTCCTCTCCTTCCCCCTTACTTTATAACTATCGAGTCCATTCAATCTATTCACTTAAGAAGCAAATTTATGAAATTATAGACCAAATATATTTTTTGAGTTTAATTCATTCACTTACTTTATTATACATTTGTTTCTTCAGTTACTTCTTACCAAGTCTCTGTTTTCTCTATTTTTAACCGATTGATGAACTTAGAAATAGACTGAATGTGTCCCGTAACTAATAGCTCTAATTCATTGGTTCTTACTAATAGTAGTTACTAAATCTTACTAAATCTATTAGTGTTTACTGTATTGTAAAATACGCCTTAATTTAAAATTAACTAAAAAAAATTAAAAAAAAGGAAAATAAAGAAATTAAAAAATTGACAACCAAAAATTAATTAGACAGACATTGAAACCCGAATATTAACAAACATTAGCAACCACTAATTATACTACTATTGGACAGATATATGAACCAAATAAGAAGGGGAAATTAATCTTACAGACAACTTGATAGTATATAATTCATATTTGATACCCCCATGAGACGTGCGGTATCTAAAATACTACCTACACCAAAATTATTTAATGAATTACCAATAAATTCTTCTTCAACAAATTCATCATCATCAATAATAAATAATAATTCTTCCAAAAATTCCTCTTCAAATCTTGTATCAAATTTTAAATTAGATTTTAATGCAGTTGATGAATTTTATACACAATTAGATGATCCTCATAAAATTTGGTTACCAGGTGATGAAGTTTCAGGACAAATTGTTTTAGTTTCCAAAAAAAATTTAGCAAATATTATAATAACTTTATCATTAATTGGTTTTATTAAAATAAATGCTTCATCTCATTCTAAATTAAGACCTTTAAAACATACTTTATTTGATCATACTATTAGAATTTATGGAAATGATAATGAAGAACAACAAGAAGGAGGTGATAATTCGGAGTTTAACAATGGATTATTTAAAGGTGAACATGTTTTCCCATTTATTGTAAAATTACCAAATAAAAGAGTTTTTACATCAATAGACTTTGGTAAAGGTTCAATAAATTATATATTAAAAGGATCAGTTGGAAATAGTTCATCATATATAAATGCTCCAACTTCAGAAAAAAAATTTATACATAATCCTTCTTATACAAGTGAAAAATTAATTAATTTAATAAATCCAATGGATGTTTCTTCATTACCAAAACCTAAACCAAAAAGATTAATACTACGAGATCCAAGAACAAATCAACAAAATAATAGAAAATTAATACGAACTCAATCTTCTACATCAACTATAAATACAATAAATACTTTTGGAACTTTTTCATCAAATAATTCAGATACTTCAACAGATGATAGATCTTCACTGCAATTAAACATAGATGATTTAAATAATCATAATAATCATAGTCATAATAAACCACCAGCTACTATAAAAGTAATATTAAATGTTCCACAACGAGGGTATTTAAGAGGTGAATCAATACCTGTTAAATTATCAATAAATCATTTAAAAAAAGTACAAGATTTAAATGGGATTATAATAACATTTGTAAGAGTTTGTAGATTAGATAATGGACCAGATGGAGTAGTTGAAAGTTTTAGAAAAGACTTACAACAAGTTGTTTTACCATTATATGTTGATCCAATAACTTTTCAATCTGAAATTCAATCTTCATTAAGAGTACCAGCAGATTCTTTTCCAACAATAACAGGATGTCCATTAGTAAGTTTTCAATATTTTATTGAAGTTTTAATAAATTTATCTGGAAAATCAATAATAGTAGATCCAGAAGCAATAACAGATCGTCATTCCCCAGATTCTCAACAACAAGATCAACAACATCAAATAACATCAATTGAAAATTTTCAATTTAATTTTAATTCTTCTTTACAACATCAAAAAGATAGATCAAATTTTATAAATACTGATAGATTTAAAAGATCAAAAAAATTTTTACAATTAACAAGTGAAATTTATATTGGAACTCATAGATCAAAATTAGAAATTGAAGATGATAGAATGTCTGGTAGATCATCAAGTTCAATATCAAATTCAAATAATGTATCACCTGCAATTTTTACAAATTCACCAATAGCGAATAACAATAACAATAATCATAATAGTATAACAACATCTCCAATAAATCATAATTCAACTTCACCAAGTAATATATCAGCAAATTCTCCAAGTAGAATTATTCCAACAATTCCAGAATCTTCACAATTACAAATCCCACCTTATAATGATGTTCCAACTTATAATAATCAAATTAATAATTTTAATAATAATAATAATAATGAACCCCTATCTGAAAAAGAACAAATGGCTCAATATCATGAAAGTTTATTACCATCAGCACCACCTGAAGAGGATGGTGATGTTGAAGATAATCATGATTTGAATCAAAAACACGGTATTAATATTCATAATGATCATCATAATCATCAACATCAAGATTTCCCACCACCTCCATTATCTGAATCTTCATCAAGTCAACAACCATTACCACCACCACCAACAAATCAACATCAAGTTCCAACATCTCATCAATTTAATTTTTTCACATATGAAAATAATAATCATCCAACTTCATCAAATCATGATATTTTTTATCAATCAAATCATAATTCAAATTATCATAACCATCAAAATTCAAATCATCAACAAATAAACTCTAATAATTCATCAAATTTAGTAAATGAAATTTTTAATGATGAAATAATAGATAATGTACCAAATTATATGACAGTTGAAAATGATCAATTATTAAGTATAAGTCATAGTAATCCAAATCAGTTGAATTCTTCATCATCAATTCCGTTAAATTCTCAATCACATGATGAAGATCAAAGTTATTATCATGATCATAGATCTCATACTACTAATCACAATCATCATCATCATCCATTACAAAACGTTACGAATGGAATAGATGATGATCAACAAGATTAATTGAGGTTAGAGTGAGGTAAAAAGATATACATTTCAATTTTTATATTTCACCTTTTTTAGTTCTTTTATTTCAAGTATTATAATATATATTAATAGATGTTTATTGATGGATTTTAAAGATTTGAGTACAGCAGTTTCTTTTCTTCTTTTCACGGTTTAAAATGATATTATTTTTAATTCATATTCTATCTGAAAGGTTCATTATTGAAATTGAATTATGTTTTATAAAAATTTGACTAGTGTATTATAAAAAGTTGAAATTCAATTATAAACTCCCAAGATTAGTTTTTGTAGGAAAAAGAAGAGAAATATACAACAGCTGGTCTAATTGATGAATTTAATAAGGAGAAATATATAACAGCTGGTCTAATTGATGAATTTAATAAGGTTTAATATGATAAATGATGATTTATTCATTTCTTATATGATATACCTTGTAAAAAATGGGTAAAAGTATTCGTATTTTTTGCTCTTACAATACATAATCGAGGACTATAAATATATGATTGAAAACAAATTGGAAATTTATCCTTATTCAAAGTTACAATTACATTTTTAGTCAAAATTCAATTTGAAGGTGCAATTTAATACCACCTGAACTAAAATTAACAAATCGGAAATTTTGAAGTTGTTGAAAACATTTACAACCAGTGATTTTATTTTAGCTACTACATTAACCTCTTTCAATTTTGTTGATTTTAGTCGATCCCCTTCTTCCTAACGATCCTTAGCTTATGGTGACTTATATATTCCTCGTTGAGTACTCCAGATTCGCTAATTGCGAGGAAAATGGATCTAACTGCTAGAAACATTAAAGGATGTTCGTTACTTCAAATCACAACTAATAAACCCTTCATCAAAGCACAAATTGAATTTTATCTCTTCATCTGTACTTTGATAACGAGTTTGTTCATGTAGTTTGTAATTTGAAGTAACGAATATCTTCTAACATTTAAAACTTACTTACTGTGGATTTTCAAAATGGACTGACATTGTTTTTAAATCTATTTACATATTGAAACCTTAATAAGTTCTCGTTCATCTGGATATAATATATCAACTAAGTCAAAACATCCTCCTTTACAACTCTTCCTTGATAAAATGAATTTAATTTGATAATAATTCATTGTTCGTGATCTTCACGTTTAAATTTCTTCTAAAAGTCCTCAATAAATTAGCCAGGATCATGGTTCAGTCTAGCAGTCTAGCTTGAAACTTTTTTTAAGGATTATTATTTTTTCTTTCGGCTGATACGTCATTCAATAACGTTAAGGGTGATGAATTTGTAAAATTTGAATTCACCAATCTTAAAGCTTCTCCAACACATATGATCAAGTAATATCATTTACTACAAATACACTTCAAGTACTCTAGTTCAATCTATATCTAAATAATGTAGTTGCCATTTCATGGATTAGTTTCCTGATATATTATTGTGTATTTCACTAGAAAAGATCGTTATAACCTTGTCAACTAAACACAATCAGTTCATCTACTTCTCTTCTTTCCTTCTTTGATTTGCAATGTTAAAATCTGATGAAGTTACTTTTGTTGACATTAGCTATATGAGCTTAATGAAGCATTTGAAGTTGATAATTATAAATTTGCCAAAACATTGAAAAAGCAACTGTTGAGAAAGGAGGTTGGTACAAAAATTAGCGTCAAGCGGTAAATTGTCTCATCAAATATATCACCAAAGGTACTGGAATGCTTGAAGCTATCAACACTTAAAATGCTGAATTTGTTTACCCGAATTTTATGCTTCTTTGGCATCTATTTTAGTATTGATAGATTCAGGCATTTCAAAACCTCTGGTGATGTATTTTATGATGAAAAACTTTACAGCTTGACGCCAAATTCGTATACCAACAAATTACTCCATTTGATGATTCGACATACTTTATTGTTATTTCCACTTTTTTAGAAGTAGTTAATACAAATTTTGATGTTATTTGATGTTTTTTTGATTTGTTTTAAAAATTTTTTATTCAAAGTTCAACATCCTTCGTTTTAAATTTCTTCTATTACCTCCGAAATTTGTTCTCTTTATATGTTGAATATACATTAATGTCACTTTCACTTTTGGAAGGGGGAACTTGAGTTGATATGAATTATCAGTACTCACTAAGAACAAAGTAACAACAAATAAAAAAAAGTTTTATATCAAAATTTAAATTTGAAATTATGAAATATTTGGTTTTACTTAAATTTGTCAAATAGGCTATTAGTGATATAAAAATAGGTACTAACTAAACTTATTAGTTGAGGATTTACATACATATCAATCTTCATATAGCTATCAATTTATCACATTTTTGAAAAGGGTATAGGATTCGTATCAAAAACATCTTCCTGTCAATACAAAATATTCAAATAGTGTTAGATAGGGACAAGTACCAAACGAAAGAAGATTGTAATATAGGATTTCATTTGTTTTAGTCCTTTCCGTTTGACCATTAGCTCCTGTTGCACACACTTTATAATTTGTAAAGATTGTTTGAAGGATCTAATGGTTAAATGTAAAGGACTAAACATTATATCTTCACCACATGAAGTTACTTGTCCAACATAGCGTCCTCCTTTCAAAAAGTAACATTTTATGGAGTAAGAGTATGTTGAACATACGAAAGTATTAATTTTAAACCCTAGAGATTAAGTTTTAGTTCATGGAAAAGCTAATATATTGACACTAATATTTTATATGACTAAGCAATTGCATTTATAATTTGGGACATTTGGGTATACAGCAACAGATTCAACTTATGCTAATAATATTTTGCTGAGGTATGAATATCACCAGATTACAATGGATATTTTACTGGTACAGATTTTGAAAAGACCATTACCTAATGAAAGTGTTAAGCATTGTTGTAATAAAATGTTTTAATTCCTCATTAAGTGTCATTTTAAGTTAACAGGATCAAATCTGTTCACCTGAAACTATAGTTAATGAGGACTTAGAATCTTTGATTACATGCTTGTTGCTTTCATTAAATATGAAACATTAATTAATTGCAAAGAATCAAATCATTATCTTCAATGTACGTTTGGGCTACGAGTGTTGGAAGTTCCTTTCACTAACAACCATTATCAAAGAACGGCAAGCAATTTATTGTAAAGTTTGAGGTAACTTTAGATCGCTCCACCACGATTAACACTCGAAAAAGAAAAAGCATCCAATTTTATCAAGGTAATGCAGATTATACGTAGACAACAAACGGAGCAGATAAACTTCATGGGATAATGTTTAGATTAGTTTTTAGTGGATCAAAAGTATTTGAAAGATATACAGATTTTCATGTTACCAACGTCAAAAAATAAGGATTTTTATGTTAGAAATGTACCATTCATAATTCCAAATTCCAATTTCAAATCCATCACTTCATCTCCTACAACTTTTCCAAGAAGAAAACTTATTCGATCAACTAAAAAGTTCTATCAATCTATCAATGCAAATTTTCAAAAATAATCTATTTAATAATTTAATTTATAAATTCCATTATAACAACTTCCAAAAGAATAACAAACACAACCACCACCCAAGATTAAACTTTCATTATCACTATTTTCAATACAACTAAATCCAATAAATATAGGTGATTGTAATTCATATATCTCTTGAGAAATTTCAATAGATTTAAAATTTAGTGTGGTTAAATCTAATGAAATTATATTTGTTTTTGAAGTTAATATTTTGGTTGATGATATACCTCCAATTATTATTAATTTATTGTTTGGTAGTAATATTGATTTTGAACTTATTCTTGATAGTAGATTATTTTGTAATATTGGTGTTATATGTATAGTATCTTTTTCAATTGTAAATTTATATAATTTATCATTAACTTTAGGTAGATGAACTTCCGAATAACCTCCATATATATATCCTATACCATTTTTATAAGTCATTGATGAACTAAATAATGATTCAATCTCACCTTCAATTTTTAATGATGTTATTTTCTTTGTGATGATATTAAATTTTATAAACGGATCACCTGTGGTTGCTCCTCCAAATATTAATAATTCTTCATTATTTAACACAACAACTGAATGTCTATATCGACCTTCATCTAACTCAATTAATTTAATCCATTGATCTCCATCAAATTCATAAATATCATTCATTATATCATTTGGTTTTGATCTTCCACCAATTAAAATTAATTTATCTCCAATTGAAGTTAAACTATGACACATTCTTGGAGTTGGTTGATTAGATAAATCTATCTTAGTTAGTTTACCTTGTTGATTTAATTGTAATGTTTCATTTGTTCTTGATTGTTTTAAACCTCCGTTTATTATTATATTATCTTTAAATTTAGCAATTGCTGGAAATTTTAATTCAAATGTATCTGAATTTTCAAAAATTGAAAAAGTTACTGATGAATCTTTATCAAGTTCAATTTCTTCTTTTGGTATTGACGATTCAGTAGAGTTGGAATCATTATTTGCATGAATTACAAAATAATGTTGACAAAATAATATAAATTCTTCCCATTCATCAAATTCTTCAATTTGATTTAATTTAAATTTTGTAATATCATCAACTAAATTTTCCCAATTTTGAAAAAGATCATTTATATTAACATTTTTATAAAAATTTTTAAATCTATCGTACTGTAATCTTTTAGTTGAATACTTTTCAACACATTGTATAGGACTTCTTAAGTGATTAAAATGATATAACATTTTTTTAGCAAATGAATTTTTGGAACCATCTGGTATTATTTGTTCTAATATTAAAAAATTTGAATTTGACACTTTTGATGAGATTTCTATTATTGGATTTGCAAAATTAGGATCCATATAAGCTAATGATACTTCTGCTATAAATATATTGACTTCATTATTATTGCTAGTTGGGAATAACTTATCTATTAGTTTTTGATATGATGAAGTTTCTTTTAAATCACATCCAATTAATTTATAATTTGAACAATTTAATTTATATTCATTGGGGATAGATTCACCAATTAATTCCATTATCTTTGTTGAATTTTGTATATGATTAAATTTTTCATATACTAAATCTGGATAATCAATATCAATAAAATTTAAATTGTCATTGGTGGTTGAAGATAATAATTGAAAAGGTAATGGATCAAATCCACAACCTAAATTTATAATATTAATTTTTTGATTTTTATGAAGTTCGATAATTTTTAAAATATTCAATCTAATACTTTCCATTCTTATCCAATAACCTCTATTTATAGAAGGTGATCTTCTTTTAGAATTAAAAACAAATTCTTTAAACCATTCTCCTAAATTTGGTTCTAGTTTAGAAAAATATAATTTTTCAACACTTCTTTTTGAAACTATTGATGAATTATTTGTACCTTGAACTTGTTGATCATTGTATTTTTGTTTTCTTTTGAGCTTTTCTGATTTTTTTAAATTTTGTTGATTCATTTAAGAACTAAGAGAAAAAGATGCAAAAAGTTTTGAAATTAATTTTGAAACATCGCGAAATTTCGTACATCTTATTTTGTTACAGATTTAGACTCATGAAAATTATGTTCTTACTTCTATATACCTTTAAATGCTAATTTTAATTCTTTTTCAAAATTATCAGGAGTAGTTCGTTCACATCGTTTAATATAATTTACAGCTGCAATAGTTTCTTTTAAAACTTTTAAATTTTTATTTTTTAAATTTATTTCATCTTCATCTTCCATTTGATCTTTATCTGTTGATTTTAATTGTAAACCATCATCACATTTTAACCAAATTTTCCCATTTATTCCAATTGCAATTTCAAATTTTAACTTTTGTGCTAATAATTCTAATACTGGTGATTTTGAATTATATAATAATTCTCTTGCAAAATTCATCGATATGTTAAAGATATAACCTGAATCATCCAATATACCAAATCCTCCAGATTCCTTGTTGTTTGAACCATCAAAACATTCAATTTCAGTTTCAAAAGTTGAATCATTATCATCATTTACTATTCTACCATATATGACTTGACCATTTTTTAAATTTGGTCTATTTTTTTTATTTGTATTGGGAAATGCAAAAAAATTTAACAATATTGATGATGAAAAATTTTGTAAATTTACTTTATAATATTCTCCTATTGTACCTACTATTGTACCTATTACAAAGTCATTATTATGTGGTATATATCTTTTGGTTTTGGATTCAATATATGTTAATTTTGAATTTTGATGATATTTTTGATCTATTTCTAAATAACCTGCTGTAGTTGGTATTATTTTAGAAGTTCGTGGTATTTTATATATTCCAGGACCTATTGTTGTTTTCGTAGTGGATTCTTGTGTCTCTATTGGTAGTTTGTCACCGGGTATTATTATAGACATCTCTTTTATGGTATTGTTTTGTAGGATGATCTTTGAATTGATAAGACGGATTTTAATATTTTATGCGCAACATCAACTGAATTTAGATTTGAAAAAAAAGTTCAATTTTCCATACTTAAACTAAACTAAACATACAACTTAACTTAATGTTTCTATATCCATTCGTTAGACAACCTACAATTCGAATATCGCTTCATATAACATCAAAATGGTCACTCTTTAAAATATCATCTACAACATTATCAATACGTTCTTTACGATATAATTCATCATCATCACTACCTTCTCAAAGCAAATCAATTGCAAAAAAAAATCAAATTCTAAATCAAAATCAAATTTTGAAACAAGAACAAATACTAGACAAACCAATTGAAAATGAACCCCATAACCTAAATGAAAACAAATTGACAGAAACTCCAAATCAAAATGACAAACAAATCCCAATTTCTCAAATTTCAAAATTATCAAAACCATTATTTGATCCATCAATATGGACAGTACCCAACATATTAACATATACAAGAATAATAACAACTCCAATTATAGGATATTTTATAATCAAACAAAATTTTATAATTTCAATGTATTTATTTACTTATTCATGTATAACAGATTTTATTGATGGTTATATAGCAAGAAAATATAATATGAAAAGTATAATTGGATCTATAATTGATCCATTAGCTGATAAATTTTTAATGACAGTATGTGTATTATCATTAACTTATATTTCATCAATACCATGGGGAGTTGCAACAATTATAATTGGTAGAGACTTAATATTAAGTTTTATGTCAATTTATTATAGATACAAGAGTTTACCACAACCAAAAACTTTTAATAAATTTGTTAGTATTGGACAAATTCCAACTATATCAGTACATCCTAATTTCTTGGGGAAATTTAATACTTTTTTACAAATGTTATATATTGGAAGTTTAGTATATAAACCATTATTAGACAATTATATAACTAATACATCATTATATTTTGATGGATTTGGTTATTTAGTTGGTATAACTACTTTTTTAAGTGGTTTAAATTATATTTTTAATAAAAATTCATGGAAGTATATAAAATAAATGGATCATTTTGTAAAATTAAAAGTGATTGAAAAATTAATGAATTTGTTAAATTTAATTTAATTAATAAAATGAACAAAAATTTGATTAATTGTTGTTTTTGTTTAAATTGTTTTAAATTGATGATGATTGTGGTATTAATTGGTTGAAATTTATAATTACTTACAATTTTTTCAATTGTTTCATTTGTATAAATTTGTTTATTTCCCTCATCTTTTTCATTAATTATTAAATGATATAACATAGATATACAAAATGCAAATATTTTATCTTTATAAAATAATAAAAAATCCATTACAATTGTTAAATGATTTAAATTATTTGTTTCATTTAAGATGATATTAAGACATTGGATAATATGAATTTGAAGATTTGTAGTGAATTTATTTCTCATTTGAATTTGTATTAATAACTTCAGGATGATATTAATTTGATAATTTGATGATTTGTTCAATTTTAAAAAATATTCAATTATTTCAAATGATTTAATAAGGTTTCTTCTTTGATTCATTTTAATTTGATATGAATAATATGAAAGATTAAAAATTTGTTTTAAATCTTTTTCAATAGTTGGATCTATTTCATCAATTAAATTATCAAAAATTTCTATACTATAGTTAGTACTTAAATCTTGATAGAAAAATGTGATGCAAGCAATTGATGATCTCTAACTTACTATCTAATGATAATTTTGATTGTTGTTTATATTTTATAATTAATAAAGCTAAAGCTATTGTAAAACACATTTTTTGGTTAGGCTTTAAGAATCATGTTATGAAAAAGTGTTAAAAATTTGTTGATAAAATTAATTTGGTTGCAAAAATTTCTCATTGTTTTTTACAACCAATTTTCAAATTCTTTAGATCTGTCACAACAAATTTTCATTTATTCTTTCAATCTTTGGACCAATGACCAATGACCAAATAACAATTGATAAGGACCAATAAGCCGAAGACCAAATACCAAAAGACCAAATTTCGAAAGACCAAAAGAAAAGACCACAAGACCTATTATATCAAAATAAAAAACCAAAGTAGAAAACAACCAAATTTTATATTTATAGTTTAATAATTTCAAATTACGATAATCATACCCCTGGATGATATTTAGAATCATTTGTTCACAATGAAAACAAAGATCTGATATATTGATCAACTAAATTGTGTCTAGTTACGTGATGTAATTAGAAAATTTATTCTTTTATGTATGACATCAACCATCTTACTTATAAGAAAATGACTAACGAAACCCTAAAAACTAAAATATTTGGTCTTTATTCGTTTATTCTTCCTCGATTTATGCAGATGGACAAACTAATTTTCGAAACAAGACATTATACTCAAAATCTATTAGGTTTGATGTAATTAAATGTTTAAATTTTGCAACACTCTGAAAAAGTGTTTTGTATTTCTTGATTATTAGCTGTAAAGATCTAAGTAAATAGTTTCAGATTTATTTCAATTTACGAATTAATGCAATCGGAACGAAGGAATCAAAAAGGAATTGAAAAAAAAAAACCGTTGTTATAAAATTCCGAATAGCAATTTTAATAGGCATTGAATTTTATTGTTCGTAAAAGTTATTATTGGTACCCACCTCCCCAATTATTTAAAACCAGATAAGAATTACATTCGTACATTCACAATTATCCCAACTTACTTCAATTTCTTTTTACGATACTCTTGTTTGATTCAATTCTTACTAATGAGTGAGATAGAATCAGAGAGATGAAGCTAGAATTTGAAATTTGAAAGAAGTAATTACGATTGAAATTATGCCTTATTTCATAAGTCCTCCTCCTATTTTCATAAAATTTTAGATAAGAAGTTTTAGGATGTTGCGGTACGGGTGCATTACCTTTATATGCATTATCTTTATATTCCGTGAATTCAAGATCCAAATCTAACACACACCATAATTAAAAAAAAAAACCGTTGAGGCGAAAATTGGAATTAATCTAAATTATTATCATATACGATTCAACTGAAAGAGGAGTCTACTGTTATTGAATTTTAAAATTTTAGGAATTAGAATATTGAGGCAGGATAATTCAAAATTTTTATGCGGTTCATCAATTTGTTTAATGAACTTTATGAAATGAAGATTTCATGTTTCAAAATTGTCGTATATTTCCAATTTCAAGTTTGTATTAGAAATTCTTTATCATTATGCCACATGATTTTTAATTTTAATAAATTTTGAATCTGGTTTTGATTCTGACTTTTTTAACTCTTTTTACTCCTTCTTTGTCTATTTCTGTACTTACCCGTACAATTTTAATACGAACTACTTTTTTTTGTATTATAATCTTTTAATTATACCTAATACATACATTTTGATTTCTTTTTCTCTTCTTAAACACTGACCAGCTAATGTAAAACTTATGGAATTATTTTTCAAATAGTAGTAAGATTTCTTAGACATTGGTTCTTGAACAATTCATGATCCAAGTGTTAAGCTTCTTCAAAGGCGTTCGTTTTCCTATCCCAAATTAAAGTTTTAATAAGTCTATTGTATTGTTCCTTGTTTCAATAATTAGTTTAATTTCAATTTTTTAAAGTTTTGAAAATAATTTGTTACACAAAAGTTAATTTTTATTAATAATCAAAAATTCAAATCTTTTTTTTAAAAATGAGATTTTAAAATAAGAAATATCCTCCGTTTTTAAATTTTATAATATTCATTCAATACCCATTTGTTATTCATATTTCACTCAGAAGATTAGAATATAACATCAAAGACTATTTCCAATACAACTTACCACTTTGCATTACCAAAATTTCATCCAGAGTTTTTATATAACGGTCTTGGTTTGAAGAATTAACGGATAAATTTTTGAATTCTGCGGATACAAACAGGTTGATTTAAATCACTTGATATTAACATCTAGACGTATCATTATAAGAAGAATATTTCAAATACCTCAAATACAGCTTATATTGTTGATAATTTATCAAGGCACATTAATTAAATCATATACAATTTATCAACGCGGAGTTATTTACACAAGCAAAAGTAAGATTATAAGCTATCAAGAAAGATGCTGACTAACTATTCCATCGCGTTTGAACAACCACAATCAAATTTAAATGATCAAATACCTATTCAATCAAACAGTCAACAAATAAATAATTTATTACCAAATGGTTCATTAAATCAACAACAATTTAATTCAAGAATTCAACAACAACAACAAAATATACTATCACAACAAATTCATCAACAAGCTTATCCACAACAACACTCACTTAATATGGCACAATCAAACAAAAATATTAATTCAGGTTCACACCAACAACAACACCAACATCAACAGACGCGTTCTGTCCAATCTTCAAATCAAACTGATCAACCCCATCAACAATATCAACATCAATCAAATACTTCACAAAATATTAATAATCAAGATTTAAACAATACAGTTAAAAAAGAACTTCAACAACAACAACAACAACAAACTACATCATCTTCATCATCATCAATTAAAAATTTTAATCTTATACCTCCTTATAATCCATTTGATTTAAATTCTTATCCAATGACAAATCCTCCTATATTTGATTCAACTTTTATGTTACCTTATACTACAGCTGAAGGTATACCAAGAAGAAGAAGAATTTCTATATCAAATGGTCAAATTGGTCAAATTATGAATCATGAAGCATTTTTTGATGATAATAATGATGAATTAGTTAATAATAATTCTTTAGATGATGAATTAACTCAAAAATTTAATGATTATGAGTTAAATAGACCTCAAACTAGTTTTATTGTTGAAAATCAAAATCAACATTCACAACAACAACAACAACAACAACTACCGCCTGCACAACAACAACAACATCAACCTCCTGCACAACACATCCAACATCAGAATGACCATCATATTCAACAACAACATCAACAGCAAATGACTCAACCAGTGCCGCATCCTCATCAACATCAAATACACCAACAAAAACCTCAACAACAACACCAAGTTCCACCACATCATCATCAATTACAACAATCTCAACAACAGCAACATCAACAACAAATACCAATACCTCAAAAACCTGCATCTCCACCAGTAGCAGGAGTACCCCCACCAAATCATCAATTAATTTACAATAACGAAGTAATATATAACCCAGATAATGGTCCAATAGCAGGAACAGCAGCATGGAAAAAAGAAAGATTATTAGAAAGAAATAGAATAGCAGCATCAAAATGTAGACAACGTAAAAAAAATGCTCAATTACAATTACAAGATAATTTAAATAAAATGGAAAATGATTTAAAATTTAAAAATGATTATATTAAAAATTTACAAAATCAATTACTGTACCTCAAAAATGGTATTAATCAATTTTTAAATTTAAAAGATGAAGAAATTTTGAAGAATTTAATTAGAAATTTTGATAATAATAATATTAATAATAATAATGATAATAATGCTTAACTTTGGAAGCTTAAAATATTGGAATCTATGGAACTTTTTAAAAGTATATACATATACATATTTAGTACATTTATTTTGAGTATACCACCTACCTTTCAAATTTCTCTTCTCTATTTTGATACACCACATTCCTTCAGATATTTTCTACTTTGGTAGTCCTTTATCATTAATTAGTGATTCTTCAACTTGTTTTGGACCTTCACCAATAGAAGTTAATATGACTTTAGAAACTCCATTAATTTTTTCATCTTCATTAAATTTAAATTTTTTATCATGGTTATTCCATCCATCAACATAACCAAATTTTTTATAAATTTTTTCCAAAATTACGTCTTCATTTTTTGAATCATAATAAATAACAGCATTTGGACCAGCATCAAAAGTATAAGCAGCAATAATTTCTTTTTGGTTTATTTCTGTTTCAACTAATTTTATAATTTTTTTACTTGTATCATTTAAATAAAAAATTGGAGGATAAGAATCTAAACAAACAGAATGAAATTGATTTGAATCTTTCATTGTTAAAGTTGCAAAAGTTGGGAAATCTTTTTCTAAAATGGCTTTTTTCATCTCCACGAATCTTTTAGGTACCACATAGTCAATTCTATATTGAAATAAATCAGAAGTTTGTACAGTTAATTGCATACCAGAAGTTGAACTAATATCTTTTTTATCATCACTTACAACTAATATAATAGCTTTTAAACTTGACCAATGCAGTAAAGGAGCAATTTCAACAGCTTTTGAATCTTCACCCCCAGCATCATCTTTCCCCATTTCCCATGCAACAAATCCTCCAAATAATGATCTACATGCAGAACCAGATCCTTTTCTTGCAATTTTACTTAATTCTGACATTGATTCTTTTAATTCATATAATTTTGCAATTGAAGTAATTAATGCAGCAAATCCTGCAGCTGATGATGCTAATCCTGCAGCAGTTGGAAAATTATTTTCAGAAACAATATGTAAATTTAACGTAGATAATTTTGGTAAATTTTGATCTTTTTCTTCTAAATCAGATCTTAATTTTCTTAAATCTTTTAAACATGATTGAGTTCTTTTTGTTTCCAAAGTTTCAATTTTGCCATTTAGCCATAATTTATCTTCTTTAAATTCAGAACTACAACTTGCTGTTGTTAAAGTTCTTAAATCATTTGTTGATAATGTTACTGATATTGATGAATTTGTTGGTAAATTTAAATCTGTATTTCTTTTTCCCCAATATTTTAATGTCTATAAATAGATGTGTTAGTAATTTTTGCTTTTCAATTCAATCGTTCAAGAGATTACATACCGCTATATTCACAGGAGCTGTGACTGAAGCTTGGTATATTGTCATTAATGTTTACTTGGTATTTGGTGTTCCTCGTATATTTTTTTTACAACCAAATTTTGTTTTTGATATTTTTTTTTTTTTCACGAGAATTTGATTTTAACGACAGACGTGTTACAGTGAAGAGTTGTTTCAACTCATTTTTATGGTTCAAATGGAAGAAGAGTTGATTCTGCTCACTTAATTAATAAGATACGTTAATATTATTATTTTTGATTTATATTAATACAAAGTTTGTTTTTTAAAAAATTAATTTTACTGTTTTTCATCTTTTTAAATTATTACCACCATAATTTATTTTCTACTCCATTTCCAAATTCTTGCTTTACAATCACCTGAACCAGTTGCAAATATACCTTCAGTACCTTGAGAATTTGAAGAAACAGCAACAGATATAACTGAATTACGATGACCTTGTAACATTAATAAAGGATTTCCTGAAGCTTGATCCCAAAATATAACACCTCTATCTTTTGAACCAGATAAAATATATTCATTATTTGGTGTACAACATACTGATAAAACAAAATCTTTATGACCAATATAAGTTGCTTCACAACTTGAATTTTTATCTGATTTACCTTCTAAATTCCATAATTTAACAGTTCTATCTAATGAACCACTTGCAATTTGATGACCATTATTTGAAAATGCAACAGAATAAACTGAATCTTCATGTCCATTACCACTTTCATTACCTGAATCTAATCTTTCAACTAAAAATCCGGTAGTTGAATCCCATACTCTAACAGTTCTATCTAATGAACCAGCAGCAATTAATTTTCCATCAGGAGAAACAGCAACTGTTGTAACACCATCTTCTATGCTTAAAGTTAAAGTACATTGAGAAGATCTTAAACTCCAAATTCTAACTGATCTATCACCTGAACCAGAAACTAATCTATCACCATCTGGGAAAAAATCTAATGAATAAATATCTTGTTCATGACCTCTTAAAACTTTAATAATTCTTTTTGTTGTTAAATCCCAAATTCTAATTAATTTATCTTCTGCTCCAGTTGCTAATAATTTACCATCAGGAGAAAAACATACTGATCTAATATATAAATCACCATTTGATGAAGGAGTATCTTCTTCTTTTGTTTCATTTGATGAAGAATCATCAATTAATTTAGCAACTAATTCACCAGTTTCAACATTAAAAACTTGAGTTGTTTTATTACAACCAGTAGCAATATATTTACCATCTTTTGAAAATCTAACACAACATACAACAGATGAATGATCTAATGAATGAATTAATTCAACATCTAAATCACGAGCAAATGCTGGATTATATAATACATAATAATCAAGATTTTGTTTTTTAAAATCTGGATTTGCTTTTGCAACATCTAAATCTGATAAATATGGTGGAATTTCTTTAACATGTCCTGCTTTTTGTGCAGGATTTACTATATATTGAGATTTATCAATAATAGTTAATGAACTTGATGGTGGTACAACAGGGGTAGAAGGTTGTTGATTTTGTTGTTGAGGAGGTTGTTGGGGAGCAGGTGGCTGTTGTTGTGGTGGTTGGGGTTGCGGAAGTTGAGGCTGTTGTTGTTGAAGTGGCTGAGGAGCTTGTTGAGGGGTTTGTTGAGGTTGAGGTTGTGGTTGAGGAAGAGGAGGTGCTTGTTGTGGAGGTGGCTGTTGTTGTTGCTGAGGTTGAGGAGGTGGTTGTTGTTGTTGAGGTGGTTCTTGTTGTGGAATTTGGTTTTGTTGTTGATGTTGTTGGTGTTGTTGATGCTGTTGTTGTTGATGCTGCTGTTGTTGTTGTTGTTGTTGATGTTGTTGCTGTTGTTGCTGTTGTTGTTGTTGATACCCATTTTTCATTTGTCTATCTCTATTTTCTAATTCAGTTTTTAATCTTAAAATTTCTTCTTCATAAGCTTCTTTAATTTTTCTATGAGCCATTTCTAATTCATAAACAGTTTGTCTAATTTGTTGTAATTCAGTATTTTGTTGAGAATATTTTAAATGATATTCATCTTCAATTTTTTTAAAACTTGTTGCTTCATTTAAAGCATAATCAAATTCAGATTTAATAGCATCTAATAATTCATTAAGACGAGTTTGATGATTTCTTTGATTATATACAGACATTATGAATAATGTATTTTATATGTATGATGTGTCTTAGATTTGATGACTGATTGTATCTAGGTGTGTGTTTTTGAAATAGTAAGGTTGTTTGAACGATGTAATTTAGTATGAAGATGCTGTTTAAAAAAAAAAAGTTGTTCAATTTTTTCCTAAGTACTTTTTTTCTCTCTTTATTTGGTTTTGTTGTTGATAATTTTTTTTTTTTTTTTATTTTTTAATTTAATTTTTATTTTTTTTATTGTTTTAATTTTTTCTTCAACAAATGTCAAAATATTTAACCAATGGGTAAGTCACAACAACAACAATTTTTTTTTGTTTTTTTTGGGATTTCACCTTCGGAGTTTAGTTTTATTCGTTTTGGTTTGTAGCTAAAACAAGCATTGGGTAAACAAATTGTTTCAGCTAGAGGAATAAGAGTTTTTAATCCTACATTAAGATATACTCTGTAAAACTTACTTGCTTGCAAAATTGATTATCTTTGATTAATAATACTTTTAAGAAGTAGTTTACGACAAGATTAAAAAATTTTTAAATAATAAAATTGAAATACGTATTTAATACGTAAGATTTATTATATAGGAACATTCCTTTCGTAACCCAATGATTGAAATTATAAATAGGGATTAACGCTACCAATGAAGGCTTTTCACGTGCAATCCGTCGAATAAATTGATCAAGGACTGTACTAGCTTTCTAGTTATAAGAATTTTCATGATTATTTCAATAACTTTGTTTTGCTCGTACAAGGAATAGATAGTATGAATTAAATAGTGCTACTTATAATCGAAAGGCACGAGTGAAATTATACATTTGATTCAAAATCTCGCGCACCCCATAAATTTCTTATAGGGGGTGTAAAGCTCTTGTCATAAATTTCAGAAGTCCAAATTTAGAAATTTTAATTTGACATAGAAATTTGATTCAAGTAGTATGAATTAATTCATGAGTCTTGACATAGTGTTAATTTTAAAACACTGAACATTAAGTTTAATTTTCCACTGGCTTATCGATTCCATACGCTTAGGAATCCTACATACAATTGTAATTATATAGCACTGTATATATTAGTTATTTGAATGTATGTCGAAAAACCAAAAAAAAAAAAAAAAATTTGATTTTTCCGGATTTTTACAGATTTTCTCGGATTTATCAAATTAAGTTACGTGCGAATTTAAACAAATCAAGTTTATAAACTCATGCTAGGAACACAACCCAATATTACTTGAAATAGACCGTAGTGTCTACAAATTCAGATAGAATCTCGTAAGAAAAAACAATGGTATTATACATCCTGAGCAAAAAGACTCATACCACAAAACTATTTTTCGTGTTAAAACCTATAAATTTTCAACTAACCAATTAACAAATTCATCAATCATTTTTTCATTTACATCATGACCTAAATCATCATCAATAAAAATTTTAGTAGAATCATTAGTATTTAAATATAAATCACACCAAATAGAATTTAATTTGTATGGAACTAAATTATCTTTCTTACCAAAACTTGCAAACATTTTAATTTTTTGCATTGGAAAATTTTCAAAAATATTTAAATCTTGAGATTGTAAGAAGTTATGTAATTGTAATGGATATTTTTCTTGCTGTTCAGGTGATAAATCTAATTCATTATAATTATAATAAAACCATTTTTTATCATAATCTGAAGAATCAATTGAATTTTGTTTTAATCTATTTATTAATAATGATGATAAATCAATACATCCAACAACTGGATTTATAATTTTAATTAAATTAGGATATTCATTTATAAATCTGAAAACCGTATGAGCTCCCAAGGAATAACCACTTAAAATATTTTCAAATTTAATTTTATAATTTATATTTCCCTTTTTGAAATCATCAGTTAAATATTGATCTAAATTTAAATAAATTGGTAAAAAATCAATAATTAATTTTAAATCTTTAACATTTCCCATTATTGAACTTATCATATCTGATCCATGAGTTTTATTTCCTCCTACCCAATCTTGATTTTTAAATTTATTTATTTCTCTTGATCCATGATTTCTTAAATCAAAAGTAACACAAATTAATGGAATTGATTGTTGATGATCCTGCTGAGCTCCTTCTCTTTTAGAATAATATTTATTCAAAATATTATAAGCTATAGCTTCAGTATATTTATAATTACCTTCTCTTTGATGTAATAAATATAAAACATTTATTGGAATTTCAAATATGGAATGATTTAATTCATGAGTGTTAAAAGATTCAATATATGGTTTTAAAACGTTAGCATTATATACATGAGTATCAATTCCTCCTATATTATAAGTGATTTTGGAAAATTGATCTGGGTTATAGTCAAATAATTTCATTCTCTTCTGTATCAATGTTTTGTAGTAGTTGGTTGTAAAATTAAGTATGAATTCCGCATTATTTATTTGTGATTCGATTTTTTTTTCAGTTTGTTTCAAAAAATTTATTAGAGTATTAGTGAAGTTTACATGAATAACAATTTACACAACATAGTAAATCAAGTTACACACAATACTAAAGACATAATATTCATAATAATACAACAAATTACAGATATATACGATATTCTAAAACTCATGAAATTCCAATTCCAGAATTTAAAATAGCATTTCTATTTGCTAATTTTTCATGTTCAGCTAATTCCTTTTTTGTTATTGTATTACCTCTAATTCTATTACCATTATTATCTTTTTCTTGTAGTTGTTGTTGAGTTTGTTGTTGTTGATTTTGACTTGTTGAAGATGAAAATGATGGGGTTGAATTTAATGGATTAATTGAATTTGTATTATTAGTATTATTTATATTAATATTAGTAGTTGATGATTCATTACTTATAATTGATGGTATTTTTTCTCCTTCATTATATACTCCTAATTTTTTAGGTTGAGATGAATTAGGTGATTTAACACGTTTTGGACCTTTTTCAATAACTGTTGTTGTTTTATCTTTTTTGATTTCAGTTGTATTATTTGGTTCTTCATCGATTACTTCTTCCTCATCTACATCCTCTTCCTCTTCTTCGTCATCATCTTCATCATCATCATTATCATCATTATCTTCTTCATCTTCATTTTCAATAGGTGGTGGTCCTAATTTTTTAGAAACAAAATCAACAACTTCTCTCCATGATCTCATACCACCCATTGCAATGTTTCCATCCATATCAACACATTTTTCAACAGGTTTTAAAATACTCATATTTGGATAAGTTTCTTGAAGCAAGCATAATTGTTTTTTTGTTATTGGATGTGAATACATTGAATTTGTTAATGCTAATGCTGAAACTATTGGTTTTGGTGCTATTATATTATTTGATATAATTGTTGTATCTTTTTTTTCTGTATTTGAAATAGAACTTGAATTTGTTATTGAAGCTGATGTTGAACCTGCAATTGAAGCTGCACTTGGTATATTTGAAGCAGGTTGTACATTCTGTGAATGTTGTTGTTGTTGTGTTTGTGCTTGTTGCGCGGGTAGTGGAGGAGAATGTATTGGTTCTGAAATATGATGAACAACAGGAATTGGCCAAACATGTAAAATATCAGTTAATAAATTATCAGCTAATCCATTAATTAATTTTGCCATTGTATTAGCAGATAAAGGAGCTAATAATAAAACATCAGTCCATCTTTGTAAATCATAAGCTAAACTCCATTGTTGCATAGTTTGAGGAGTAATTAATTTTTTATTACCCGTTGCAACAGCTTTTGAATAAACTTTTTGAAAAGGAGAAGTTAAAAAATATTTTTCACCATCATCATTAAACCAAATTTTAACACCCATTTCATTTAATTTATGTAATTTTTCCAGTAAAATATATTCAGCAGATTTTGTTAAAACAACTTGAATTTCTAATTTTTCTTCTGTATATAATTCAAATAATTTTTCAATAATTAAAAAAATATTCTTATGAATTGATATACATCCTGTTATACCAATTAATAAATGTAATTTATCATCATCTGATGGATTTAATGAATTATCTAATCCTAATAATCTTTCTTCTGAATTGTTATTTGATAATTGTCTTGAAGTTTCAATAAATTTTTTATCATCAATTTTTGAATATCTTAAAGAATTCATTCTTGAGATTGGAGGATGAGAAGTTTGTGGTTGTTGAATAGGTTGAGGTTGTGGTTGATTAGGAAGATGAAATGGTTGTTGAGATTGTGAAATTGGAGGTGATTGATGATTTAAACCAAATGAAGGTGATGAAATTGGTGGAGAAGTGGGATTTCTAGCAGATTGTTGAGGTGAAGTTACAGATGATGATATACTACCTTGTGAAGAAATTAATGGAGTATAATTTGAATGACTTATTGTTGAATAATCTTCACCAGATATTAATCCATGTTTATTAGGAGCAATATTATCAGTTGATATGAATTGAGGATGTTGTTGTGATTCAAATTGATGATCTATTGATGGAATATTTGAAGTTTGTTCATTATTTGTAGTTGATTGTGATAAACATGATTTTAAATTATGATCTTGTTTTACAACTAAAGAAGGTAGTTTCTTATCTTTGGAAGTCAGTGAACCTAATGATGATTGTGATTGAGTTTGAGATTGAGTTTGAGATTGAGTTTGAGATTGAGATTGAGATTGAGATTTAGATTTATTGTTCTCTTTACTTTGATTATTTATTAAATCATTTTTATTTGATTGATTTGGTTTTGTTGGTGTTGGTTGATGAAGAAAATTTAAAATTGGATCATCTAATTCAGTTAAATTGATTTTCACTTTAGTATCATCTTTGATTTGATCCCGCGATTGTTGTGATGTGTTAGTTTGAATTGAAGATGATGACATTTTGTAAATATGTTGAAATTTATTTAAATTATTAGTAATTATAACAATATGAAAAATAAGGATTTGAATTGAAAGGGAAAGGGAGTAAATAATTTAAAATTACAAATAATGCTGAAGAAACTCTGATAATTTGAAATTTGATTAAAATAATACTTGATGATTAATGTTACAAATGATGATACTTGATTAATGAATTAAATATATTAATACATGAAATAAATTGAATTTAATGGCAACATTAAAGAACAAAGATAAAAGATAAAAAGATCTCGATATTATTTTTATTTACTACGAAAGTCACTACCAGTTTCATATTTTTTTTTCTGTATTCTACTTAGGTAAGTTGAGCCTTTCAAATGATAAGAGATCTCTCAGAATTTTAAAGAAATTATAATAAAATTTTAAAGTCTTATGATTGAAATATAATATAATTTGAAATGGAGTAAATTGTGTGACCTTAAATTTTCGAAGCTTCGAACTACTTCATGAAGTAAGTTACTCGCCACTAAACTCAAATGAAAAAGAAAATATCATCAAGTAGTCACACAATACCTAAATATTCAATTCAAATTTGAGTGATCAATCACATTTTCTAAAAGATAGCTTGAATAGGGGGAGAAATTTATTGCATGTATGTCCAGCATCTCTTGTTGTAATATGAATTAGAGAACGTCAACAATAGATTAAGTTGTATCAGTAGAAAAGCATTAGTAAATACTTTATTTTCACTCAGCAACCTTGATTTAAACAAACAAATTTTAAACGTAAATCATTGAATTTCAGCAAACACACTGATAAATTCTCCTTTAAATCTATTGAGTGTCCATAAGAAAAACAAGAAGTTTCTTAATCTTTCATCTCCTACTTCAGACCATTTGCCCCTGAAACACAAGTTTGAGTAACAAGAATTTTATTTCTTGAATATTGTATTGATCTCGTATAATTTGATACAATTCAAACTTTAAATATCCTTAATTAATTATCATGTAAAAATTCTTAAAATTTTGAAGAATTTCAATAAAGAAAAGTAAGAAATGACATAAATTTTGATAAATTTGTATGGACTACTTATGGATTTCAAGATCTGTCAAAGCATTATCTAAAATTTGTTACTACATTTGAGAAAAGATTTTTCTACTATATTCAAGTTTGAATCACGGATAACTTACTGATCAAGACAAAATTGAAAAACTCATTCTAGGGTGTATATATCGCTTCAAACTGATAATTATTTTGTCAAATGGGAAATCTGAAAACGATTGATCCATATAGATCTCTATTTATTTCAGTTTGAGCTCACTTACATATCGATCCATTCCGCAGACTCTAACTAGTTCTTTCTATGAATTATGAAAATTAAGGATAATACTTTAGTTGGAACGGAAAAATATAATATTGGTTATAAAGTTTTCCTTTCCAACAAACTATAAAATCAATCAACTTCCCCCTATCTTTTCATAATATCATCTGTTAAAGTATGATTAAAGTTTCTTGAAATCACTCTATATAGTAAAAAGCTTCTTTAGCTCCTTATTCCCAATTTATATAAATTGATTGTTAGCATTAGTTTATTATTGTGAACTTAAATATCCTTAAAAATTATCCGTTATCCTTGTTTTAGTATGTCTAATTGGTAGTACTGTACTACAGTAATTTAATACAACAGTATTATAGTACAGTAGAAATTAATACGTGGGGTAATTTTAGAGAAGAATGTGAAATTTTTCTACTCTAAAATAAAAACCGATTATTATTTCTATCTAATTATTATTTAAATTAGCTTATTTGAACAAGGGGTAATTTCAATATTTACAACCAATAGATACTCAAAACATAACTTTCATCTCATATCATTCACATTAATTCTAAACCAAAATGTCACCACCATCAAAAATTGAAGAATCTTATGCAGAAATTGAAAATCCAAATTCATGGTATACTCCAATACCATCAATATCAAAAGGTATTACTCATTTACAAGATTCATTTATAAATAAACAAAAAACTCATGATATACAATTTAGATTAAATCAATTAAGAAATTTATATTTTGCAATAAATGATAATATTGATGAAATTTGTCAAGCATTAGAATTAGATTTTGGTAGAGTACCAAGTGAAACTAAAAATTTAGAAATTTTGGGTGGTTTAAATGAATTAATTCATACAATGGCAAGTTTACATGAATGGATTAAACCTGAAAAAGTTACAGATTTACCAATTACATTAAAAACTAATCCTATTTATATTGAAAGAATTCCATTAGGTGTTGTATTAATTATTTCTCCTTTTAATTATCCATTTTTTTTAAGTTTTTCAGCAGTTATTGGTGCTATAGCAGGAGGTAATTGTGTTGTTTTAAAACAATCTGAAGCAACTCCTAATTTTTCAAAATTATTTACTGAAATTTTAACTAAATCTTTAGATAAAGATATATTTTTTGCAGTTAATGGTGGTATACCTGAAACAACAGAATTAATTAATCAAAAATTTGATAAAATTATGTATACTGGTAATGGAACAGTTGGTAGAATTATTGCAAAAAAAGCAGCTGAAACTTTAACTCCTGTGATATTAGAATTGGGGGGAAAATCTCCTGCTTTTATATTAGATGATTTAACTGATAAAGATTTAGAAATTGTTGCAAGAAGAATTGCTTGGGGTAGATTTACAAATGCTGGTCAAACTTGTGTTGCAGTAGATTATGTTTTAGTTCCAAAAAATTTACATAAAAAATTTGTTACAATTTTGATTAAGATATTAAATGAAGAATTTTATCCAAACCTTGATGAAAAAGATCCAAATTTTACTCATGTTATTCATGATCGTGCTTTTAATAATTTAATTAAAATGATTGATAATTCAAAAGGTGAGATTGTAGTTGGTGGTTCATCAAAATCAGATTCAAATTCAAGATTTATTCCACCAACTGTTATTGATAATGTTACTTTTTCTGATTCAACTATGCAAAATGAAATTTTTGGACCAATTTTACCAATTATTGAATATGACAATTTATCATCTGTTATAAGTCAAGTTGTTAAACAACATGATACTCCATTAGCTTTATATGTTTTTACATCAGGTTCAACTTCAAGACAATACAATAAACAATTAAATCAAATTTTGACAAGTGTAAGATCAGGTGGTACAATAATAAATGATGTATTAATGCATGTTGCTTTAATTAATGCACCATTTGGAGGTATAGGAGAATCAGGTTATGGATCATATCATGGAAAATTTTCATTTAGACATTTTACTCATGAAAGAACAACAATGGAACAAAAATTATGGAATGATTTTATGGTAAAAGCAAGATACCCACCTCATTCTCCAATAAAAGATTCTTTAATTAAAACTTCTCAACAAAGTTATGCTGGTAATGTTTGGTTTTCAAGAGATGGTAATGTTCCAGTTAATGGACCTGGTATTTTATTTAGTTATTGGAATACTTTTACTGGTGTTTTAGGATTAATTGGAGAATTTGCATCAGCAAAAATTTAGATTTCTTTAATTCAATAGTGATTAGTTTATAAGATACAATGATTTTTTATAATGATAATTAATAAATGTCTTTAAAATATGATTTATTGGTAAAACAAAATTTAGAGATAATGAATCAAACTTTTAAAATTTCTTCTATAAATAATAAAATCTTTTATTGATACTAAGTTAACTAGTTATATAGGAATTTTATTTTTTTTCTTAAAATTCAAATCTTCTTTCTGCTTCTTTCCAATTAATAACATTCCATAAAGCTTTAAAATAATCAGCTTTAACATTTTGATATTGTAAATAATAAGCATGTTCCCAAGCATCAATAGCAATTAAAGGAATTAAATTTGGATCTGTAATAGTATCTTGATTAGCTGTAGTAATAATTTCAATTTCTCCTCCATTTTCTTTATTTTTAACAATAAAAGCCCAACCTGAACCTTGTATACCTGCTAATTTTGCATTTGTTAATTCAATTAATTTTTCAATTGATCCAAATTGTTTAATAATTTGTTTACCTAATGCACTATCTTCAGAAGGTAATTGTCCACCACCATTTGATTGAGGAGCTAAATTTTTCCACCATAAACAATGATTAACATATCCACCACCATTAAAATTAATAGCTTTTTGTAAAGCAATTAATTTTTTAACTTCTCCTTTTGATTTTGCTTCAACAGCAGTTTCAATTGATTTATTTAAATTATCAACATAAGTTTTATGATGTTTATTATAATGTAAATCATTAATTTGTCCACTAATGTAAGGTTCTAATGCATCTAATTCAAAATCTAATTCTGGTAATGAATATTTTGTTCTTATTGAACCAATTGATGAAATTGTTGATGGTTTAGTAATTGTTGATGCTTTAAATAAATTTCTTGATGCTAATTTAAACATTTTTTGAACTTTTGGTGTCAATTGATGATGTACTTCTGGAAAGAAACTTTGACGTTTAGCTGAAAAAAAATGTGGATCGTTCTAGGGGGTTGTACGGAAATAAATTTATTCTGTATAAATTGCTATTTTCAATTGGTTTATATTACACTACTACTCTAAAACAGTATTAAAAAAAAATAAATTGTTATTTTGCAGCCAAATGATACATAAAATCGGTACCGAATCTATTAAATATTGATTGTATTGATTCATGAACGATATATACACTATTTACATTCTTTCAACTGGAGTTAAACCTAATAATTTCATACCATTATTTAATACTTGTCTCGCAGTAGCATATAAAGCTAATCTTGCAATTGCAATATCTTTTTCTTGACCTGCAACCCATAAAATATCATAACATTGAGAAACAATATGAGTTAAATTAAATAAATATGTAACAATAGTTGAAGCTTCCATATTTTTTACTGTTTTTTTAATGATATCTGGATATTGAGCTATTATTCTAATTAAATTTAATGCACATGGTTCAGTTAATAATTCAAAATTTGCATTTTCTAATTCTTCCTTTTTGATATTTGATTTTCTTTCAACTGAACATAATCTTGAATGAGCATATTGTAAATATGGACCAGTATCACCTTCAAAAGAAGTCATTCTATCCCATTTAAATTCATAATTTAATATTCTTTTAGATTGGAAATCTTGTATCATTACTGCTGATATACCAATTAAATCAGCAATTTTATCAGGTTCTTCAATTTGAGAATATTTATCTTCATTTTTTTTCATAACTTCATGCATTTTTTCTTTTGTTTCTTGTAAAATATTATCTAAAAATACAACATTTCCCTTACGAGTTGACATACCTTGAACCATACCAAAATTAATATGTTCTAAATTATTAGCCCATTCAAATCCCATTTGTTTTAAAATTTCAAAAAATTGTTGACAATGTAAATCTTGTTGTGATGCAATAACATAAATCATTTTATCAAATTTATAAGTTTCATAACGTTTTATTGCTTCTCCAACATCTCTTGTTAAATATAATGATGTACCATCTGATTTTTCAACTAATGCTTTACCTAATTTTTTATTAAATTTTGTTAAATCAATTAATTTTGCTCCACGATCAATATGAATTAATCCTTTTTCTTCAAATAATTTTGTAGCATTTTGCATTTTTTCTTTTGGAACTTGAGATTCTCCTGAATAAACATCATATTTTATATTTAATCTTGCATAAGTATCAATATATCTTTCAATTGATAAATCTCTAAATCTTTCCCAAATTTTTAATGCAGATTCATCTCCATCTTCCATTCTTTTAAAAAAATTTCTTGCTTCTTCATTAGTTGATGATTGTAATTTTTTTTCATCTTGTTCAGATGCATCAAATTCTTCATTTTTTTCTCCTTCAGTATTTGCATTTGTTTCATTTCTAACATCATTATTAATTTTAACATAAACTTCAAATAAATGATTTATTGGATCTTCCAATAATAATTCTTCTGAACCATATCTTTCAAATCCAATAGCTAATAATCCAAATTGTTTACCCCAATCACCTAAATAATTAATTCTTTTAACTTCCCAACCAATTTTTTCATATAAATTAGATATAAATCCTCCTATAATAGTTGATCTTAAATGTCCAGCATGAAAAGGTTTTGCAATATTTGGTGAAGAAAATTCAACTATTGCCTTTTTACCAACTCCCAAAGGTAAATATCCAAATTCTTGTTTTCTTTTTAAAACATCATTTATAGTTAAATTAAATAATAAATTTTTATTAAAAAAAAATTGTAAAAAAACACCTTGTGATTTAACTTCACTTATAAATTTTCCCTTTTCAAATTTTCCACTCCATTCTTTTGATTTTTCATTTGGATTTATTCCTTTTATTTTTAATTTTGGTATTGGTATAATTAAATCTCCTTGATCTAATAATTTCGAATTATCTAATGAATTGAAAATTGTTTCTTTATCAATTTCTGTTATACGATTTAATTCATCGGATATATAATTTCTAAAAACATCAATTATATTATAATTTGGTAATGAATCTTTTATTGTTGAAGGTTGTTGTAATCCTAAATTTTCTAATTCTTTTGTGATTATACTTACTGATGACATTGTTGAGTTTCTTTGTATATGTATGATATTTCTTGATGCAAATGCTCTATGTGGATTAGTTTTAGATATAATTGAGAAGAATCTCAAATTTTGCATTAACTTTCAATTAAGTAGAGATGATTAAATTTTTCAAGATCACTAGAATTTGAATTTTTTTTTTTTTTTGATGTAAGAGAATTTGAAAAGTAGGATTTTCAGATATCAAATCGAGATACGAAAATTAAGCTCATAGAAACAGAGATCGTGAGTCAAAAAAGCATCGCTTGGTTATCTAAATGTTGGTTTTTAACCTTCCTCATTGAAATTCTTTAGACCTCATCTTTGATCGTGTTTCAGAATAATTTTGCAAACGGATTTTTGGTTTTATAAGCACCGTATATTCTTTGACTGAAGTCATACAGCTGTCCCAAAAAACTATCAGATTTGGTTTATATAGGGGTTCATTAAGTTTTTAGAGTTCTTAATTTAAGTTATTTGGTCTTTATGATGATAAAATTAATTTACTTAGTTTTGTGTTACCTCTTATTTTGAAACGACTATCTTAATTTACCACATTATCCTTACAACACAATTTAAAATACAAGTAACCACTACGCATTGATCGAAAATGGAAGATGAGAAGCTTCAGCGACTACAAGAAATGGGTTTCAGTAAGTTTGATTCCGAACAAGCATTGAGACAAGCAAACAATAATGTAGAAGTGGCGATAACATATTTATTTGATGAAACCCGACATCCAGGACAAGATCAATTGTTTAATGAACCATATCAAACAGATACAATCCAAATACTGAATCCAGAAGAAATTCCACATTTTAATGAATTGAATAACTATGAACCCAATTATAATGATAACAATTGGGCTGAATCAATCGTTGAAGAGAATACTTTATTCAAAAATACCCCAGAATTTGAAAGGAGTGAAAATTCCCCACCTGCTGTTATTCCAACTACCTTAAATAGTGGGTATATAAGTGCATTATTTGTTGTTTTCAGTCAAATTAATTATTTGAAGCAAATCATTTTAAACAAAGATTTAAAACAAGAATTCACAGAAGATTGGTATAATCCTCAACAAGATTCAAATACCAATTTTTTGATTGAACTTCAAAGACTATTTGGATTTTTTACCTCGTTGAGTCAAAGAGCGTTTATAAGTGCAAATGGTTTGTGTAATAGTCTACCCGAGGACTTATTAAATGTTCAAAGTCAAACTTGGGAGGAAGTTTGGAACAATATCGCTAATTATTTTATTAAAGAGATTGGAAATAATTTGAATCAAGACTTAGAAGATTTTTTTATATCGAAGTTTCGAATGCTTGCTGATGATAATGACATTAGATACTTCAAAGTTATCGGTGTAGATTATTTCAATAGAGAGCACTCAGTCACTGAAACATTAAATGGATTAATACTGAAATCAGGTAATTATGAAGCTGTAGCACCAATTTTGGCAATGGAATTTCAAGGAACTGATTATCCAGAAACTTCAAGCTCTTTCACAATTGAAGAGTATATATTTCCGGAATTTCATGTCTCCAAGTACAAATCGTTTATTGATAAAATGGATCTAACAAAAACTCAAATTGCAAATGAAAGAAAAGCACTTACTTCCAAGATGATGTTATTAACGTCATTCGAAGGGAAAAAGATTAAAAGCATATTAGAAAACACAAAGACTCATTTAGCCAAAATAGATAAAGATAGTTCAGATGATATTTCCAAACTAGCGGATAATATACAAATTGAGTATTCTCAATTAAGTGAATTACTACTGAAAACTAATGCAAACTACACTAAATTTGATTCATCAAATCCCGATCATGTCATAAATTTAATCAAGGTAGACCCATCTTTAAAAGTACCTTCAAAATATATTTTGATAGCCGCATTATTTTCCGAATCACAATATTTATATAGAACTGATAGAGTCAATGAAAATGGTCCTGTTTGGACAGCTTTTGGTCGCATGAAACATGAATTCAAAACCGAAGTATTTAGTTATGAAGATGTCGTTAATTACTTAACTGAAGAGTTCAATCAAACAAATAGAAACATACTTTTGATATATGCGGATGAAACAGTATTAAATCATCAAGAAACTGAAATTTCTCCTAATTTAGTTGAATTTTTCAAAAAGGATAATGAATTACTTAAAAAGCAAATTGAAGCATCAGAAGCGGAAGATTTGAAGAGTGATGAAAATGACATAAGCTTACTTGGTAATTCAGCTGAAGATATAGTTGAGACTGAAAGAATAGTAAATAGTGATTCAAATTCTGATTGATAAATGTAAAGCACTATTTAAAATTTAAGTTTTGTAAATATTTTGATAAACTCTGATTTTCTAAGCGGTAGCCTACACAAAAAAAGAAGACAACTACTTTTTCTAAATTATTCAATTTAACATCAAATCTCCGCAAATCAAACAATACAATGGACTATGAAGATGAATATGAAAACAATAACCCATTTGCAGAGCCACAAGATATAAGCCAAAACATTGACACTTCTTCAAACCATGAATCTTCCATAACATCAAATGATTCTAACCAAACTCAAACTCAAACTAAACCGACACAAGACAATGACAATTCAGAAGATAGAATTTTCAAAACAGATTTAAAAAAGCTATTACCAGAAAGGTTCTCACATAAATACAGTATTTCCATCAAACTAATAGGGATAGAAAAAAATAAACCAGAAAATCCAATACTAAAATTGGAAGCGAAAGTTCATGGATTACCAAAATTCAGACAAAAAGAATATAAGGAATTACGTCGAACATATAATGAAGTTGTAAAATTTAATAAATATTTATCAGTATCTAACTTGGAAGTATTTGTGCCAGTAATTCCTAATGTAAATACTTCATATCCAACTGGTGGAGAGGATGAAAAGAAACAATTAATGATTGTATGGCAAGAATGGTTTAATAGGATAACAGCAAATCCAATTCTAATAAGAGATGAAGAGTTTGTATATTTCATTGAAAATGATTTTGGATATAGTGTTATTAATAGTAATAAGAAATCATCTGTTGCAAGTGGATTAATGAGGAAAACTTTGAAGCAATTTTCAATTCCATATGATCCATTTGAAGAATTGGCAGATTTCAGACCTACAATAAAAAATGCTTATTTAACATGTCAAAAATTGCATAAATTGTTAGAGAAAAATTCAAAATGTGAAAAACAACTATCTATTCACGTATATGATATGTCAAATAAGTTGAATGTATTATCTCAATTTGAAAATACTCATCCTGGTATGAAAAATATGTGGGAAAATTTAGGAAAAGTGGTTCAGATCCAATCAGATTTATTACTTATTGAGTCGATAAACGAGATGGCAATATTAGGCGATGGAGTACAATTACTAATAAATGACTTTTATGAAATAAAGGAAGCTTTGACAAACAGATATTTAATAATGAGAGAATTAATTCAAGCGGAAGCTCAGACTAATCAAAAACAAATACAAGCCGCAAAAATAAAAAACAAAGTATCATTAGATCCAATCAAGGTGGATGAAGCTTTGAGATCTCTAGAATATGCGGCGAAAGTACAAGAATCATTAAATTTACAAGTTAAAAGAATATCAGGAGAAATGCTTTATGAAAAAGATGAAGTGGCACAATTTACTGAAGTGAAGTTTAAAAATCTACTAAAGTCATATGTCTTACATAAAATTGATCATCATAGAAAAATCTTAAAAAATTTTGAAACAATAAGGTTAGATATTAGATGTGTTGATGAAAAAGGTGGGTTATCAAGATTGAATAGAGACAATTTAGCTAATTTGAAACATAATTTGTCTCAATCCCAGTCTAATCAAGGAGATACATGGTCATCCAGAACTTTTAGATCATTGGAAAAAGAAGAAGCATCTAGACAGCACAAAAAGGAATCAAATGGTCCCTTGAAACCACCAGTAGTTGATGCTAAAAATGCAGCAACTTTATTGGGTGTAGCTACATTTTGACCGATTGATATAATCGTAGTTTTAATAAAGCACAATAATGTTATTATTTTTTATGAAGTATTTGTATTATATTATTGATCTCTTGTCACTCGTCTCATCCTTATCAAATTATTTTTAAAAACTTGTTTCACAGAGAAACACAAACGAAAAAAAAAAATTAATATAATCAATCACGTCTGATAATTTATACATGATTAAGATCAATCAAAAATCAAAAACACATTCATAAATCTTACATCATATCTTACAAATCACAAACGAAGCATATCTACCCCAGGTGGCACTAAAACCAAAAGAATTTCATTTCATTTTTCAAACCTCTTTTGCTTGATTCAAAATTTTTGTTACACCATATCATATTTTTCATAAATTAGCGGCAACAATCTAATGACTGGGAAATGAGCAAAGTAATAACACCATTAACCGATGAGGAGTATGAACACACAAAGAGTCTCATTCCAACATTGAAAGTTCAGTATTTAAAAGATGTCCTACGATCTATGGGATTGAGACAATATAAAACTAAAAAGGAATTAATCAATAGTTTGGTGACATATTTAGATCAAGGGCGTATTCATCAAGATCATGTTAGAGGTTTAGCCATGAGAACCTTGATAGTGAAAAAATTAAACAATGAAGAATTACCAAAGTATCATGATTTGTATAATGCAATCAATCAAGGTAAATTTGAACCACCCAGATTTTCAAATTCATATAGAGCTCCTTCACAGAATATACATGCAAATGATTCAGTGGCTAATGAAAGTCATAGATTATTTTTTATTGAGGATCCATTTTATAAGTTAGTAAGAAACGTTCATGGATCTCCTCAGGTTTGTCCACCATGTAATGGTAAAACTTATACAGATTTTAAATTCATTTTAACTGAAGAAGAAAATGCTGAATTAAAAAAAGATCCACTGATAAAATTATATTTACTTTGTGGAAAACAATCTAATCGAAAAGGTATTATTCAGAGAAGTTCTACTGATGTTCAGGTAGAATACCCAAGTCAAGTTGATGTTTGGGTTAATGGGGAAAGGGTGACCCAAAGTTTCAAAGGATTAAAAAATAGACCAGGTACCGGTAGTCCTGTCAATTTAACCAATTTAGTATTGAGACATCCAAAGTCAAATAGAATTCAATTTGTTTATGAAAAAACAACAGAAAATTTTTATATCTATTTATATCTTGTGAGAACAACTCCGATTGAGACTGTATTTAATCAAATAATCAATGCGCCAAAAATCAGTAGAAATCATGCTATTGGTCTCATAACAAAGGATGAAGATGAAGTTGATGGAATTGTTATGCGTGAAACTTCAATAAATTTAAAGGATCCTTTTTCATACTCCAGAATCAAATATCCTGTCAAAGCTATAAATTGTAATCATGTTCAATGTTTTGACGCTTATTACTTTTTAAATTCACAATTGCAACAGCCAACTTGGGAATGTCCAACTTGTTTAAAAACTTTGAAACTTAAAGATTTGGGGATTTGCGAATATTTTCACGAAATTTTGAGCAACACAGGTGATGAAGTGGAAAAGGTTCTTATTCAAAAAGATGGTAGTTGGAGACCAGTCGTTGGATCAGAAGAACCAAAGAAAATGAACCATGCCATAGCTAAAAATGATCCAGATGTTGTATTAATAATTGACTCAGATAGTGAAGATGACGATACACCAATTAATGGGAGAACAACAGAAACAGCTCAAGTCTCACCGGGTGCAAACCCAGCTGCTTCCACTTCTACAGCTAACCAACCAATTCAAGCACTTCCTTCACCTCCTTCACCTTCGACTCTCATGACCAGAGAAGATGAGCCATTGTCTTCGTTCACAACTCAGTCAAGACTAATTACCACGAGCCAACAGCAAAATCCACAACCTCAACAGCATCAGCAAAATGAGCAACAACAACTGCTTCCGCAAAATCAACAACAACAACTGCAACAACACCAACTGCAACAACACCAACAACAACTTCAACAGCAACAACAACAACAACTGCATCAACAACAACAACAACAACAACTGCATCAGCAAAATCAGCAACAACAACTGCATCAACTGCAACAACTGCAACTGCAACATCAGAATCAGCAACAGCAAAATCAGCAACGGCAAAATCAGCAACAGCAAAGTCAGCTACCCCATGTGCAACAACAATCAAATGGTATTGCTGGTGCATCCAATAATACATCTGTTGAAACTCAACAACAGACATCAAGTGTGAGGTCTGATGGTAATTTGAAAGCATGTAAAGTTTTCCGAAATACGTCCCAAACGACAAATACTCAAATACTGCGAGGTGAGCTAGAATTGTTGCAAAAACAACAAAGGTATTTACAGGTAAAACGGCAAATGTTATCACAAGATGAAGATGAAGATGAAGCAAGTAGAAATCGTTCCAATCAAGTAGAAACTCCAGTTAGTAGATCTCCTCAAATATCAGCACGAGATGTCACGGCAAGAGCCACCATATTAGAGAGTAGACCAGCTGGTTCAGATTCGCGACAAAATGCTATACCTATCAATACGACTCAGTCTTTGGTTGGAGATAAGGTCTCAAACATAAATGGCTCTGATCGTACCAATGGTGCTCATGCAGGGCAAATGAGATTAGTGAATGTGTCAAATGAAACTAATAATACTCAAAACAGATCGGTTCAAACTTCACTTGATACACGAAATGCTTCTAATTACAACCATCGAGCAGCTTTATACAACTCATCAGCTCATTCTCAGCAGCAGCAGCCATTAACTCGCCGTATTTCCTTGGATTCAGATAATCAACTAAGTCATCAAAATCGGCCCAAACTTACATTGACTCAAAATCAGCAACAACAATTTGAAAAACAACAAAATCAACAGCAAAGTAATCATCAACTGAATTTTCATCAACAGAATCATCATCAGCAAAATCATCATCAGCAAGATCATCATCAGCAAATTCGTTTTCAGCAAAATCATAATCAAAATAACCAACTGCAAATCAATCAGCAAAACCATCTACTGATGCATCAGTCAATTCTTCAACAGCAAAAACAACAAAATCAAAATCACAATCAACAAAATCAAAATCAACAAAATCAAAATCAAAATCAACTACAACATCAAATTCAGCAACAAAGACATCAACAAGTGAATGATAAACACCAACCCACGGTGCTGCTGCCTAATTCTCAGAGTGATGTACAACTGGTATTGCATCAACAAAACACTCAACAAAATGGTGTTCGAAAACAAGCTTCCCACAGATATATGTCAGGTCGAGACTATGTGCTGATAAATCAATTAAATCAAACGACAAATGAAGGGCCCGAAAATATTGACCCTCATGCTACGAATACATCGGGTTATACAACTAGCACTGCTACTTCGTCTCAAGTTCTATTGGCACCAAGCGGTAAGAATTCATCTACCATTACAAGTTCAACAACTACCTCGATTAATCCGTCAGTGATTTCACAAGTATCTAGAAACACACCAAATCTGTCAGGTATTGCACGACAAAATCGTCCACAAGGCACTCTCAACGTCTTGGATTTACGTATTGATGTGAATCATCAGCCACAGTCTTCCCAACTTAGCGGAAAAATTTCACTGCCAAGAACACAAATAACGACTCCTTCTGATTTTGGAGGTAGGTCTTCCAATGGTGCCTTAAGGAGCAACGGAATAACAGTTCCGAATCATAATTCGAATTTGCAAAGCGTTCAAAATATTGGTTTTACTTCAAGTTCAAACGGAAACACCAGCAGACCAACGTATAACAATTCTGGACCGGTTCATTCAAATCCTAATTTGAGAAGGAATGCAGAATTAACAGCTAACTTATCTGATGCAATAGATCGGAATGAAAGAGCACAACTTTTTTTGGACCAGAGTAAATATGATAGGCAAGAATTACTCAAGTTATCGGAACAATTTGATTTGGAATCAATTGCCATGAAGGACGCCCTAATGCAAAG
The DNA here is from genome assembly GCF_024610245.1 of Lodderomyces pseudojiufengensis. NCBI lineage: Eukaryota > Fungi > Ascomycota > Pichiomycetes > Serinales > Debaryomycetaceae > Lodderomyces > Lodderomyces pseudojiufengensis. Next base: position 431,340 of record NW_026261523.1, read on the forward strand.
GTTAAAAGATGAACCGAAGAATGTCATTGATTTTCATCTTCTTCAATTTCAGAGAGAAAGGGAAAATATTAAAACCAAATTTATCAATTCCTTCTTGGAAACTTCGGCCATGGCAAACAGATTGAAATTATTTTCAAAGTTCCAAAGGAGTCGTAATCAAGAACTCAATCATCAGAATGCTCCAATGTCTGAACAAACTTCAGAAAATGTGAACACTCAAACGAACCGTATGTTAACAAGCCAGAGGTCTCCTTCGACTGCCAACGCGGAAACTGGGCCCGCTGCCCAAAATTCAGTTAATTCAGGTGCTCGTATCATTGAGTCCAGTGCAGACATTCTTGGTATTTTCAAAACTAGTACTGGCGGCTCACAAGATAATAATCCAGGAGATGGAAATGTTCCAAAACAAACTGTAGCGGAAAAATCCTTCGATTCGAATACTCAAACGGCAGCTTTCGCTCCCACGACTCAACCTTCAAATTCACCATTGACACAAGGTGGAAGTAGAGTCCAATCATTAGCCACAGTTCCTGCATCTAGAAACCCTAATAGTTCTGATGTATCCTTAAATAGAGTAGCCGTGTCTAAACTTTTAAAGCAACTGAGTAGTAACTCAAATTTGCCCAATCGTGGCGATGCAATAAATCGGGTGTTGAATCAAAATGAGACAAATCATGGTTTTGCTAGGTCTGCAACTTTTCAGTCAAATAACAATAGGCACAATTCAACGGAAAATCTTGTAACAACAAGCCAAAATGGTTCACATACGAGTGTTAATTTAATGAGTTCAAATGAAAGTACTCGACCATCGATCCCATCTCAGGTGAAGTCTAATGAGACTTCAAGAATCGTCAATAATCAACCTACCGAACAAGCTACTGATTCATTTACAATCAATATTTCAAAAGATTTTCCACCTATACCGCCAGACAAAAGGTCTAAAGATTCGACTATTTTTGAGAAAAATATTGATTCCAAAGGACCTAAAAAACCTCAAGTTGAAGAAAAATTATCACTTTTTGATCACGCCAGTCCACCACCATATAAAAAGCAAAAAATATCAATATTAGACTTAGATACTGCTCATGAAAGTTTTAAGGAATTTTCGTTTACGAAAGAAATCTCACCTATGAATGACAAGATTCAAAATCTTCAATTAGAATCAAAATGGTTAGAAGAATTCACAGAAAATGAGAAAAGAATTGAGGAAAGATTTAGATCAGGAACAAACAAGGATCCTATCGTTATTGATGAAGATAATTGAGGGAAAAATACTTCTACAAATTATATAGCATATGGAGTTGTAAAAATTATTTGCATAAACATCCCGAACTGATGTAGATTTTGTCTCTCATAAATGACAAAAACCGGAGTAGACTACCACAATTCTTTGTCAAGTAAAAATACCTTTTACATAGGACTTGGACCTAAATAATCTTCCTTTATACTTCCAATAGCATAGATTTCATTCACATCTGTTCTTGTTCCCACAATCTTTAACCTCACTTTTGAGCCTTTCTCTATATTTTCATCTGGACTTGAATAAGCAGGTGGATTTGCCGATGGGTTAAATTTCATATCACTCGGTATTAGATGTGTACTAACAAACACTGACAAAGGCCCCACATCTGCAAAAAATCCCATTTTATTCACAGTTGTTACAACGGCATCAACTACTTCCCCTTTAAAAGGTTTCCACACTACTGCTCTGTATTTTACTTCAAATTCTGCCATTCCTGAACTAGGTATTATTCTTCCTTTCCCTACATCTATATTCATTGAATCTAGGACACATACTATGTATCCAAATTGACCAGTACATGTCCCCTCTACATCACTTAACAATTTGTCACGTAGATACTGATCCATTTGTGGTCCAAAGAATGATGGATGTAATGTTATATTTAATGATAGATCTTTCAAGAAAAACATGATATGTGAAAATTTATAGGCTGTGCTTTGAAGTTATGGTTAGATCGAAATATTTACTAATGAGGGTCAGTATGTGATTATGAAGCTTATGGGATAAATAAATATTGAAATGAGTGACTTTTACTTATGCTGTGATAATAATACAAAAATGGTGAAAAAAAAACAAAAAGACTATACTCAAAACTAATCTTTCACGAGATGATGAAACTGAAAATGATTATGCGAGATGGTGATATGATTACTCGCAAATGTAGTCGATTTGTTCCACAATTCTTTTCTTTATTCTATTATGTTATAATCATTTTGAAAAAAAAGTTTCGAGATTTGAAAAATAAATTGTAATCGCACGACTACGACTGAATATATACGAAATGTATATGGTAAATTTTTTTTCGAATATCATGAAACATTCCAACAAACAAGCTTGATATTTCATCTCACCTCATATGTCTCAAAGAATAGGTAATTCAGTACTGGCCCTAACAAGAGTATGGCATCACGTTGATGTAGCGGCAGACGATAGAACATTGGGTAGATTAGCCTCACAAATTGCAATTACTTTACAAGGAAAACATAAACCAACATTTACACCAAATCGAGATCATGGAGATTATGTAGTTGTTACAAACTGTGCACATTTAAAAATAACTGGTAACAAATTGAAAGATAAAACTTATTGGCATCATACTTCAAGACCTGGTACTTTAAACTTAATACCTATGGAAAGAATGATTACAAATAAAGGATATGGAGAAGTTTTGAAAAGAGCTGTAAAAGGAATGATACCGAAAAATAAACATAGATTAGTAAGAATGGATAGATTGAAATTATTTGATGGTGATGAGCATCCTTATAAAGACAATCTAATAGCTTTTGCCGATGAGATTAAAGATATGAAGGAGAAATTGGCAAAGTTGGAAATTAACGAAGCCAAAAGATCGGAACTTAGAGCCAAATATTTAGCTAACTGATTTTTATTAACTTAACGAACTTACATACTTGTAAATAATTTAATGACGATATAATGTTTGTACTTTTTTCTTTTTTGGAAAAAAATTGTCTATTTGTAATTATTTTTCTATATTAATACATGATGAACTATTAACCATTTTTTATGCACGAATACTTACACCAGAACTTTCAGTATATAATCTAGGTGTTATATTCATTGCCATTAATTCCTGGAATAACAACTTGGCAGCATAAGGAATATTGATTTGATAAATATTTGTTTTATTTTTACATGAACGACACTCGAATTGATTTTTCTTCAAATTCGCAATAACTGACATTAATCCACACATACCACATACATGAACCTTAAATGCATCTGAGGCTTCCATTAACCTTTCTTTAAGGAATCCGGCTGCACCATGAGCTATCATACAATCTCTTTCCATTTCTCCAAAACGTAAACCACCGTCTCTAGATCTACCTTCAACTGGTTGTCTTGTAAGAACTTGAACTGGACCCCTTGCTCTTGCATGAATCTTATCATCAACCATATGTCTTAATCTTTGATAATATGTAGGACCAAAAAATACTTGAGCCATTAATTTTTTACCAGTGTGACCATTATACATGACTTCGAAACCTCTCGATTGATATCCGTGGTCTCTTAATAATTTAGAAATAGCTTCTGCTGTAACCTCTGTGAATGGCGAGGCATCACCTTCAAGTCCAGATAATGATGAAACTTTTGATAACAAACATTCGATTAAATGCGCAACTGTCATACGAGATGGAATAGCATGTGGATTGATAATTAAATCTGGAACAATTCCTTGTGATGTAAAAGGCATATCTTCATGTCTATATGTTACACCAATAGTACCTTTTTGACCATGTCTAGAAGCAAATTTATCACCAATTTGTGGGACTTTTGTAGTTCTCATTCTGACCTTGACGAATTTAGCACCATCTCCATTTGTCGTTAACAACACTTGATCAACAATACCGGACTCTGTACTTCTTAATGGTGTTGAAGCATCTCTTTTAGTATGATATTGTGTTCTTTGACCCAATTCTTCTGTGTCAGGTGGAATTGGTGTTGTTTTACCTATAATGATATCTTCACCACTTACTCTAATACCTGGTGCAATTAGTCCGTCATCATCCAATTTTTCATAAGTACCATGTTTTAATCTTAAAGTATCTGATCTTGAAGGTTTTTCAAAAGTTTCCAAAGCTTTCATACCTTGTCTTTTTTCTAAATCCATATAAGATCTAAAAAATAATGATCTAAAAAGACCACGATCTATTGATGATTGATTCATAATCATAGAATCTTCTTGATTGTAACCTGAATAACATGCAATTGCTACAATGGCATTTTGACCTGCTGGTAATTCTCTAAATTTCAAATGTTCCATTGCTCTTGTTGTGGCTAATGGTTTTTGTGGATAATATAAAATATTAGCCATTGTATCCATTCTCACTGAATAATTGGTCAAGAAAACACCCATAGCTTGTTTACCCATCGCTGATTGATATGTATTACGTGGAGATTGATTATGATCTGGGAAAGGAATGATAGATGCTGCAACACCTAATATCATTGAAGGATGAATTTCACAATGTGTAAATGTATGAGTATTACTACTACTAGTAGGTTTAATTCTTTTAGCTGGATCTAGTTCTTGTTCTTCCATTTGCAAATCTTGTTGTTGTGTTTCTGTTAATGAACTTTTTGAGGCTTCTAAATCATCAGGAGTCATTGCAATCATAATAGTTTCCTCTTCTTCTGCATCAACATATTCTACAATACCTTCTTTCACTAATGAAGACCAAGTATACTTAGATTCATCTTCATCAGCACCATCAAATAATGATCTTGCTAATTGATTCACATGTTCTTTTTGTAATTTCATATCACCTTTAGTTTCAGAATCCTCTTGATCATCAACTATAAATAATGGACGATAAACTCTACCAGCATCAGTAAATATTTTGAATTCTTTTTCTCTTATATCTCTAATGATAGACACTTCTGGTGATATGTCACCATTTCTTCTTAAATCACGCATATAATCAACTAATGAAGCTGGATCTCTATTTACACCTACCCATACACCATTAACAAACACTCTTGTTGCATCTGGAGAATTTGAAGGAACATAATCTTCTAAAGGTTCTAAACCCCAATCGTTTAAGAATGATAATATTGGTTCAGAAGGAGTACCAACAGATATACAAGACATTAATGATAAATTCTTCACTAAACCACACGCTTGACCTTCTGGAGTTTCTGCAGGACAAACTAAACCCCAATGAGTATTATGTAATTGTCTTGGTTTGGCAATTTTACCATCTCTTCCGATAGGTGTATTTGTTCTTCTTAAATGTGATAATGTTGATGAATAAGTATAACGATTTAAAACTTGTGAAACACCTGCTCTTGAACTCATGGCTTTCTTTTGTTCCCCCCAATTACCTGTTGCTAAAGAATATCTTAATCCGTCAGTTATAGTTTGTGATTTTACAGCCAAAGTCAAATTGAATTCTTTGTCATTTTCAACACATCTTTGCATATAATTGTATATATCTTTTGTTAATTTTTTGAATAATATTCTAAATAAATTGGCTAATAAAGGTCCTGCTAAATCTAGCCTTTTCTTACCAAAATGATCCCTGTCATCTGGTTCTTTTCTTTCTAATGCACATAATAATAATCTATTGACCATGTAACCTAAAAAGAATGCTTTTCTTGTTTCGAAACCTTCTTCTTGAGTAATGTTTGGTAATAATTCCTTTTGTAAAATATCTTTTGCATATTGTATACGTTTTTCTCTTCGTATACCAAGAACACCTCTTCTACCTATGAAATCAAGAGCAACTTCTCTTTCCTGTATAACGAACCCTTCTTCAACACATGGTTTTAACATTTCCAACATTTGCCAATCATTTTGATCATAACATATATGCTCCAAGATATCACCATCAGGTACAACACCTAAAGCTCTGAACACTATCACTATAGGTATATCTTCTTTTATATATGGTAATGTTGCCTTTATTGTTCTTCCTGAAACTCCTTTTTCATCACGACCGTATAATTTTATTTGCATAGATGATATTAATCTTGAACCTTTTTCTAAAGCTGATCTTATTTCCGCCACATGAGATATTGGAGATGGTGCAGCTTTTTTAAATACTTGAACAATATTTGCCGCACTCCTTTCTTGTGCAATTAAAACTTTTTCTGAACCATTTATAACAAAATAACCTCCCATATCATAAGGACATTCTTTTAATTCATAAAATTCATGTTCTCCCAAATCTCTCAACATACAAAATTTTGATCTCAACATAATTGGAACTTTTCCCAAAAATACATGTCGATCTGAATCTTCTCCCTTAATATCTTCTTCTATCCATTCTAATTCGTTATTATCTTTTCTTTTGTTATCATCAGATGTAAATGTTTTTTTGGTCATGTCAACATAAAGTGGGGATGAATAAGTTAAGTTACGTAGTCTTGCTTCTTGAGGAAACATTGGATGAGTTGTACCATCACCTTCAGTTTGACTTGGTTTAGATATATATATTTTACCAAACGATATTTCAAATCTTTTATTCTTATGATCTTCAACTGAAGTATGTTGTGCGGGTTGATCCAATATCAAATGAGAATCTTCCCATACTAACTCTTGAATTGTTGATTCTATAAATTCATCAAATGAATCTAATTGTTGTGATACTAAACCTTTTTCCAGAAAAAATGATGAAATTACTGTCCAACAATCTTCTGGTTGAATCGATCTATCATCATCATCGTATCTATACGGATCATCCATAAGTTGATCTTGTGACATTATGAATCTCGATGTTTGTTGGTAAGGTTGATAAAGGTAGGAATGAATGAAGGCAAAGGTTGTATGCTTTATTTATTGTCTTACTTCGTTAATCTGTTTATATTTTTTTTTTTTTCACTGCATTAGAATATTTCAGATTGAGCGTTTTACACTACCACAGTTAAGTTAGACATATTGAAAAATTTTTGGAACTTTATTAAACAAATAACCTATCTGATAAAAGAATATAGCTTCATCCAAGTGTATCATAAATGTCCTCAATAACGAGGATAAGTACAAGATCTGTACACCATAAGTTGACACCATCAAAATATCCTAAAGTCAATGCATCACAAGTAGAAATCAATCCACCAAAATATGGTTTTAGAAAAATAAGGCCGCCTATATTAGCTCAATCACCAACAAAAACTTTATTCCCCAATTCAGAGTTAGCTAAATTATATGTTGAAAATGGCAAACCTATCCCAAATAGATTCATGAGTCAAATTGATTCCGAGAAAGCACATGCAGAATTTGAAAAGTTTCAAGAGAATTTAGCAATGGATGAACCTCATTTCACTAAAGGTAAAAATGAAATATATTTACCAGGAGGTAGAATATGTCTATTAAGACCGAATGCAAAACATACACCTTACCAAGCCAAATTTTTGGTTCCCAAATCAATGAATAAAATGGATTTAAGAGATTATTTGTGGAATATATATGGATTAAGAGCTCTTAATGTAACAGTACAATTACAACCTGCCACTTGGAAAAGAGGTCCACAAGACTTAGGTCGTTATAGAATCCCACAACTCAAAAAAATGACAATAGATATGGCTGAACCATTTGTATGGCCAGAAGTACCTCAAACAAAGATTTCGGAGTTAAAACAACAAATGGATGAAAGTGAAAAAATCGTTAAACACAATATTGCAGATGGAAGTGATAAGAATAAGACCTTGGATGTTTATAATGGAATGTTTAAAGGAAACCCTAAACCAAAAAAATTTATACCTAAACAAATTCAGAAATCAAATTTCAATTCCATAAAAGCAATTAATAAAGGTTTAAATTCTGCAAGTAAAAGAAACCAAGTTTCAAATTATTTGGGATTATAAAATCATGTAAATAGATGAATGAAATGAATTAATGTATCTTTAAAAACTGTAATTAAAATAAACTAAAATTTCAATTAAAACAGGGTATCAATAACTATAAAAAATTAGATATAAACTATACAAATTCCACTACCAGAGAGAACAAAAATTAGAATAAAATTCAATCAAATCCACTTAAAAAGTTGTAAAAAAACCAACCACCCAAAAATTTATAATAAACAGCCAAAGAACCTTACCAAAAATAACCTTTTCGTTTATGAACTTCAGTAGTTGAAGTCTCCGTAACTGACGAATCTCCTTTTATTTCGTTTTTTTCATTACTATCAATGATATCAAATTCTTCATTCAAACTCTTGTCATTAACAACTTTATTAACTTCATTTGTTGATTCTCCATTATTTCCTGTGAATCTATTCTTCATATTCATGACCATTAAAAATGAACTATCTAAATAACTAGAAAAATCATTTGATGAACTAGTAGTAGCATTACTAGATCCACCAACATTTGCAAAATTAAATCCAATTAAATCTTGTAATTTTAAAACTGATCCTAATTTTGTAAAATTTCTTAAATCAAAAGGATTTAAAACAAAATTTCTAATAAGATCAATATTTTTTTCAATCCAAGGTTTTAAAAATTTAAAAAATAATAATCCTGAACCAGTATTTGTAAATTCTTGCCATTCTTTAGTTTGATCAAAATTTATATTTTCATTTATTTCATTAACTCTAATATTTGTACTAATCATTGGTAAAATTAACCATATATTAAAAATTAATTTTATAATTGTATAACCTGGAATAATTGTAATTATGAATAAAAAATTTTCAAAAAATTGTAAAAAACCTTGAATAATCCAATAAATAAACCATTTTTGTAAATTAATTAATTGTAATTGTAAAATTTTTTCATCATTTTCATTTAAATTTTTATTTGATGATGAATAAATTAAATTTAATGGAACTGTAATACCTTTAATTTTGAAATTTTGTGATGATATAGAATTTGTGATTCTTGTATAATCCTCAAATGCTTTACATGATGCTATAACTGGATAAACTATTGAGATTAATACGCTTGAAGTTTGTTAATATTTGTGTATTTTTTTTGGTTTACTTACTTATCTTAGAAATCGTGGGGCAAAAAATGACTTTTATTTTGTGATAAGAAGTTCCTTATAGTAACATACTTTAAGATTGAAAATATTCCAATCATGGTTAATATGAATTATCAAATTGAGTTAGTTGTATAAATTGTATGATAATTTCTGAATGGAAAGTAAATGTTTGAGCTTTAGTTGTAAAATAAATGATATAATAAAGCATGTAAAACTTTATCTCTCTGTTATATCTAATATTATATCTCTGCAGTATAAATTAAAAATCCCGTTTTTCATTAATTTACTACCAAATGATTTATTATTTAACATCGGATAAATAGCGTAATAAGTAGTGTATTATAGTCCAAACTAGTAACGGTAGATAAGATAAGATAAGAAGAAATCACAGGTATCACTAGATTTGAAAATTAAACAAACTGATATAAAAGAACAAACCTGAAATAAAAAATCAAATTTATAAAGAATATATTAATGTCTATACAACTATATCGAACAAAAATAATTTAAAAGAGTACCTCCAAGATCTTAAAAATAAGTAAAACTGATATACATCAAACACAGTTTCAAACATTGAAACCTCTTTTTTGTAATTCTTTTACATTCCAATCCCAAGTTTCTTCACCATATTTCAAATTACTTGCATTTTTACTTGGTTTTTCAACAACACCACCAGTAACAAAATATTCACCATTATCTTTCTTAAGATTTAATTCAGGTGACATACAAGCTTTTAAAGTAGCTAAAGCACCTTCTTCATTTGAAACTCCCATTACTTTATCACTAATAGCAAATACTGCATTAGCTGCATATTTAACAATTGGAAGTTCTCTCCAATGATTATATAATTCAGTACCTAAAATAATACCTGGATGAACTGCAATTGATAAAATTTCTGGTTCTTTAACTGCCAATTGTTTTACAAGTTGAATTTCTGAAGTTTTGGCAATACCATATCTTACCCAAGTATATATTGAATTAGGGAAACAATTTAATTTATTTTGTTCTGGTTTGAAATGTTTATATGAAGCAAAATTATGACCAATTGAACTTAATAATACAATTCTTGGAGTAATACCAGATTTTGATTCCTTTTTCAAATATGGTAAAAGTTCTAAAATTAATAAAAAATGAGCAACAAAATTAACTTGATATTGAATTTCATAATCATCTTTTGTAACTTTATATGGAACTCCCATAATACCTGCATTACCAATTAAAATATCTAATTTTGATTCCTTTTCACTAAAAGCTTTAACAGCTTGAGGTATAGATGATAAATCTAAAAGATCAATATGAATATAATGTAATTCACCAACTGGATGAATTTTATCTAATTTTGAATTTCTTAATTCTGCTTCCTTTTTAATATCTTCAAAAGCTTTTAAAACTTTTGATTCAGTTCTACCTGCCATATAAATTATATAACCATGTAAATATAAATGTAATACGGTATACCAACCAATACCAGTATTACCACCAGTAATTAAAACAACTCTTCTATCTTCTTTTGGATCATAATATGGAGCTGTTTCTGGATTGAAAAATTTAGATCTATTTGGAGACATTGCTGACGTTTAGATTTAGATTCAAAGATGTGATGGGATAAAATATTTTGATTTGTAGATGAAATTGAAATAGCAATTTTTGATAAATATCAATTGATGATTATTTGATGATTTATATAATTTTTCTTTATCTTAATTCAGTAATTAAGTTTGTTTTTCAGGAGATAATGAATTTATTGAAAATTAAAGTTATTATTGATGATAATAATTATTATATTTTTCAAAATCTTAATACCTTTTTCGCAGTAATATATATATTCATTTAACTCCAACAGAATATGTAATTGGGTTTATATAAATATTCAAAAAAGTCTCTCATTAAATTAATTTCTTTAGTTCATTGATCACGTAATAAATGAGAAGATGTGAGTTGTATATAATTTGCTTTACCTAAGGTACATATTTCCTAAAAAATATAAAGAAAAATAAGCCACTTAAGTTTGAAAAGTTAAATTATTAATAATTATTATGACGGATAATTCAATTTTGTTGTTTGCTTCCTTTGATAGGAAATATCTTATCACATGACTATCACATATTAAAAATATTAACGGATATATCTACTTGCAGCTCGGAACGGCTGATATTTGGATATCAATTTCTGATGCATAAATCTATTAGATTGAACTTCACTATCCGTTCTTGTTCACTAACCGTTCTTGAGCTATATTACATGATATAAATTTGGGAGTTTTAAAATTAAATTTCGTGAACGTTTGTAATCAACATTTTACTGATCAAGTCTAGACACAAGAATGGTCAAAGTCAATTCAGTGTAAAACTAGACTTAACTATTTAATATGTATCAAGGGAAAGCAGACAAGACGTGCAGACAGGGAGTTTCCACTTTTGTCAGACCTTTCGTGTGTTTAACTCGTTTTTAATAATCAGGTCTAAATTAATTAAAGTTTGAATAATTGCTCTATGGGGTAAAAAATGAAAGGCATAATAACTTTATTTAAATTGAGAGAATGTAGCACATTCAAGGTTCAAATATCTACTTTTAATAGGTTAAACTCTATAACTTCATTTTTTATTTTAGGTTTGTTGACAAAAAAGCGTAATTTATTTTCAGGTTTTTTTGCATTCAATTTTGAAACAAATATTTTGAACATGTTGAATCAAATTCGAATCAGAATTTCAAAACAAATGATTATGAAGAATTTTTCACCTTTCAATTCGGCCTGAAATGAAGAAACAGACATCCGTACCTACATAACATCCGCCCCTAATTTTAAAAAATTGAAAATCAACAATACTAAATCAACCCAACTTTGGCTTGTAGGATGTTTTTTTAGAAATAAAATGTTACTTTAAAGCTAAATAATATCTTTAAATTATTGTAGATATTTATTAATAGTAAATATAAATTTAAACCCCTTCTCAGCCTTCCCTTCAGACATCGTTTTCGGTATGTTTCAAAAATTAAAATTTTCATTCAATCGCATTTATAGTGAGACAAACCATAGCTGAAGTAGTGATTAACCAATTCTTCTTTTTTTATAAATAGACTTGAAAATTGAATTTTTTTCAACTCCATTGACAATTTCAAAAATCACATCTAAATCATAGTTTGTTAAAATTGCATCGATATTAGTATCAAGATTTAAAAGTAATTTCCTTAATCGACTCGCACCTCTTGGTTTATCCTTTGAAGTTACTTCTCTCAAGTTTAAATCTTTCAAATTAATACATTTATATAAAGACAAACAATTTAAATTTTCAATATTATTGTTTGACAAATTTAAATGCGTTAAGCAGAATGGGAACTCTTGAGAACTCAACATTGAGTAAGTTATTTGATTATTTTGCAAATCTAATTTCTTTAAATTATCAAACTTATAAATATTTCCTTGAACGTTTTCCAATTTTAAATTATTGATTATTAATTCCTCTAATGAATTGGGAAAATGATCAAAATCCAATGATTTGACACGTAAATTTAACATCTTCAATTTGGTCAAATTTTCACATTTAAATGAAACTTGAAAAGATAAAATTCTTTCATAAGGATCATAACCATCAAACCTGGACTTTTTCAAAATTAAGTTTTGCAAATTGGGTGTATCGAAACATACATTTTCTTTTACATTAGCTAAAATTTCCAATGGATCAAGTAGGTATAGACCAGAGCCACATGAGCAATAATTGTTTGACATATCCAACACCTTCAAAGATTTTAATTGGTTCAAATTTGAATCTAAACAATTAAACCATACGTCATTGTTGGTAAATTTAATCCGCTCCAGCTCAGGAAAATCGACATGACCTTCAGCTACAACTCGGCAATTTGTTATGATGATCTCGGACATTTTCTTTGGTAAACTGACTAAAAGCTCGTCTAGCTCAAGATGTCCGATACTATTTAATTCCAAAATATCAAGTGTCTTCCTAATCACCATAATATCTCCTACTTCTAGACTCTGCATAGTATCGCAAATCTTCAAATTCTTCAAATTTCTAGGGAACCTAAACCTACCATCTATATGAACCTGCCGACTTGCTATATAGTCAAATCGTTCTTCGTCTAATAACTTGTTTATTTTACCAGGATGGAAATTGTTGACGAAATTGAAAGTTTTCAATGAATCGGGAAACGATGTAACACCTAAATCATAAAGTTCAGGACAGCAAGATATATGGAGTAATTTTAGATTATAATACTTGGATAAATCACCTAAAGTTTTAAAATCACAAGAGTAAAGTGCTAGATTTTTGATAGATAATGGGAGCTGAAGATTATCCAATGTACTCATCTTGTGAAGATATTTGCAATCAAATGATTCGAGATGATGTAACTCACTTATATTCAATTCAATATTGTAACCTTCATTTAACGTTAGCTGCTTCAAAGATTTTGGAAAAGAAACTGTGAATATATTCAAATGTGATGTTGTCAATGATTGCAAGAAGGTACTTTCCACAAAACTTAGGAATGATTTAATTTCATCTTTTTTAAAATACCCAACAAAAGGTTCTAAATATTGATTCAAGTGTACGCCAACAATATAAACTTTATCTGAGATCGAGACTAGATCAGTAAATCTAGTAGTTTTCAAAATCTTTACCTCATAATTGACTAATCTGAAATTTGGCTCATTTATTAATTGATTGATTTGTTTCACATTCCCAATGATTGTTGAAGGTATAAACTTAAACTGTTGATGAAGATTTATTAACGTTTCAATTGAATTTTTGTAATTATTTATTTCATATTTTGGATATTTTCGTTCTAAAGCGATATGTTGTAAACCTGGAATATATAATAAGCTTTTGATTGTAGATCTATCTTTGATGTTACTAAAAATTAATGATAGTATTTCCTTGGGTAATTTGAGAAATACTTCCATCTGAGTGGTGAGTCTTGATTATCTTGATATGAATTGATGGATAATTTTGGTTGCCACTTTTTTGAAAATCAAAATTATTTAGACGTGATTTTCTGGCTACCATATGGCGTTTCAAATTGGTTTCGTCTAAATTTATCTTTTAGGTTAGTTTGACATTTAGTATGTATCACTTCCGGAGCTTTCAAAGTATTGAGTGGTCTAACGTTGCAAGAATTCAGTACTCCAGTTTGAATTTGGGTTTACATTTGCTTAGAGTCCAATGTGAAAATGAACTAAAATTCGATCTGAATTTCAATTATGTATTTGAAAACCTTCTTTCAACATCTCCTTGCAACGTCTCCTTGCTTGCATTATCAAATTCTCACTGAAAAAGAATTACTTTAAAACTTAGATCTCAGTGCTTAAACCAGTGACTAAATCGCAAAAACCTTTACCGTGGCTCAAATTTCTCCTATATGGACAGATTGACTGTTTTACTTTATATCATGAGATCGAATATAAAGTGAAAATTGGAGTGAAGAATGGAGACCGTGTGAGTATGTGGAGGACTAAATCGTTAACGTATATTCCAATAGATAATAATGAATGATGGAAGTAATGATCAGGTCTAGTTGCTTGATCTCATAGTCGAGTGATAAAAGTTAAACATTATGAAATCGATTTTGCCACAATCCATTTGCGATCTGAACAAGCAACTGTGTGACTCAAAGCTTGATGCGATATCTTTCGACTCACTTTCTTATTGTCGAATCAGTGAAGGACTTTTCTCATGAATTTTGATATTAGTTTTTCATGTCACAAACTCGAATTTTTAGAATGAAAGTAAGTCTGTCACCCCATAGAATAACAAACACATAATTGAGAAATCGTCATGTTTTACTCTTTAACTTTCAATCCACAATAACTCAAGAACTAAAATCAAGTTTATAGTCGTCCATTCAAGTGTCTTTGCTGCAATAAGTGTATTATTAGTCTACTTGAGTTCAAAAAAATTTGAAAGTTTTGCTTTTTATACCCCTCTAGTTAATTATCAAACACCGAATTACCGACGTATATTACCCAAAACGTACTAAAAATTTATAAAAGTCCAACAAAAATTTCGATTTAAGTCTGAAAAAGAGTACATCGGTCTTATAATTTTTTTATTCCTACTTTTCTCAGATAGGCCGGAGATTCATATAAATATTGAATAAATGAACTGATTAATCATCATTGGAATGTTAATATATCAACTGATAGTGTTGAAATGGCTACGTCACATGAAAATAAATTTTGTATCGACAGGTGATAATTTATTCATTTGCTTCTTAACTCTGTTTGAAAAAGCTGATAAAATAAGAAATAAGATTAAGTCAGGAGATTAAGAAGTAGTATCCCGAATCAGCTTCTGAAAAAATGATTAGACTACATGAATATGGACAAACCTTTTAACCTCCTCTTTCACGATTAAATTGATGATACATTCTATTTCTTAGAAACGGTTGTATAAAGGAAGACGTTGTAAAACTATAAAATTGGTTCCATACTTGCTTCCAACAAATAGCTTGAATGTACACAATTGTATATTAAATTCGCTCAAACGTTGATTTTTGAAAAGTTATTCAACATTAATTCCCTTATCAAATTAATCTACAACAATAAAATGCAATGAATATATTTTTTTTGGTTCTTTTGTTATGGTAACATTTACGTTTTCTTTTTTACTCCGCTTTAAATTTTTCAGTTTCTCTCCACATTTCAAAAACTCATCTATCAAAATAGTTTAGACCTGTCATTAGTAAGTTAAAAATTCATTACAGGTAATTAATACAGCAAGTCTTGATTTAGTCATCGTTTATAGGATATATACTAAAAAGTTGTTGGATTTTAAAAGGAAAAATGTTTGAGTAAGATTCCTTTGGGATTGGGTATTTTTAATTCCAAATTTTATATCCTTGTTAATTATTATCTTATCGTAAACTCTCTAGCACAAAATATTACAGCACAAAATCAAACTCCGAGTTTTTGATTTTATTTGTTACAAAAGACCACAAAATTATTATTAGGAATAGTCCTTAGTAATGCTACCATCTAGAATCGATTTGTTCTGGCTAATTCTCTCCTTCTCTCTTTATTTTTTCTCCCTAATTTATCTCTCTTTGTCTCTTGCTGTTAAATATTATAACTATTAATCAGTTATCATTCCCCACTTATCGAATGCAAATTACTACTAATATCTAATATATGCAAGTAGGTATATATTAATATACGTATATCTTCTATATATGTTGATAACCCCTCCTTGATTTCATTATCTAATCTATTATTATTTTATTATTGTACAAGCCCAATTATATATTATTTACTTTATCTTACGTAGATCTTATACTTTTTACTCCTATTCTTCTTTTATACTTTATCAATATATAAGTAGCATATATATACTCTATCATTTTCTTATTTAAATTTTTCAATTTTGAATTTTTCAGAAAACTTTATTAATTGATTATACTTTTGGTTTCATTTAATTTTCATTAACAATTATATTATCTACCTACTTATTATTAAGAACAGAAAAAAATAGAAAATTAATCAATCTTATCATCATTAATTAGTAAGACTTTAAATTTGAATTTACAACATATATCATCTAAATTCATACACTTTCTACCACCATTTACAAGCACTTATATATATATACTTACACTTATATCTATACTCATTATCAATTTGTTAAATAAACCTTGACTATCAAATTTCCAAAAATGATGTCAATGAAAACATTAGGTTCAAATAATTTAATAAAATCAATATTTTCAAAACAAAATGAATTAACAAAATCAGTTTCAACAATTTTAGATTTTAAAACAAATCCAAAACAATCAATTGATGATATAATAATAAGATCAGATAAAGAAATTGGTGGATTTTCAACTGTAAATTTTACTTATGATGAAAAAGAAAAATGTGGTCATTTTTTTGGAAATTTATCATTAGATTTACCTAAAAATAATCCAACTATTACAAGATCAGGTTATGCAATGTTTAGAACTAAAGATCAATCACAAAGTTGGCTCAGTGGTGATAAATATTGGGATTGGACTAATTTTTCAAGTTTAGTTATGAGAGTTAAAGGTGATAGAAGAAAATATTTAGTTAATATTCAAGCTAATACTCCTTTAGTTACTGATTTATTTCAACATAGATTATTTTTAAATCATCCTGGTCAATGGGAAACTATTGTTATACCATTAAATGATTTTGTAATGACTAATTGGGGTGTAATACAAGATGGTTCAGAATTAAATAAATCTGAAGTTAAAACTGTTGGTATTGGATTATTAGATAAACAATATGGTCCTTTTAGTTTAAAATTAGATTGGTTAAAAGTTATGACTGGTTCAGAAATTTTAAAAAATTCTGAAATTTTACATAATGAAAAATTAACTATATTAAATGATAATTATAATATTATTAATGAAAATGAAATTAAAAATCAAGATAGTGGTGCTTTAGGAACTGAACCAACTTATTTTAAAAAGGATTAATTTTTTTAAGATTAATGATACAATAAGAGGATACTTTAAAGCAGTTGATTTATCTGTTACAACACCACATCTAGTTATTTGTAATTGAAAGAGTATTTGGCAGGTCCAATTTAACTCATCAGTTAATCAAATAAACATCGAGGTTTTCTTTCCAATGGAAAAGTAAAATACTACTACGTTAAAGCGAATAAAGCAGCAAATTAGTAGCATGAATTAAACAATTCTATAGTATTAGCTTCATACTAGTTCTTTTTTGGTATCTATTTGTTTCTATAGTGCTATATTTATTTTTAAATAGTTTAATAAATAAAGATATTTAAAACGTTGAGAATTACTACGTAAAAACTAAGTATTTGCTTGTTGAGTATGATAAAAGCTGGACCATATTCACTACATATGTTACAATATTAGTTGGTCCTCCAATCTGAGCTCACGTGACTTTTCTCGTGACTAAATGCACGTGTGTATTTTTATAAGTAGGGTTTTTTTTAGTGTTAATAAAACATTTTTTACAACAAAAAGTTTTCAATTCTCTTTTTCACCTCTTTCTTTTGATTGACTACAACAACCAACAACTTATATTCATATCATTATAAATCAAAAATGGCAAGAGGCCCGTATGTTTCAAAATAGATTCTATTTTGAAAGGAAGACGAAAAGTAAGCAAAGATTTTTAATATTTTGCTGAAAATACAAAGTAAGCCCATGAAACTTTTTCCATGGCAGTACCAACTGATTCTGAATTTTTTGTACTTTGTTGTATGAAATTTCAGAATTGGTTTAGGAATTAGGGAGCCTTGTCTTGATTTATATTTGATCTTTCATCTTATGTTTTGAAGTTTTATTTCTGGGGTTCTAAATTTTTTCAATGTGTCATATTTTTTGATGAGGACCATAGTGGTTCGAGGGATATTTCATATTTGATATTATCATCTTCAATTCAAGTCTTGTATAAGAGCAGGGACCTTGTATATTTGGGGATGAGATAGAATGAAGAGTATTTTGAAAGATACTATTGATTCGATAGTCAATTGTCACAAAATTTAGGTATCTTCATTAAAGCTTCAACGATGAAAGATTAGATATAGATCTCGTACTGTAGTGTTCCCTATATTCCTCTTTTCAAGTCTTCCTTCAACTTCAATCCTTGAATTCGTTAACTAACCAACATATAGAAAGAAACATTTAAAAAGATTAGCAGCTCCACATCATTGGATGTTGGATAAATTATCTGGTGCTTATGCTCCAAGATCATCAGCAGGTCCACATAAATTAAGAGAATCATTACCATTAATTGTATTTTTAAGAAATAGACTTAAATATGCTTTAAATGGTAGAGAAGTTAAAGCTATATTAATGCAACAACATGTTCAAGTTGATAAAAAAATTAGAACTGATTCAACTTTTCCAGCTGGTTTTATGGATGTTATTACTTTAGAAGCAACAAATGAAAATTTCAGATTAATTTATGATGTTAAAGGTAGATTTACAGTTCATAGAATTTCAAATGAAGAAGCTAATTATAAATTAGGTAAGGTTAAAAAAGTTCAATTAGGTAAAAAAGGAATTCCTTATGTTGTAACTCATGATGGTAGAACTATAAGATATCCAGATCCATTAATTAAAGTTAATGATTCTGTCAAAATTGATTTAGATACTGGTAAAATTACTGATTTTTTAAAATTTGATACTGGAAAATTAGTTATGGTTACTGGTGGTAGAAATATGGGTAGAATTGGTGTTATTACTCATAGAGAAAAACATGAAGGAGGTTTTGATTTAGTTCATATAAAAGATTCTTTAGATAATACTTTTGTAACTAGATTAGGTAATGTTTTCGTTATTGGTGAAGAACATGGAAAACCTTGGGTTAGTTTACCAAAAGGGAAAGGTATTAAATTATCTATTACTGAAGAAAGAGATAGAAGAAGACAACAACAAGGTTTATAGAATGGGTTAGGGTTAGATTGAGTTTTTTTTAGTTTCAAGCATTTATATTGTAATATTATTTTCATACATTTAATACTGAGCTTGTAGGATTCGTCAAATTCTTTATACTGCTCTAAGATTCATATGTCCTCTCTTTCCAGTGATATTGAGTATGTCTACAAAGCCATGTAATAAAAGTGATTGTTACTTTCAAAACGTGTTTCAAATTTGACTGCAAAATAATAATTTGTTAACTTGCTTTCAATATTACACAAAACCTAATATATGTAAGAGCATTTGGATCTTGATTTGAGCGGAGTTTAAATTTTCAGTTATCTAGTCATTACATATTACTTTTAAGCTCAATTGAATTAATTCCAAACTACATTCGTTAATCAAAAATGACATCAAGATATAGAGTAGAGTATGCATTAAAATCACATCGAAGAGACGAATTTATAGAATGGATTAAAGCACTATTAGCAGGTCCGTTTGTATTACATGCAGATATAGAAAGTTTTGATTCAGAATTCCCAGAATTATATAATATATCAGAAGATTCAGATATTTATTTAAAAGAACATGAAAAAGTTATTGCAAAAGATTGTCAAAGAAGATATTTAGAAATTTTCAAAGATGTTGAAAATTTAATTCAACATACTATTTTAATTGATGAACTTAATGATAAAAATCCAGAAAGAAATTCAAGTAGTAGATTAAGAAATTTAGTTCCTTCATTAGGGAAATTTTTTACACCCTTACCTTTAACTGAAGCATTTTTAGTTGAAGATGAAAGAAGAGCAATAAGTAAAAGAAGATTAGTTAGTCCTTCATTTAATGATGTTAGAATGATTTTAAATACTGCTCAAATTATGGCATTAACTAAAATTTATAAAGATAAAGCTAAAGCTCATTTGAAACTTATAACATTCGATGGAGATGTAACTTTATATGAAGATGGTCAATCACTTAATGAAAATAGTGCAGTTGTAACAAGATTAGTGAAATTATTAAAATTGGATTTATTTGTTGGAGTAGTTACAGCAGCAGGTTATCCAAATCAAAGTGGAGCAGAAAAATATCATGAAAGATTACAAGGATTAATAGATTATTTCAATAGTGAAAATTGCATATTGAGTGATAGACAAAAGGAAAATTTACTAGTAATGGGAGCAGAATCAAATTATTTATTTCGTTATAATAATGAAATGAAAGGTTTAAAATTTATACCAAGTGATCAATGGTTATTACCACAAGTTAGAAGTTGGGATAATAATAAGATAGTATACATAATGGATACAATATATCAACATTTACTTCATTTGAGAATGAAATTTAATCTTGAATCAACAACAACAATTATTAAAAAGGAAAGATCAGTAGGAATAATACCAAATGAAGGTCATAAAATTTTAAGAGAACAATTGGAAGAAATGGTATTAAGTTGTTCAAATAAATTAAATATTATATTAAGAGGTTCAAAAACATCTTATTCTGATTCAAATGAAGCTTTAATACAATTAAGAGATATAAAAGTTTGTGCATTTAATGGAGGTAGTGATGTATGGGTAGATATAGGAGATAAAGCTCTTGGTGTTGAATCCTTGCAAAAATATCTTTGTCAAGATCCAAGTAATGAATTTTGTCCAATAACAAAAGCAGAAAGTTTACATATTGGAGATCAATTTGCAAGTTTAGGTGCTAATGATTTCAAAGCAAGATTAAGTGCTTGTACTGTATGGATTGCTAATCCAGCTGAAACAGTAGCCATACTAGATGATTTGATAAATTTCATCGATGAAGCTTGAATGAAATATAGAATAATTTTATAGAGTCTAATAGAAGAAAAATTTACTAAATGCAAAATAAGTGTTTCATTACATGGTCCGTTATTAATGATTCAATGATATGGGAATTCCATAAATAATTGGAGCGGCACCATTCAAGTATTTCAAAACACAAACATCCCTACTTTTTCTAATAGAATTTGCTAAGTGTTCATTATTCTCTTGATTGTTCTTGGGAAATAATCCCCATTTTTCAAACATCGAAATTGTAAATGCATCTATATCTTTATCCGTCACGTCCCATAAATTGACTAATATAGCTGAGGATTTACAATTCAACCAACTTAAAACTAAACCCAGTGGTTCAAATTTCCCATTATCTTGTATTTCGCCAGATGAACATCCTATTAGGAAACTAGGAGGTAAGCTTTGATTTTTTGTTGCTTTTATTAAATCTGAGATTTTTATATATTGTTCACAACCTCCATGTCCTATGTAAATGAATAAATCAGAATTTAAAATATTTGAGACAATTTCAACTTCTTTAGGTTTTGATCCTATTATTCCTTTCCAATTTTTCTGTGTTTCCATAAATGGTCTAAATCTACTTTCACTTGATTGTAAATCACCACCAGGATTGACGAGATAGTAAACATTTGATGCTATTGTCTTGGTTGGATTTTTTAAAGTTTCTAGAAGCATAGATATACTTGGCATTCTTGAGACAGATTTATTTCTCAAACAATTTAGTGATTCCCATGGAAAGAATGAACAACGACTACTTGGAATTAATATAATGTGTGAGTTATCATCTGTTCTTAAATTTGGATATTTTTCATATAATTCTTGTAATGCTTGATGGATCTTTTCCATACTGAATGTCTTATTAATCTCAAGATGAAATTGTAGTAATTCAAAGAGATAATTCAACAAATCATCAACAAGTGCTCGATCATACTGTTCCAAGCCGTAAAAACACTTATACACAAGCTCGTTCAAAGCGATTGTCAGATTGATTTTCACCGATAGATTTGCTTGTAAAATTTGAATCAATTCACTTCTGAAAAGTTGATAATCATTCTCATCATTTAAAGTTGAGAATATTGATTTAAATCCACCAAACCAATAATTCTCAACGTGTTCACATAATTCTTGTAATTCATAATTCAAATTAAATCTTTTTCTCCACCATTCTTTTCTATCTTCACTTGTTTTAACTAAGGAAGTGGTTGAATATTGAGTAGATTTTCTATTATTTGCAAATATGGTTTTGAATTTTAATTTTAATTCTTCAAAATTTGATACTTTTATTGACTCTCGTTCTTCAAACCTTGACAAAGAAAGTCTTAATAAAGTTGGGGTATTATCGAACTTTGACAATAAAATGTCACCAGTTTCCTCACAAATATCGATGGTTATAATTTTCCAATTTGATGGTAGCTGATTGTTTAATTGATCTTTAAATGTTGAGTAAATTTTCAAGTAGTCATTGGTATGATCGATGCTAAGTTCAGGAATGTGGCCTATTTTGTTTATTGATGAAAGAGCTCTATTATTTTGAAATGGCTCAAATTTAACTAAATCTTGTATGAAAAATAGTTGATAAATCAAATCTTTCCCCTTATATGCACTAATTGAAGCTATTATGTGAAGAGTTTTGGAAAGCAAGTAATAATATTTTCTTCTCTGAATGATGGACATTTTTGAACTTTGAGACATCTTCAATAACTGATCTTTAATTTTACCAAGTTTTACAAAATTATTCATTGTATTCTGGTCCAACACTATCTCACCGCTTGTAACTGATGGGAAAACTTGTACCGAGTTTGGAAATGTGACCGTAGTTGCAAAGCTACTCAACTCTTTTGTACATTTTTTCAAAGAAAGTTCGAGCTTGACTATTTCATCATGAATTGGTACCGTAAAAAATTGAAGAAACTTATATTTCTTTATTTCGTAGTGACTTTCTACGATATTTTCTGAATCAAACTGATAAAAATGAGGAATGTCTTTCGTTTGGGTTGATTCTAATAATTGTTTCATATATTGAACAGTTTTATTCTCCGAAACTTGATCACATTCCACAACAATTGTCTCTGAAATTTTATTTGTATTCAACAAAGAAGCATAAATCCTGATTTTGTAAGAATTAATTTGGTTCACAATTGGTATTTGATGAGTTTCGTTTAACTTTTTCCACTCTTTCAAAAACGCATAGATATTCTTGGACAATCCTAAATCAATTAACTTCTCGATTGCCAAATCATATGCCTCGAATAACAAATGACAACATTCCCACACAATATCATCATTATCAAATTTTTTTGTAATATTGGGGCAGTTATGAATAATTGATTGTAATGATTGAATAGCATTCTTTATGTTTGAGAAAGATAAAACCAAGTCATTTGAATTTAAATGAGATGCTAGAATTTGTAACTTGGCTAAAATAATATAATTTTTCATCTTATCAACGAGTGGTAATGACTTGGAAGCTGACATATCAAATTCTGGTCTCAGTTTGACAACAGATGTCAATTCTTGAAATTTTTGAATAGCTAAATCATAGCTTTCAATTTTGCACAAATATGCTATTCGTTGAAGTTTATAGTCAAGTACGTTTTGAAGACTCAAGGACTTGGCATTTTTCATCAATGCATGTATATTGTCCAAACACTGATTCCAATCCGAATGAAGCGATAATCTATAGCTGCAATGACACATTTCAAATTCCAAAAATAATTTGAATGGGTCGTTGAATTCATTTTCTCTCAAAGTGTTAATCAAATGATATAATTCACTGGTCATTCCATTGTATTTGAGACCCAAGATTATTTGCCTCGCCATGACATGCTCAGTTTCATTATGAAATTTTGTGCATTGTTGTAAAACATTGACACACCTTAATAAAATATCTTGATTCCAATTTGATGATCCTAACATTTTATATAATTCTAAACCAGAAGCTATAAGGAAATTGGGTTCCAAAATGCTAATTTCAGCGTCATGATCAATATTGTTTACATTGTAGTATGCAAGAATAACTCGAGTGTTGTTGACATCCTTTACAATACTCATTATTGAATTGTAAAATATAGTTTTTTGATGTCTCTTGACCAGGACGTCTTTATAGGTTAATAATCCCAATACGTATGAAATTTTTGAATGCTCCTCAAGCTGATTGAAACATGGCAAAAGGTTTGGGAATTTTAGGCAGAGTTTATAAATGCAACCTATCACTGCTTTCTTTGCGGGACATGATTGTAATACAGTCAAAAAAAGTTTTGAATCAATGTGATTTAATGTGTTTAATTTCAGTATAAGTCTTTCCAAATTGTCATCATTTGGCCATTGCCTCACTATTTCACATTCCCGAGTGACTGACAAATCTAAAATAATTTCATTGTTGGTCTTTTTCCCTAACTGAAGTAATAGGGTACTTAAGTTTTTCAACTTTTTCTCAAGTTTAAAATGATTGAATATCTCATATAGTTTTTCCAAGGAGTGAAATGAATCTTTTTCCAAATGTTGAGAAAAGTATTTGGTAATTGAATCTAAGATTTCTAGATGAAGTGATGATAATTGTTTGATTGAGTTTTTGGAGCCAATAAAAAATTTTAAAATTCCACTTGTTGAAGCGTCTGTTAACTCCATTTTCGACAAATTGATCAAAAAGTCCTTATTTATAATTGATTTATTGTTGAAAGTTATAGTGAAATCGCTTGACCGTCGATTTGTAACTTTTTGCTGTGGTGTTGTATCGAGTAATTTGCGAGATAATATATGAATATTTTCAATAGATTTGGAATCATTAAGGAAAGGTTCGACCCCTGCTAAAACAGTTATTTCCTCGATCTTTTCACTATTTCCAGTAATTTCCATTAATTTAATCTTCAAACATGAAACTTCTAACTCATACCCTATGCCCAACTTTTCAGTTATTTTGATGAATGCGTTTAGTAATTTGATGCAATTGTTCGTGTACTTATTTTTGTTTCCATCATTTTTGAAAATCCACTGTCTCAAGTTACCCGTTGATAAGAATAATGACGGGACTAACTTTAAAAGTTCAATATCTATTTCTTGTTTGATCAAATTTTGTACTAGCCATTGCAAGGTATAAAAATGAAATGCTATTATTATTTGACCCAATTGCTCGTCACAAGCTTTGTACGGTATGCCCTGGATTAGTGTCTTTTTATCAATTGTTTGACATTCAATATTTAAACTGTAACAAATTTGTGAATATGAGCTGACAAGTTGATCTGAAATTACGTCTATTTGTTTCAATTCGAATAACCTTACGATGAATAATTGGTGTTTTTTTAGTACTCCTAACCAATATGTAAAATTTTTGGAGTAAATTGAGTACAAAAATTGTAATTTAATATGTATTGATTGTAAATTGTTAATTTCGATTTTATTTAAGGATTCGTTTAATGAAGTAATACATGATGATTCTAAGGTTTTGATGTCATATTTTGGTAAGTTTAAGTTTTTTGATGGTGATAATGGTTTTAAATTTTGCTGCTGAACATAGGTTAGTAAAGTTTGATCTAAGCTATCCATCTGATCACAGCTTGAGGTCTTAATATTCGTAATCGTGATCTTGAATATAAAAATGAAATGAAACTTAAATAATAATATCAAAGAACAAATTTAAACGGAAAAAGGTAAACAACAGGACCTACCAAATGAGCCGTATATGCTACCACTTTTGTGCGCTTTTTTAGACGTCTTGAAAATTTTCAATTCAATAGTGATTTGATCAAGTCAAGTCAAACATCAAGACGAACTTCGAATATATCCACAATGTTTAGATCACTAATAAGAACCTCATTTATACAGCCGAACTCAATTATACATTGCACCAAACCATTAACCAAACCAGCATATCAAATCACCTATAAATTCTTTTCACAATCATCCACAAATTATAAAACAAATACATCAACCCGAACTAAAGAAAATGTACATGACTTAAAAACATTCCTAGAATTAATAGGACGTAACTGTGTGGAACATCTTGATGCATTCGAAGGAGATTTGAACAAATTCATAGAGACTCCAAGCAAGAAAATGAAAGAAATAGGAATTGATACAAGAACAAGAAGATATCTTTTAAGATGGAAACATAAATTTGTAAATAATTTAGAACCTTTAAGGGAACATAAAAGAGGCAAGAAAAAGAATGGAGGAGAAAGAAAAGCTAAAACCGTCATTGCTAAAAGAAAAGCGTTACAAAGATTGGAAGATAAAGAAAAATTCAGTCAGGAAGAAATGGATGCAGAAAACAGAGGTGAAAGATTGTTTTAAGAAAGTGAAATTCATATTTGTAAATAGATCATCATTATTGTGTAACGTCATTTTTACGAAACAAAATGTCTTCATCGGATTGTAAATTTCAAATTAATTCATCATAGTAAAATTAAACATAGGATCATATATTCTCTATAAATTCGACTGATCAATGTTCATTATCAAGGAGTTGTTTAGTAATTACACAATTTCATTATCAATGTCTAACCATTATATCATTTAAAGAAAAATTCCTTATAATAAATTTTTTGCTTTAAATTCATTTAATAATGAATTACCTAATCTAGCTGGTGATTTTTCAACTTTGACACCTGCTGATTCTAATGCGGCAATCTTTGAGTTAGCATCACCTTTACCACCTGCAACAATAGCACCGGCATGACCCATTCTTCTACCTGGTGGAGCCGAGATACCAGCAATGAATGAAACTACAGGTTTAGCTCCTTCTGGTCTAGTTAAATTGTGTTGTTTTAAGAATTCAGCTGCTTCTTCTTCAGCACTTCCACCAATTTCACCAATTAAAATTATACCTTCAGTTTCTGGATCTTTTAAGAATAAAGTTAAAGCATCAATGAAATTAGTACCTGGGAATGGATCACCACCCATACCAATAACTAATGATTGACCTAAACCAACAGCTGTAGTTTGAGCAACTGCTTCATAAGTTAAGGTACCTGATCTTGAAATGACACCGACTCTACCTCTTTTATGGATACTTGATGGCATAATACCAATTTTACATTGATCTGGTGCAATGACACCTGGACAATTTGGTCCAACTAATCTTGTTTTATCTTGAGTTTTTAAAATTTGAGCAATTCTGACCATATCTTTTTGTGGAATACCTTCGGTAATTGCAACAGCTAATGGGATTTCAGCACTAATTGCTTCTTCAATTGCTGCAGCGGCAACTGGTGGTGGAACAAATATACCAGTAGCAGTTGCACCTGCTTCTTTTATAGCTTCGGCTACTGTACCGAAAACTGGTCTATCTAAATGTTTAGTTCCAGCTTTTTTTGGGTTGATACCACCAACTACTTGTGTACCATATGCAATTGCTTGTTCTGCGTGGAAAGTGGCTTGTCTACCAGTAAAACCTTGATAAATGACTTTTGTATCTTTATTGATTTTTAAATTTGGAATAGTTGATGCATAATTTTTAGCAGGTGCGGTTGATTTGAAACCACGAATGAATTGTTTACTCAACATTGTTCAATATAATTCAATTGATGTGTAATGATAGCAAAAGTAGGAAGTGTTGATGAATTGAATCTATTTCCGCTATGTTTACTGTGTTTTATAAAAAAATTTAGAATTTTGATTTGTTGAACCAAAAAAAAAATTAGAGTGAAAAAAAAATAATTATAGAAGAGAACGTTGTTTATCGGTTTAAAATTAACAACCGAAATGAATTTGTAAGTGAAGCTCAACCTGAGTGTAAGCCAAACATCGATTGATCTGGGATCCTGAGGCTTATTTCCTCCAGTTGAAAGTTGATCTCCCGATCTAAGAACAAATCGAGTGTTACTTGACGTAATACTTTTGTTTACTTCATTTAAAAATTCTGAAACCAGGACTCGGAGAAAAATTTCTCTAAGCACAAATTTCAAAAGAAAATATTTGATAATTCTGAGAGCAAATCCTACATCGTGAATAATTAAAAGTAGGTCCTGATTATGTAGAAACTATGGGCTTTGATTTCATGGTCCATCTGCGTCGTATAAGAAGTGTAACAATTATTGGTGAAAGATTTTGATTAATGATTGAGACAATTAAGCATGCAGCACGAGCCTAAAAAATCAATACTTACCTTCCGGATTCAAGATCGTCAGAACAATCGTAGATCTTCTCTGCGTAGCTATTTGAATTGAACTTGAAACATTGGAATTTCTAAAACCAATTTTGCAGTTAAAATTCAAGTAGTAATTGATCTTTATCTAAATTCTGATCTGAAATTTGTTTCATCGAAGTTAAATTAATGCATTATGAAAAGCTCTGACCACTGAGGTAAGATCGTTACGTCTAGCATAACAATCATTCATGGAATTATCTAAGCTCAATGATGCAATAAGTAGGTCGCGAAGAAAAATTAGTGTTGCAAAATTGTATCAAAGAATGCATTGAGATCAAAAAAACATTAACGAACGAGTTTCAAATAAGAAAAAATAATTGATGAAACAACATCAACATCAGCCAAAACAAAGCCTATAACAATCAATCATTCATTAAATGCTGGAATCATTAAATCCACCAACTTCACCTCCAGATATAGCTACAGATCCACCAACACCATTACCTTCATCACAAGCTGATTTCAATCTACATTCTGAACCACCAGAAGAACCAGAAGAAATAGAAAATGGAACGAAACAAGATGATGAAGAACATATAAACAAAAAACAAAAACCCAATTCAACAGCCGCCACAACTGAAACTACTCCAGTACCGACATCATCAACTACCACAACAACTAATCCACCAAAAAAGACAAGTGCTGAACAATTAAAACGAAGAAGAGAAAATAGACAAAAAGCAGCAGCAGCATTAGCTCAAAATTTAAAAAATTCAGGAGTTGCAAGATATGAACAAGAAAATGGATTTGGATTAACAAGTATTAAACCAATTGCATTATTAAATCAAAAAAATTATTATACAGAATATTTAAAAAAAGATGAACAAGTAAGTTTTATAAGAAATTGGAGATATGAAAGAGATTTAGCTGCAAAATTAAAAAAATTAAAACAAAGTGGTGGGAATGAAGAAGAAATTAAAAAAAATTTAGAAGAAATTAAAAATTTTGATGATTTTGATTTAAATAATATTGAAAATGAGTTAAAGAAGAAAACTGATGTTGTTGTTGATGATGATGATGATGATGATGAAGAAGGTGAAAATGAAACTGAAGAAGTAAGACAAGAAAAAGCGAAAATTGGAGAAGATGTAATAGTGTTACAGCCTGGATCTACTTATATAAGAATTGGAAGAGCTACAGATGCTGTTCCAAAAATAATACCGAATGTTATAGCAGTTAGAAATAATAAACCTAAGTTAGATGTAATTGCACCTGAAAGACATATAGATGAAGAACATGATAAAATTATAATAGATGAAGATTTTGATGAACAAAGAGCTTTAGTATCAAAAGATTTTAGAGCTAGAATGAGATTTTATAAAAGAAGAATAATACCGAATTCAAGAGAAACCGTTGCAGGATATAATAAAAAACAAGAATCCGAAAAAATACCAGATCATAATGATCCAAATAAAAAAGAATGGATAAAACCTGATTCTTCAAAAAAATTTTATGCTGGAGAAGATGCTTTAAAATTAATTTTAGAAGATGGTTGGAATTTAAGATATCCAATGATTAATGCTAATTTTAATGAATATTCAAAAGATTATAAATCTCGACAAGAAATCTTGGGAGATTTAACAAATATTATAAAAGATTCTTTACAAAAATTATTAGATATAAATGATGTATCTAATTTAAAAGTAATGCTTATTATACCTGATTTATATGATAAAACTTATGTTGAAACTTGGAGTGATTTATTATTAAGATTTGTTGGATTTGGAAAATTAGGTATACTTCAAGAAGCAGTAGCTGCTACATTTGGTGCAGGTGCATCAACTGCATGTATAGTTGATGTTGGAGCACAAACTACAAAAATAAGTTGTGTTGATGAAGGTATGATTATAAATGATTCAAGAATTTTATTAAGATATGGAGGTGATAATATAACAGAAACTTTTGTAAAATTAATACTTGAAAATTGGTTTCCTTATAAAGATATTAATTTATTAAATTCATATGATTGGGAATTAGCTAAAAATTTAAAAGAACAATTTATTACATTTCAAGATGCAGATATAGCAGTTCAATTATATAATTTTTATAAAAGAAATCCATTTCAACAAACCGAAAAATTTGAATTTAAAATATTTGATGAAGTTATGTTAGCTCCAATGGGATTATTTTTCCCACAATTATTTCAATTACAAAAAATTCCCAAAAAAAATAAATCACTGAATCCTTCCATTTTTAGTTCAACAAAACCAAGTAATATAAGATTAAATCATTTATTCCCCAAAGCGTTAGATCAATATAGTGGTAAATCAAGTAATCCTAAACTGAAAAGTCAAGATAAATTAAAAACAAATTTAAATTATTGTGATTTAGATGAAAGAAATTTATTATTAAGACTTATAGATAATGATAATGAAGAAGAAAAAGAAGATAATAATAATTTAAAAAAAATTGAAAGATTTAATAATAATTTAAATTTAAATAAAACACCAATTGAAAAAGCAATAGTTGAATCTATAACAAATGCAAGTTTATCAAGTGATATATCAAAAATGAAAAAATTTTATGATAATATTTTAATTGTTGGAGGAGGATTAGCAAAAATTAATGGTTATGATTTAATATTAGCTGATAGAATTAATATATGGAGACCTAAATTTTTATCAACTACATCATTTGATTCAATAATGGATCATTTAACAAGTGAAGTTAGAAAAAATACTTTAAAAAAGCGAGAATTATTAGATGAAGCAATAAAAGAAGCAAAAGAAGCAAAACAATTAGCAAAAGAAGAAGAAGCTGCTGCCAATGGTGAAGATCCTCAGCCAGAACCACCACAACAACAACAAGATGAAGAAGAAATTGAATTATCTCAAGAAATTCTTGATTCTATAGATTCACAAACAGAATTAAATTTAGATATAAATTATTATGATCAAATTTCTGAAGAAGGTAATCATATACCAATAAATATTTTACCAACACCAAGAGAATTTGATCCTTCTATGTTAACATGGAAAGGTGGATCAGTTTATTCAAGATTAAAAGTTGTTAATGAAATGTGGATAAATCAAAAAGATTGGGATTTATTAGGTAGTAGAAGTTTATATTATAAAAGTATATTTAATTATTGAAAATTCTTTCAATAATAAAAACTATATATATGGATACTTTGTAATATACAATTCACATCTACACCATTACTTATAAATTAAAAGTAAATTATGAATATCGTCTAACCTCTCTAATAGCGTTCTAAAGAGATAAAAATATTAAAGTGGGGAAATTAAGACGAAAAATTTAATTTTTCATTCGAATGTTTCACAAAATTTCCGGTCTAAAATAGAAAGTTTAATGCGAAAAAAATCAAAAATTAAGACGAAGTAGTGAGAAAAATTATTATTAATTAGATACTGAAACAAATCTTATAAGACCAATTTTTAATGAGCAAAGAACCCTACATCTTCCAATTTTCATCATTTCTACTGATGAATAAAGTGTCTCGGATGCTTTGCTCTGTTTGACCTCTAATTTGATCATCTTTTAACTGAAATCCCCGACCGCAATATCTGAACCTTCAATAGTTTTAATTCCAAGATTATATGATAACACAAAATTTGATTACGGTAAGTACTTAAATTTCATTTTTTCTTAGGATTAATTTGAAAAATTTATCGGAATATTCGCCTCGATTATTTATAAATAATTTAAACAGGATAAATTAGCAGAAAGAGTTCACCTTTATTGGGGGATTGGATTTTCATTCCAAGAGTTGGTTTTAGTCGTATTCTCTATCTACTTTATTTCAAAGTATTTTACCTGTAAGATAATGTGTATACATAAAATCTTTGTAATATATTTATAATAGATAATCATGTTAATTATTATTTCATTTTTTATAGTACGATTTTGTGTTATATAAGTTACTTACCAAATATTATTTTATCTGATTATTGTTCGTAAATATTTATAAGAATGATTATTAAAACTAGATTCTTAAAAGTAAATAGTAAAGAAGGTTGGTGTTATAAGTCAAGACAAGTAAGATAGTGTCCTAACTTACTTGCTTAGAAGTAATTGATGCTACTTTGAATGAGATCTATAGTGTATATGAGATCCCCATAAAAATTTGTACTAAAAAATAAGATACGGCTAATTGACATAAAAAATGCACTAATAATGAAAGGGTTAAAAATAATATTTTTTAGGTAAGTAATATTATATAAACAATTACTACATATAACCACTAATAAATTTGATGATACAAGCAAATCAATTTCTAGAACCAAGACATATAACTGAAGAAAGTAGATGGCTGATACATAGATGACAGTATCACTTTAATAAAATAAATCCTATTGCTCCGACACATATTTATTGGATTCTAAACTCATTTTGTATAGAAGTACTAATAATAATAGTATACACAAAATCAAATTTATTAATTAGTTAGACTAACTTAGTAAAATAATTAAATAGTACAATACATAGACTAATAATATGAGTTATTAATTTACAACCATTTTTATTAAAACCAAATACCAATTACACTTCTTTTTCAAATATCTTATACCAATATATACTCATTTAAAGCTATCTTTTATACTTATTGAATCCTTACTATCTCATTAACTATTCAAATCAAACTAATCAATCACAATTCTAGAGAGATTTTATAACTTTTTGCATCATTTTATATGTCTAATATAAAAATATCCACATTAAATCCATATACAATAAATAATAATAATAATGATATTACTACTACTACTACTAATAAAAACATATTATCACTTCCAATTGCAATACAACTAAAGTTAAATAATGATATAATACAACAAATCAAAGAATTAAATAAATTAAATGGTTTAAAAACTGTCAAATTAATAGTAAAAGATGGTAAATATGTATGTATTTTTATATCATAATACTTTAAACTGAAAGGTGAATTACTAACAAATTTATGTTTGAAAAGTCTATAAAAATTACTGAAGAAGTTCAATATCCTTGTTTAAGTCAACCTGAAAATTTAAATGTTGATATTTATTCATTAAATAACGAAAGTTCAATAAAAAATTCAAATTTTAATTATGGTGGAAGAGTTTCAACAAAATTAACAGTTATAACAGATTTAAAAAGAATAAATCAATTAAAAAATTCAAAATCTCAAAAAATTCAATCTTCAATACCAAGTCCAAAATTTATATCAAGTCCGAGATTTAATACTTCTTCAAATCCTAGTCCAACTATAACTCCATTAACTTCACAAAATTCCACACCATCATTTTCACCACTAAATAATTCAATTGAAACCACTTCACAGAAAAGGGAGAGATCCATTACTCCAATCCCTTCATTAAATGATACTTATTCAATATATTCACTGACTTATAAAACTAATCATTTTAAAATAAATGAAAATGATACTGAAATTTCAAAATTAAAAAAATTATTATATCTAGTTGCATTAGGTCCAATTTCAAATGAAAATATAATTAAATTATTAAATTATAAAGAAATAGAGGAATGGATACAAAAATATTGTCAAATTTATAATAAAAATGATATTTTTATACAAAATGATAAATTTCCATATATTGAAAATTTAAAAAATTCTAGCTTATATATTTTAAAAGATAAATCTTATAAAGAAATTATACCATTAAATTGGAAAAATTATGATGAAATTGAAAAAAATTTAATTTTTAAAAATATTAATAATGCATTAACAAGATTAGGTTATTCAAAAACTCATCCATTAAGAAATAAAATTATACAAATTGATAACTTGGATAATAATTCAAATCTACCTCAAAATCAAATTAAATCAACAAAACTTGGTGGTGGATTTTTAATAAGTAAAGAAATTAAAAATAAAAAGAAAAATGGTGATAATACTATAAGTGGAACTACAAGTCCCGTATCTAAATCTAAATCTTCAACTCCAATATCTACTCCTTCAAATACTCCAAAATTAAATCAATCTTCACAATTTAATGGTCCTAAAATTTCAAAACAAGATCAACTTTCAACTTCTTCATCATCATCATCATCAAGCATTAAAACACATAATACAAAACCATTAAATAGTTTGAAATCTAGATCAGTTTCTCCTAAGGTTAACAATAGTGTTTCCACTAAGAAGGAGGAATCAAAAGGGGATCTGTCACTGCATTCACTGAAAAGGCAACAAACCTCAGTAAATACAAAACCTAATTCAGTTACTAAAAATATTAAATCAGCATCGCAAACAACACCTGTCAAAACAAACCCTAATTTAGTTGCTGAAAATACTAAATCATCATCACAAATATCACCTGTCAAAACAAAATCAAATTCAACTGCTGAAAATGTTAAATCATCATCACAAATATCACCAGTTAAAACGAATCGTGATAATTCGACTTCAAATAAAATTGAAAAAACCGTATTAAATAAAACATCACCTAAAAAAGAGGAAAGTCTTGATCATAAATCTTCCACTAAATCCTCCAAAACTTCTACTAATGCTTCACCAACAAAACGTCTAGCATCACCAATCAAATCTATTGAGACTAAACCGAAACCAAAATCAACATCCAGCGCTAGCAATACAATTTCAACTTCCTCAAAAGCTCTAGCATCACCAATCAAATCTATTGAGACTAAGCCAAAACAAGAATCAACAACTACTGAAAGTAAAACAATTTTAACTTCATCAAAACCTCTAGCATCACCAATCAAATCTACCGAGTCTAAGCCAAAACCAAAATCAACATCCGTTGAACGAAATACAATTTCAACTTCATCAAAACCTCAATATGTCGAACCCTCCAAACATAATTTTCCGATCACATCAACGACACCCATTGCATCATTATCAATTACTACGGATAATTCATCAGTTAAAAATCAAGAACTTATGAGAAAAAGAACTTTCTCAAATACATCAACATCATCAATAAATTCAAATACATCATCAATATTACTGAATATATCGGATGATGAGCCTTTGAATACCAATCAAAAAAGAAGAAAATCAATTACATATACTTCACCTCCTTCATCATGTGAAGATGAAATGATTATGCCAATTACTATTTCATTACCAAAAAGAAACAAGAGAACTAAAAAGGAAAATTCAATTATTAATGATAAAATTAATGAATCTGAGGAAATTAATGAATCATTACCATTGAGTAAATTAAATAAACAAAAATTTTATGTTCATTCTACTACGAAAGAAAATAATGAATTAAATGTTTCTGATTCAAACAATGAAAATAAGGGTTCAAAAGTTAAATCAGAGGAGATCAACCCAAGCTCAAATGATTCAATCAAATTTAATAACAAATCACAATCACCAAAATATTTATCTTTTAAATCATATATAAGTAACAATCATAATGAAAATAATGAAAATAAAAATAAATCAAATTCAAAAATCAATGAATCAAGAAACTTAACCAAATCCACAACTCATGACGATTTAGAAATAAATAAACTACAATCAAATGAACTAAATAACAAAAGTAACACAACAAATTCTACATCAAATACAAATTTTAAAACAACTCCTCAAGTCAAAGTTCCAGTTAATTTACCTCAAAAACCTCAATCATTTCAACATTTAGATAATCATAAAACTAATAAGATTAATACCTCGACACCAGTGAAAAAGTCAGAGCCAATTAGTGAACCAAAACCAGTAAAGGAATCAACACCAATATCATCATTACCTCAACGTCCATCTGGTCCTAAAATAAGACCAAAAGGTCCATCAAGACCAGCTGAAGACTCTAGAGATAGAGAATTAGAAAGAAATCGAAATCGGGAATTAATTGATCATTATATTCCACAGCCAAAATCAACAAGCACTTCAAATTTAAATTCAACCTCGACTTCAACACCACCACCAATATCACCAAGACCCATTTCCAATTCTTCTTCCACCACATTAAAAAGAAGTTATCAAGAATCTCAATCTCAAAAAAATGAAGAAGATAAAAACAACAATAAATCTTTTACAGCACTATCAAGTTATGGTAATGAAAGATATAATGATGATACAACCCAATCAAATTATGGTAATGAAAGATATAATGAAAGATATGAATCAACAACACATTCAAATCATGGTAATGAAAGATATAATGATAGATATGAATCAACTACAAATAATAATAATAGAATAAATTTAAAAAGAAAAAAAATAATGAATTACTAGCATATCACGATTTTCGGTATAGATATATAGATATAAGAATTTTCATAGAATGAACGACTGAATGAAATTCGATTTCTTCTTTTCCTTTATCCTATAAGGCTATTCATAAACTTTCAAAGATACTAAGAATTAACTACTATCTTTTTCCCCTGCTGTTAATGAAAATCTCTTATTTTTTTTAGTCATAATATGATTCAAGGTTTTTTTTCCAAATTATGACTTTAATCAGCGTATATAGTATACTTAAAAATAATACTTTCAAAATTGAACAGTTGACTGAAATAACTAGCAGGATACGTTAACATCAAAAGCAATTCCCACGCTCGAAGTTTCTTCGTTTTCAAACCTAATAGACTATCAGATTTGGAAATCTTCCTTGTTGTTGTATAAAATCTTCTCTGATGTCTAAATAATATAAAATCTTCTCTGATGTCTAAATAATATTTTTATTTAGACATCAGAGAAGATTTTATACAACAACAAAGAAGAGTTTCAAACAGCTTTTGCCTCATTGAAGAAAGTTTCATTTGCACCTGATGTACTCTAATAATTAATCAGATTGGGTAATGATTATAATAGTAAAATCAGAATCCAATTGTTGTTAGTTTGACCAATACCTAATGCCAGAAATCAGGTTGATCAGTAGGAAAATGTGGTTGTATATTTAAATTTGATTTCATTGTCTGTAATTTTAGATATATAACTTAACCTTCCAACCGAACCCACTGATTTCCTGACATTATGGAGTGGTCAAGGCAACAACATTTAAATTTTAATTTAACTGTCCTTATGCATCAATACATACCAAAAGTTAGGTTTAGCAACGAAAATTGCTTCGACTTGGAAATTCACTTTGATAATATCCTATTTATCCTGTCTTTGATACTTCATCTTTGTTTATTCATTTCAATGATTCACAACTATATCTGTAATTAACATTGAATCTCTTTTCGTTCTAAAATCAATAATAACTGAATTGGATTATGATTACAATTACAAACAGTAAACAGTAAAATCAATATCCAATTATTCAAGCTTGTCCGATTCCCAATGTTGAATATGTAATTGATTCAATTGAAAGATGTGGATATATATCTAAATCTAATTTAATTGTTTGTAGTTTAAACATATAACCACACCTTTCAAAGAAAAAAATACGTATCCAACATTAGGCATTGGGCAAGTTCTAACAACGGAACCTTAATTTAACTGTCTTTAATAATCATTGATACGTACCAAAAAGTTATGTTTAGGATCGATATTTTGCTTCGACTTGAGAATTCACTTTGATAATATCCTATTCATCCTGCCTTTGATATTTCATCAATTTGTTCATTCATATCAATGACTATCTGTAATTAACATTGAAAGCTTTTTCCTTCTTCAATCCAATAATAAATGTAAATTAGATTATGATTACTCTTGCAAACAGTAAGATCATAATCCAATTATTCGAACGTGCTAGATCACAAATGTTGGATAATTAATTGATCCCGTTGAAAAACTTGGATATATATTGAACTTGATTTAACTGTCTTTAGTTTGAACATGCAGCCATACCTTTCAACGAGAAAAAGAAAATATTCACATTAGGCATTGAGCAAGTTCGAATAACTGAATTTTAATTTAACTGTCTTTAATCATTAATACTTACTCAATATTAGGTTTCAAAACGGACACTTGCTTCGACTTGAGGATTCACTTTGAGGATATCGAATATTTCCTGCCTTTAATAATTTATCAACTTGTTTATCCGAGTCTTTCCAATTTTAAATGATATCCCTTGTTATGTGATCTATTCTTATAGATTTTATAATATATCTCTCTTTTAATATATAATATATTGTCATATATTTATTGAAGTATAATTAATATTTGCAACTGTAGATGGAGCTAACATTGAGTCTTTAGTCTTACCTTTGATTTACTCTCATGTTTGAAACAATGATTCTTTATTTAATGATGATGGTTTGTAACTAACATTTTAATTAAATCGATCTAAAAAAATGGTCAATAATTGACTTGCGAGGTGTTTTATATTAAAACTTCGATTTATAAAAATCTTCAAAATGCATGTGTATCAGTATTGTTTCAGCTTGTGAAAATTTGAACATTTATATATGTGTTGTTAAATAATCTTT
The DNA here is from genome assembly GCF_024610245.1 of Lodderomyces pseudojiufengensis. Classification (NCBI taxonomy): domain Eukaryota; kingdom Fungi; phylum Ascomycota; class Pichiomycetes; order Serinales; family Debaryomycetaceae; genus Lodderomyces; species Lodderomyces pseudojiufengensis. The sequence continues at coordinate 469,943 of NW_026261523.1, forward strand.
ATTCTTAGTGACGTATACTTTTATGATAAGACCTACATACTGTTAAATTTTTTTTTTTTATCACCTTATCTCATCTATTATTAGTATGAATTGACTTACAACAAATATTCAAGTATACGGAAACTTCAAGTTTTGCAAGATACTTGGACAGTAAGTTCATTAGTAGAACCTTCGAGGAGGAACTATACATTATCTTAAATTGATACTACATTGCTAACTAAAATATACTTCTGGTAATCTAATATAATTTGCTTTTGAATTATATACACGACTTTCTTGCTTCATTATCAAAATCCTAAATTAATTAAAACATCACAAGTAAATAATAATATTATCTAGTAAATTACAACCAAATTTATACTCTATTTCAATATTTACTACCTGTCATTATTTCAACAATAGACAATAAATAAAGACTTATTTACAAAACTAATAAAAAACAATGTTTAAATGGATTCAAGGTGGACTTTCAGCAGTTGCAGGAACTGCTGAACCAGAATATGGACCAGATGCAATTCATCCAATTACTTCAAGAATTAAAAAGGGAGAAAATTCACAATATCATAGATCTACTACAGCAAAAGATTTTGAATGGTTATCACCAAATTATACAAATGTTGAAACTCAAACTTTTTATTTTACAGATTTAGCAACTAAAAATATTGGATTTGCACAAATTATTCATTCAAATGTAATGGGAGTTCATACAACTGCTCAATTTACTTTTAGATTATATAATATTTCAGATCCTTCAGTTAATATATGGACATCAACAAAATTAGAAAATTTTAAAATTGAAAAATCAAATTTTTATGCTGATAATTTAAAATTGGAATTAATTGATAATAAAAAATATATTTTAAAATCTTACGTTAATATGGATAGTATTGTTGAATTTGAAATGGAAAGAAATACTGATGGTATAATATTTGGAGATGATGGTATGACATTTTATGGAGATAATAAAGATGAACCTTGGGGTTCAATGAGACATTTATTTTGGCCACGTTGTAATATAAATGGCAAAATTATAACAAAACAATATGGAGAAATTAAAATTTTAAATGGTTTAACAATGTTTGTTATGGCATTACAAGGTATGAAACCTCATCATGCAGCAAAATCTTGGAATTTTTTAAATTTTCAAAGTAGTAATTATTCTGCTATTCAAATGGAATTTACAACTCCAAAATCTTATAATACAACAAAAGTTAATATTGGAATTATAATTGAAGATGATAAAATTCTAGTTGCAACAATAAATAATGATGTTATTCATATTGATTCAAAACATGATTCAGTTGGTTGGCCAGTACCAAAAGCAATTCAATTTAAATATATTGATCCAGAAACTAAAAATGATTTAGCTATTGTATCTGGTGATTTAAAGAATTTAGTTGAAAGAGTTGATGTTATGGCTGAAATTCCACAATTTGTTAAAAATATAGTAAGTGGAGTTGCTGGTGCGAAACCTTATATTTATCAATACGCAAATGAATTCGAAATTGAAATTTTAAATTCAAATGAAGAAATTAAAAAAGAAGAAAAAGGTATTGGTTATACTGAAGTTACTTTCATTTCTGAATAAATTAGGTCGAAAGAGGAAGTTTAAGGTAATGTAATATTAAAATATTTGGGTAATGAAATAGGGATAAATGGATGGATGATGATGACGATAATTTTTTGTTTCAAAATCTTAATAGTGATAAATATATAGTTAAATATATATAGAGATTTCAATAGTAATAATAATAATAATAGAGAAGTTGTCTCAGACAACTGCAAATCTCGACATTCAATGTAAGACCAAAGTTTAGGCTAAGATAAAGGTAAGATGAAGATACAATAAAAACGCCACTTATGCTACGATCAAGCTAAATACGGCTATCATTCTTTTCTTTCTATGAATGCATTAGTATATCAACTCGGCCATAATTAAGTAAGGCTCATATCAAAAGACTATTACATGTAGATAAAAAATTTATAAAGGCTATCTTGAACGTTTTAAAGGTTTTCTCGAGCGTATATTCAGAATTTGCTATTTACAAGCATTTCTCTTTATTCAATCAAAGTACGACTACTAAGAATGCATAACCCGCCTGAATACCAACAAACTTATCCTACTATGATCTAGACAAGTGAAATTCGGAGTGTCTTAGAGTATATGTCCAAAGTGGTTTTTAAAAAAATGCAAGATGGTTCAGTACTTATCTGTATAAAAGAAAATATCAAGATGGTTCAGTATCTGTATAATTTATTAAAATTTCAAACGTATTGAGTTAAGATTTAAGCCAAGTTGAAATTAATTTAGTTACGAAAAAACAATCTGAGAGTCAGATTTTTTTCATCCCCCACGCAAAGATTCCAATAGAAAGGTTGAGAGTCATAATTGCCAATTTTGGGGTAATTTGTTAGTAGGTTAAAACTAAATTGTGAGCGCTTAATTTTTTTGGGAGTTTAAAGATTTACGGTTTGAGTTGATGATGAAAGTTTTAAGAAGTTTCGCATTATGTAAAATTGTTTTGGTTATTAATCATTCAGATTTTACACTCAACGTTGTTATCAAATGTTAAAAGGATTAAAAAAGTGAAATTTTGAAGTAAAATTCACCTGTAGTCTCATATTTTTTGCTTCTGTTTCTTTCTTTTCTATCTATTTATGATGCGATTATTGACTAGATCTTTTTTCTAATGATGTCAGACCCTGAAGTAGTACTTGAAATCTTAATAAAAGGGATCGTAAAATACATCTTAAGTTAGATAGTTAAAATTTGATTTAAGAAAATTTAACGCCTAATAAAATTTAAAGTTACGAGAGATTGAGATACCCACTCACTTAATTATTTCAGATCTTCATATTTTTATACTTTTTTATCTAAGTACAATGCTATCTAATTTGACTTTTAATTTGCTCAATAATGCATCATTAGCACCACTCAAATAATTTAAAGTTTTTTAAGTACATATTTGGTCATCATGTACTATACAATGAAATGACGAGTTGCAGATTATTTCAATCAAATATACAGGTAAGTTATGATATTGATACTCATCTATCTAAGTTTTTATATTCATGAAATGAAATCATCATTGTATACCTAAATAGGTATATCTTTTGAGTTTTTATTGTATTTTTTATTGTTTTGATTTCATTTGAATAACAATACGAAATGCTGGTTATAATTTGGACTCCTCAATGAAACTAAGGGGTACGATTACAATATTTTAATAAACTAGAGCCACAAAGTTTACAATTTACATGTGTAAACTTACGTTTTCATCGATAACCCTCTTTAATATGTTTTTGAATAACTCTTCACGATAAGATATTAATACAAACTTTAGTTTATAAAACTCTAAATTTTTAAGCTTTAAGTTTATCTAATTTACTAAGTAATTAAAGTTGTATCTTAAAGTGGAGAAGTAAGCTAAAAATCTAGGGGTAAATTTTCGTGTAAAATCAAAGTTAAAGATAAAGGGCTCTTTAGAGTATTGCTGATACTATAGTATAGGTCAATCAAAGTGCAATAAAAAAGTATTTTATTAAAAATAATCTATTAAAATCAAAGAATTGAAAAATCGTAACTATTTTATTTTACCATAAACCAAACTATAACCAAAAAACAAACGATATAAAAAAATAACGGGAACCAAAAAATCTAGTATAAATGAGCATCAGATTGAGGAATTTCAGTATAATAAGAATGTAAAGCTCTTTTTAAAGCAGGTATTAATTTTTCCCATTTTAATATTCTAACTTCTTTATCAAATCCTCTTGGTTTTCTTATTTCATAAGCCATCATTCTTTTTGCTAATTCCATCCTATATTCTTGATTTTTAGAAATGGTTTGAATTGGTTGTGGTTGTGGCGGATGTTGTTGGAATTTTTGTTGTTGTTGCTTTTGTGAAAAATCTGTTAAATTTGTTGGGATTGATGATGAAGCTGATGAAATTGATGATTGATTGCTTGTTGGTGCAGATAATATTGAATTTGTAGATAATGATGATGATGATGATATAGATTTTGAATTTGAATTTGAATTTGGAGGAGCTAATGTTGACGTTGGAGTATTTGAAGAAGATGTATTTAAAGTTTGATGACTATGATCAATAAAAGTTGATGGATTTGAAATTTCATTCATTCTTGAACTAATTGATTTTTTACACCAAAATGGTACTAAATTAGATCTAATTCTACCTCTTTCTCTTCTTTTTTCACTTGCTTCTTTAAATTCAGTACCAATTAATAATTCAACTATTTCAACTACTTCAACTGATGTAATATAATATTGATAACAATGTTCAGAATTATTATTTGGATTATTTATATTTAAATTCTCATATTCATTTTTAAATTCTTGAGAATTTGATGATGATGATGTTACAGGTGGTGTATTTGTTAAATTTTCATCATCTGATGATAATGAATCATAATCATAATCATCCATGTTGGTGGTGTTATTTCCTCTATTATAATATCTCGAATTATCAACTTCACATTCCAAACAACTTACTTCAATAACATCAATATTTGGAGGACTAGGTAAAGTTATTGGATTTTCATTAGCATTACCAATGATAGAAAAATTAACTATTAATTTAGAACCTTGTTGTAATCTCTCAATTCTAACTATTCTTCTACGATCTTCTTTTTCCAGTTTTGACCATTTTGGATAACATATATCTTCTTTTGAAGCACCAATTAAATTTAATTCAACTGGAAGATAAATTGATTCATTATTCTCCATAGCTTCTTTTGGTGGTCTAGTAGATGAACCTCCAGCTGATACACCTCTTACTACTCTATATCTATTTTTACCATCTGAAGAAGATTTGATATGTTTTTTGGATGATACGGAAGAAGATCTTGAAGTTTTAATTTGTTGATTGGAATGTTTGGAATCTAATGCATGTTCTTTTGGTGATTGTTTTATTGAATTTGAATTTCTTTTAGATAAATGATTAGAAGAAGATTTGAAAGAATTTTTTGGTGACATTGATTTTTTAGTTTTTTTCAGTATTGATTGTTTCCTTTTTTGTGAGTTATTGGTATTATAATTATACAGTAATTGATTTTCAACAAGATCTTCTAATGAATTTAATGGATCAATTGTACTTGGTTCTTGTTTAGGTTCATCAAATATTTGACTATCATTGAGAAATTGGGGATTTGGGTTATCAAAGTATAAGGTTTGTGACATTGTCATGGGGTTTTGCTCATAGTTTGATGGTGTTGAATCGTTTGTATCTAGTATGCTATTGTTCATTTGTGGATATGAGTTGGTATTGTCATAATTTGTTGAATTGAAATTCAAAGGAAGTTGTTGTACTTGTAACTGTGGTTGTTGGAATTGTTGTGTTTGTGGTGCTTGTTGTTGTTGTAGTGGAGGTGCAGGTGGTATTTGATGTTGATTTTGATATGATGCAATGACTGGTGAGACGAGACTATCGTTATATTGAGAACTAGACTCTTCAAATAAATTCGGATTTGAATCTGCTTGATGTAAACTTTGAAATTGTTGATTCGGTATATAATTTGAATATAATGAAGATGAAGAAGTATATGATTGTTGTGGATCATTATAATTTGAGTTTGGTCCAAATAATGGTACATTTTGAGGTAATTGATCTTGAGTAAAACCTGTTGCAATAGTCATGTTATTAAACCCAGAACTAGTTATATTATGAATCTCATCAATTGGTGAAGCATCTAAATTTACATTTATTGATTGATGATTTAGATTAGTACTATCAAGGTGATTATTCAAAGGAAAATTGTCCAACAATTCAATTGAATTCATTTGTCCTATATTGTTAAGACCTTCATTGGTGTTATTGGTATTTGTTGTATAATTATTACTGTTAATTTGATTTTGATTATTATAAGAATTGTCATACATATACTGACTATTACCAGCTAAAAGGGTAGCATCATCATTCAAATTGGTATCTGTGTTATTCGCTATATTGAAATTTTCATCATATGCTTGAGTGGTACTGACGTTATTATTATTGGTGATATTATTATCTATTTCATCATTATTAAATTGATTATACTCATTTGGATTTACCATATTAATAAAATTTTGAAGAGATGGAGCGGCTTGGTATAAATTCAATGTTAAATCAGTTTTTTTGGAAACAATAGATGTAATCATAAACCTGTTTTATAGTATTTTGATTTGAATTTACCACTTGGATTGAAAATTAATTAAATATTGTATAATAAAAAAAAACCAATAATAATGATAATGTGTAACGAATGTAAATGATTGTTGATTCAGTTTATGTTTGACTTTTAGTGGATTTTGAATAATTATATTTCTCCAGTTTCTTCAAAAGTCAATGATAAATAAATCAAAGGTAATGGTGATGGTATATATATAGATGTATATATAACAATTCAAAATGTAGACGGATAATTAGATCTAGTACAAAATTGAATATTATTTACAAGTTTCAAAATAATTATGAACTGTTTCTAAAAATAAATCTATTTGGAATGTAATTGAATACTATTTTGACTACTGAATATGGCTTCTGAATGCTGATGATATAATTGATAATTGATATGAATTTTTCAAAAAGTGTGATCAATTGAGGATATGCTAAATCATTTATAAAATCAAATTATGAAAAATAAATAAATAATAAAATAAAAAATTAAAGTTATAAAAAATTATAGTACAAAGATTAAACATGTATATCGAGAGAAAATAAAATAATAAGAGTACAGTAGTATCAGAAGAAAGTAAAAGAGTGAAAGTAAGTTTACATGCGTTTCTCATACATTTTTTTTTAACAAAGGTTAGTTAACAAACAAACTAGATTGTTCAAAAGGTTAGTTAGAATAAAAGTGGGCTTTTTGTGTTTTAAAAGTATAAAGTGAGTGAAGGAAATATAAAAAACTAAAATTGGTATTTGTAGATGTATCATAACTTATACAAATAGTTTTTTAGTTAATTATACATATAATGTGTAAATTTAGTTCAAAATAAGTATTAATACTTTTAAAATTCCCTATTGGAGTTAAGAGAAGTATTTGAGCACAAGTTAGTAAGTGAATGTAACAATTGCTAATAAGTATACTACTATTCAAACAACAAACCGTAATATGTAAATGTAGATTGACTTAATTTCATAAACTTATATGTTGAAGGTATTTAATGCATACATAAATTTTTACTCAACTTTAAAATTCATGAGATATCAAAAGGCATTTTTTATAATTTTTCAAAAGTCATACAGATTACGTTTATCAAAAGACCCTCTTCCAATAAGAGAAAGTTTGACGGTCATTTCTTTTTCTTCGAGTTCAACATAGACTTCTTTCTTTTGTTTTTTAAATTAAACTTTCAAGACTTTCGTCATCTTCCAATAGAAAATAGTAGAACAAAAAGTTATTAGCCATATTTTTTTATCTTATTCGAGTAAAACCTTAAAATTGTTTAAATTTAGTAGAGATGAGGATAATATAGTCGTAGTAATATTATTTCTAATCAACTAAATTTAACTAAACTAGAGTTTTTAACTAAAATGAACAAAAACAAAAGGGATTAGGAGTTTTGGTGATCTAAAATTAAAGCTTCATTGGGTCTAAAATGATTTCTTTAGTGTCACGCTCTATTTCTGAGAGGCTCAACTAACAATACAAACCATCGATTGGTTTGGTTATTCGTTTAAGTATTTTGGTTTTTCAATTATCTATGATGTATTGTTTAAAGTAATAAACATAATAAACATTCTTTTTGTTCTTAATCTAAGCCAGAGGGGAGCTATTTTATTTTAGAGTTTAATCGTATTATCATTATATTAAAATAGAAGAAATATTTGAAAACTAAGCACTATTATTGTATGCAATGACCTTTTCAATAACCTCCACTTTTTATTTTACAATCGTGAAACTACATATTGATTTACATTTTATTGTAAGCAGTCCAACTCATAACAAATTATCTAAATACTATCATTCGAATTACTCAGTACTTACATCAAAATTGCGGTATCAAAAAAATCGCAATCTCAGCAATTTCGATAATAATATTACGTATTCATTTATTAAAGTACTTTTAAACCCTGAAAATTAGATTTATCAATATATAATATTTATTAAAATATTTTAATAATATTTGACGTAACAAAATAAATTATTATTTATATGATCAACATACATACATACATACATAAGATACACTAGACACACACAATGCAATACAGTATAGTACTTTTTATTTCGTAACTTAAATCTAATTTGACTTTTTGATTTCTTTTTTCAATTTTTGAAATTTACTCATGAACTTTTAATTGGTGGGGATTCAAAATTTATATGGGTATAATGCACTACACAGAAGTTTGGAGGTACCTTGTGACTAACTAACGTATTTGATTGTGTTATTTATATATAGATAGAAGGAATATTATTATTTAGTTTGAAAAGACAATAGGATTATTTGGTGTAATTTTCATATGCAATATTTCATCAAAAAACTTAGTTTTGTTACCGAAATATATTTCGTGAATTATTGAGGAACAATAATTTTCGATTCCGAGATAGTTATTCCGATAAAACTTACATATCACGAAGTTTAATTGTGAAGCTCTAAGCCTTACATTCTCAATAGGACTTTAAATTTTGAATCATTGTTAATTCATTTAGTCAATTGTTTGGAGACCTTTCTTTGACAATTGTAAAATAATTTTATACATGCACAACTCTTAATACCGAGAAAATAATTTTAAGCTTCTCGGTATTTCTCCAGGATTCAAAAATACAATAATTAGGAAGTTTATTGTATTAAGAGATAGTGCCAATTAATTGAATACGTTTCTGAAATATATACGCAAATGAAATGTAAAATCGGAAATTGACGTTGTATAGGTTTATATTTCCTTTACGTTTTAACCCCAATATAGAGATGTTACAGCCGACTCTTCCTAAAACCCGTCCAATACCGCTATTGCAATACTAGCTAAGTCTCGAATTGCAAAGACTAATTTCGTGCGAACTTAAGTGCCAAAGTCGAATTGAAAATACAACAAATCTAATTGTATTACGTTTGTATTGAAATATTATACGAAGGATTTCTTAAAATAGAATATCAATATTCAAAATTATGGCTTCAATCAAAAGTACTTGGCTATGCTGTTTCCTGTTCTCCCCACCTGAAGTATGCATCAAACATTCATAGTTGCATTCAATCGTGAATGATGGTATCTATTATCGTGGTACATTTCCGACGCATTAAAACTGAGATGCTCTCTATTTATGTTGAAATATTATAATTTTTTTTGCCCTATCGCTTAATTATACATCAAGCAAATTTTTTAAACTTTAAAGATTTCCTTCTTTCGCAGATCTTCTTAAATTTTATTTTTAGTTAACAAATCTTAAATCTAAAGTTAAAAAATAACACAAAATCTGGATAACAAAAAGCTAAAAATTTCTTTTTTCTTCTTATTTTTATTTTATTTTTATTTTATCTTTTGGTCTTCTCTTGAAGAACAATAGTAAATGGCTATGTTTTTGTAACAATAAAAAGAATGTACTTTATGATATGTCATAAAGAATGTTTTTCCACAACAAAAAACCACTAAATGTGATCTAACCAATCGAATATCAAAAATCAGGAACGGAACTGGTCTTCCTTTTAAACATATATAACCATAATTCGTCTAATCTTCTTCTTTAAAATTTGTTTTTTGTTTTTATTTTCAATTGTGGTTTTAATTTTGAACAAATTTCGTGATTGTAAAAAACGTTTGATGTTTCACAATTCATCCTAATTTATCCTAAACAATCATTTTTCACATTCGAATAATAAAACTCGAAAAACTTAAATTTTGCTTTATTAGTCTCTACATGCTGTACAATTGAAAATTAATTATCTAATTTCCTTCACTCACATTTACTGTTAAATTTTTATTTATAATGATTCTTGGAAAAGCATAGATCATAGAGCATTAAATAAATGTTGTAAATTATATTTAAAATCACGTAATACTTTACAATTTATACATTTAATTATGAGTATCTTCGATGCAAGAAAAACAAAACTTCGGGGTATTATGGACATTACTTATGACCTAACCTATCTTTGGTTTTCCAAAAATTTAATATTACTTTACTTATATTATGGGTTAGTCATTCGGGTCATTTGGGGACATCAGAGATCGGAGATTATATCTACACTGTATAAGTTAGATCTGTACGGTTTTCATATGTTGGAAAACATTAGTTTATCGTTCAATGAATTCTTTTATCTTCGTTCGTTAATTGTTGTTCATGGATATGTGATTAAATTTGACAGTACTCAATTGCATATACCGAACCTAAATTTCTTTTTACTTCTTATAAATCAAGGACTTAAAATAAAAAAAAATAAAAATAAAAAGCCAATAATCAGTACGAAATCCAATATTGTGCATTATAAATCATACTTTTAAAGTACATAAAATATACGGCACTAAAAATTGATTTATCGTACTATGCTTTTTGATAAATTCTCAGCTAGAAGAAGTTGAAAGATTTCAAATTAAATACGTATATTGATACGTCTCAGATTATGTTTTGATAACGATGATAAATTTATGGATCCAAATTTTGAGTTTGTTTGCTTTTCTTATTATTTATTGTACTTATCTAAATCTATTCATGCAAATGAAGGAAATAAATTCAAACATTCTTTTAAACGTATGTAATTTCTTTTATGATTACTTATTACTAAAATTGGTTCGTAAGTTGATTCGTTCGATTCAATAAAGCTCAAACCAACAGTCCTCGTAAGTACGTCATCAACTAACCACGTTTTACTCAACTTTTAGATAGATACATCTTTAAATCAGAACGAAAAATTAATGCGATGATTTAATAATTAGATCAAAACTTAATGTGGAGGATAGATCAACTGTTTAAATCACTTTTAGTTACTAATCGATCATTAGTTAATAAAGTTTAAAAGTTTTATAATTCGGTTAATGATAAAAAAAAATAGAAAAAAAAAAAAAATTAAAAAAGTTTATTTTTTAGTTTTAAAATTTCTTTTTTTGCTCAATCAGTAAATCAAAAATATGATCTGAATTGCCGTTTAAATCAAAATATTAAAAATTTACCTTCCTTTGAGAGTTAAAAAGCTTTATGGAAAGGTCTTTGAATCTTCAAAGAAATGTATTTTTTTGCACCAGCTCTATGAAAATTGAAGGGAAGACAACGCCGTCTTTTTTATTTAATGCTGAAAATTTGACGAAATTGCAAATTGAAATTGTTTGATTTTGGTCAATTAAAGTGCAAATTTGATTGGATCTTTTCAATGATTAAAACCTTATCGTATTTTCTTATACAAACGATTGCTAATGGTACTGTGATTGCTGTAATTGTCAAAATTCATTTTTAAATGCTCACAATAATTCGAAAATGTCGATACTATATTTGATTAACTAAATGAAATTTAAAAGATAAAATTTAAAGTTGATAAATCCTAGATTTTTGAATTTAAGAAAATCAACGTTGGTTCAAACCCCTCTTTCTTGCCCCTCTAATTCGAATATTTTTCGAAGATAATTAGGTTCAAAATATTAATCAAACTAATAAAGTAATGCAAGTAGTATTAATTCAAAACTCGCCTTGATTTCGATCGATTGGAGCACTTGACTCTTCATTTTTCAAATCTTTGAATTATACTTCAAAAGAGTTTTGACCAAAACTTTGAAGGTACGGCAACAAAAATAAGTTCATTTGTTTTTTTATTTAAATCAACTCTCCGGTGATTTACATCAGAATGTAACTCTTACTAAAATATATTACTGTATGAATACTTTTTTAAATCTGAAGGGTGCGATCGTCCATATATTTGTAATTTCGGGGAATGACTTGGATATGCGAATATGATGATAAATCATTTCTCATAATCATAAAGCTTATCAATGTTCGCAACCCTCTAATGATTTTCCAATCAAAACATGCTGAATTAAGAACTCAGACGAACGATAAAGTCTTTCAACTCGTATCATTCTTAATCTACTACCATCATTATTTAAAGACTTTTTTTTAATACTCAAAATCAATCAAAAAAACCGTTGGAACTAAAAAACATTCTTTCGGTGAAAAGTTAGTCAAAGTATTGGTCTTGAGAATGATATAAGCCTTCGGTTAAAAGTATATTTTGGCTTAAATTCACGCCCTATCATTCTTCTTCATAACCAATAAACATGTGAATCTATACCTTGATTTCTAATAAAGTATAATTTAATTTTAACTCATTTTAAAATTTAATCTTAAGTCAAACTCCTATTCTTTTTTTTTTTCCTATTAATCATTTTTTCTCTAATTTTTCCGGTTTTACGAGGTTTTTAAAGTTTATTTGATGAGCAAAAGTTAAGTTAATATGTAAAGCTCGTGATGTTTAATTGATACTCACCATAACTCCTTCCGATTGCTCCATGTACCAAGAGAGCGTAATTGATTCATTAAGATTCAAATCGTCATTTCTTTGATGTTTTCACTAAAGTAACAGCTACAAACGTGGATAATAACACAAAATTCAAAAAGAAAAAAATATAAACATATCGGTAAAACGCTTTTCCTTTAAATTCAAATTAGCAAACATATATTTTTTTAGAATTAAAACATACCAGGAATTGCATTACATGAATTAATTTTTATGCAACGTACAAATTGAATATGCAAAAAACTTGTTTTTTATATTTTTATTCTAACCATACATGATTCAGCTTTATTGTTTTGAGAATTAAATTTTAAAATACTATAATTTAATTTAGATTTAAATAGAAAAAATACGTCAAGATTGAATCATTTAGTGTCACCTTTATTATTGATAAATTTCTTTTCTTTTGTTAAATATTTTATTTACTATATTTTCAATGGATTAAATAATGTTTCAGTTTCTCTGGTTTCAGAATTTGTTCGATGTTTCAGATTTTTGAAATAAGATATCAAGTGTTTCAGAATAGAGAATTAGATCATTTAAATTGGTTGACTATAGAAAAAAGCTTTTATGTCATATTCAATTCTCAATTGATAAAACGAATTAAGTTTTTGACAATCGATATGTATGAAGATAATGAAAATTTCTTTTTTGCAATTTATATTTTTAAAAAAGTTTAAATTTTTTTTTTTTTTTTAATTTTTTTTTCGCTAAAATTTTAATGTATAGTATAGCCTTTGGATCATTATTTTTTCATTTGACGCAACATTTGGAAATATACATAAGTATTGTGTTGATATCTTGGGCCATTGAACGTAGGGCATTTTGGAGATTTAGAAAGTATGTCTATTTTTATCTTGCCAAGATTAATTACTTTATCTTTATCCACTTGATTGATTTGATTGATTTGATAACAAGTTTATTTGTAATCATTTTTATGTCATTGAGTTTATGGTGTAAATAAGTATAATCTTTATAAATGAAAATGCCGTAAGGATGTAGCTTTCAAGCACTCTTCTATTTACAAAAATACTTGAATGAAAAGTGGCTGAAGCATTGTCAATTGAGAAGGTCATACATTCAGACAAGCAAAAGCAAATTCATGACTTCAATGGCGAGAATGTTATTCAATTAGTCGAACCGTATTTGTGTAAAACTGGTTCGAATGTGATTTTGGCTCCGGCTTTGTAACGATGATCAGGCACAAGAATGGTTATGTTCAAATTTTTCTGCTCTCGGAATGTTACTAACCAAAAAATTTGAACAATATCTGGTAGTATGAACATTGAGCATAAGACTGATCAAGTGGCTTCAAAAATTGCTTTTGCCTTTTGAATAAACTATCCATGATTTTCGTTGATGAAATTTAGTCAAAACAGTGGATTTAGTTTTGTATAATCTAAACAGTTCGAGAACTGTTAAAAAAGTGCAACATTGATGATTCAATCAGTTATGAGTGTTTTAATGGTTGCAAATTGTTGCAAAATAGGTTTTATGCAAGTGAAGGAATTTGAATAACGGAAAAAAAAATTAAAAAAAAAAAAAAAAACCTTCGTTATGAGCCAAATCAATATTTTAGAATGTAACTTATATACCATGCAACGTCTTTTTGATTCTCGATTTGTTGTTGCTATTTTAAGAAATTCATGTGACTATAGGATGGTAAACAGAGCCGTTCATCGATCAGGAAGGAAACATCAGGTCATTTGTACAGAATTAGTTTGAAATAATTTGAACCCTGTCTAATTCGATTCCATGAATCTAAAATTCAATATTCGTTAAATTCATGTTAAATGATAGCAACCTCAAAAAATGTGGATCTGTTACCACGAGATTGTAAAAATGTTTCAAACCTAAGTTGATTGTTGGCTGTAGAGAAGAAGAACGCAGGGCTCTATCATAAGGATCCAGTGCATGGTTTGAATTACGTCTAAACCTATTGTAAATGTTGAGGAGGAGACTCCAAAGCACAAACAGCATTTGAAAATTTGTAGGAGCTTTTTCATTAGTCAACCAATAGATCACTGAAAAATTGCAACTCTCTCAATTCAACCAAGTTTCACACTCATAAGTAGTTCATGGTCGAAGATTTTTTTATTCGACAATGGAAGAACCCGGAACCACACATTTTGCGACACTGCGTACGAGAAAAAATAGGAAACTTTAATTTCAGATTTATTGTGTTGTGGTAAGGATGTATTAAAATATCGAAAGTTTGAAATTAATTTACTACCAATACTTGATATTTTATTTGCTTTTGACATGCTCATTCAATCGAGAAATAATTAATATTCCTATGTAGATACTCGTAACAAATTAAGAATTGAATACTTTAAATTATTATACTTATATATAGGACTACCTTAAAAGTTTAATTACAAAACAATTATGACACCAATTGATACTACTTACTTTATTTTGAAATCAAATTCTTTTTATCGTATTGTGGGTAGTATTTGCTAACAAAGTAACCATCAAGTAAAACTAAACCAGTAATAATTGAAGCATGTAAACCAACAACAACATTATTATCTGATCTAATTCTATGTCTTTCTAAATATCCATAATAACCAGCAGTTAAACCACCAGCTACAACGAAAATTTGAGAAATAACAACTGGATTTTGTAATTCAATAGAAATTCTTGAAAATAAATCTTGAGAAGTTTTTGAAATTGATTCACCAGTTTGTTGTAAATAAGTTCCAAAATTTTGAGCACCTTTTTGAGCTGAAGCACTTAATTGACTAAAAACATTTCTACCTTCTTTTTCTAAATGATTATATTCTTTTTTAGCAGCTTCAAGAGCTTCTTGAGATTTTTCATTTATAGCTTCATAAATAACTTCACCTCTTTCATTTACAGCTTCTACAAATTCTTTACCTGATTTTCTTAATTCTTCACCATATTCTTCACCTGCTTTTTTTGCTTCTTCTGCAGTTTTAGATCCTTCTTTTTGTAATTTTTTAGCAGTTTCTGAACCTTTTGCTTTTAATTCATCAACTTTTTTTGAACCTTCTTCAGCTGCATTTGAAGCATCTTCTTGGGCTTTTAATTTAATATCTTCAGCATCTCTTTTCAAGTTTTTCTTGATTTGTTCGTTTGATGGAGCGTTGTGAGTGTTTGGCATTTTGAAATTGAGTTATTTGCTACTTGAGTTTTCTTGGAATTGGAATTAGTGATTTTTGAATACTTCTTTATATTTAATTATTTGACTGACAATTAAATTAAAAAGATGATATTTGACACTTGATCGATTGACTTAATTGATTGGATTATCAATAATTGAGAATTGTAAGCTTAAAATGAATTCAATTGATTGATGGGAAAAAAAAAGAAAAGTTGTTGTAAATTGGTTAATTTTTTACTTTATCTTTTTTAAATTTTTTTTGTTCTTAAATTTTAAACTCTAATGATAAAAATATAAAGTACTTAATAGATAATAATTAAGGGGGATTATATATAATTTACTTCTTCAGTTATTATACTAATTTCATCACTTTCTAAATAATGAAAAGTTTACAAGATACGTTGTCGACCAATTCAACAGAGCTACAGCAATCTAGTTCGGTTTATTTACTCTTCTTCATTGAATTTTAAAGTTATGAATGCAATTTGATTGAAATTTGAAAGTCATTTAAAATTTAATTTTGATAGAGATAGCAATTATTGAATTTATTAGTGTAGAATTAGAATTGGTTTTGTGTACCAAATACGAACATTGTCATTTTTCCATGGGAATCTAACAAATTTAAGCTTAATTGAAGACGACAGTAAAAGCATTTAGTGTTGAAAACACAACAGGTTCAGCAAATCAGTTTCGTACGTTGAAACGACTACTATTAATCTTTTTCGAAAGATCTGAAAGTTAACAGTTTCAATCAAAAGCTGATAAGGCATCATGATGTATTTTAACAATCATGACTTACAAGGATTGAATTCCTCCTGCGGATAAGTGGTCTAACATCGTACCAGAAATAAAATGGATGAGATAGATCTCGATTCATCATCATCAAAATATAGCTTAGTTTATACTCGTCTGACCAAATTCACAGTACTATTTAATAAGTTGATTTTGTGGGATCAATGTTTATTATATTGAACCCCGGAATATGACGTATTTATTTTTTAAGATTATTAAAACATATTTACGAGCAAATAATGTTACCAAAACCAAGCTCAAGATATAAATAGAGACAGGTGGATACACTTTTATTCGATTCAAAACAGACAAAAGAATTGTTAAGGCTGACCACTGGTATTACTTGCGATTTATGACCTCACGATATTGGCCATAACTTTTCATTCATGTTTGTAGAAGTATAAAAATTGATTTATTTTAAAGGGCGGCCTTTGGTATAGAGACTAGATCCTCGAGCTCGAATAAAAAACTCATCTTCCGTTCGGCTTGATCACATTTCTGAGAACTTGTTGCTCATAAGTAAGGGACAATGCTATTTTTGTGGTCGTTTCTACTTCGAAACTTGTTTGAGCGAACTCAGAAATTGAATATCTCAGGGAACGATTAATCGTACACACTTTTGATCTCGTGCTGTTGTTCTTCATAAAACGAATCTAACAATAGCACCTTCTCTTTGACGGCCCTCTGAAGCTGGTTCAACGCCTACGATTATAATGTAATAGACCATAAAAAAGAGTCACGTGTAAAATAACATCTTTAGGGTTTGAAAATTGCCACACAAAAAAAATTATTGCAACAAATTAGTGAGACAAATTATGTGAAAAATTCACAGCATTCAACTCAGAGTCTTAATAACTTAAACAAAAACTAGTCGATTGAAAACCAACACCCCGGCTTTCCAAGTAACATTCCGACAAGTTAATCAAACAAATATATATAAAAATGTCAGCAGAAGCTTCAAAAAGACAATTCGGTGGAAGAAGAAGAGGTGGTCCAAGAAGAGGTAGAAGAGATGGTGAAGAAAAAGGATGGACTCCAGTCACTAAATTAGGTAGATTAGTCAAAGCAGGTAAAATCACCACTATTGAAGAAATCTATTTACATTCATTACCAGTTAAAGAATATCAAATCATCGATTTTTTATTACCAGAATTAAAAGATGAAGTTATGAAAATCAGATCAGTTCAAAAACAAACTAGAGCTGGTCAAAGAACTAGAATGAAGGCTGTTGTTGTTATTGGTGATTCAAACGGTCACGTTGGTTTAGGTATTAAAACCGCTAAAGAAGTTGCTTCAGCTATTAAAGCCGCCATCGTTATTGCTAAATTATCAATCATTCCAATTAGAAGAGGTTATTGGGGTTCTAATTTAGGTCAACCACACTCATTACCATGTAAAGTTACTGGTAAATGTGGTTCAGTTACCGTTAGATTAATTCCAGCCCCAAGAGGTAAAGGTATTGTTGCTTCACCAGCTGTTAAAAAATTATTACAATTAGCTGGTGTTGAAGATGTTTATACTTCATCAGCTGGTTCTACCAGAACTACTGAAAACACCTTAAAAGCTGCGTTCGTTGCTATTGGTAACACTTACGGTTTTTTAACACCAAACTTATGGAAAGAAACTGCTTTAGTTGCTTCACCATTAGAAGTTTACGCTGAAGAAGCTGCTGCTGGTAAAAAAAGATACTAATTTAGTTTAGATCTTAATACAATTAATGTACAATTAAATACTGAACGAATTTTTACAACATACTCTACAAAGTAGTGAGAATTTAAAAGTGAAGCTGGATTAAATCACAGCTATGTAATATTAAGTTTGTAAATACAAGTTCTACATGCAATATATACTTTTTCATTTTTAATCTTGAACAACTTGTTCCATAACTTGATCTTCATTAACAGCAAATTGACGACTATTAGTTCCGAAGTTTGTTACACCACCATTACCACTTGGTTCATCCTTTGTCCAATGATGAGATACCACAGTTCTTCCTTCTGGATGTTGATACATACACATTGCACTAGCACAGTTAATGCCAAAACGACATGGCTCAGCTAAAGGATGATTAAATGTACAATCTAATCTTTTACATTCCGCACCAGATCGACAAGGAACGGCAGAAGTGGCATGTCGTCTTGGACATTTATAGTTTGTACACAGCATTCCAAATTTACATTGTTCCAATGCTATTTGATTCATTGATGGTAAAGGTTGAGCTTGAGTATTAGATGGACGTGGATGTGACTTGGTACAATCTTTGTTTTGACAATTGACACCTTCTGTACACCAATCTAAAGTTTCTATTTTAGCATCTGGATTAGAAGGAGTTGGATGAGCAAAGGGGCAATTTTCTTTTGCACATTTCAAACCAAATCTACATGAACCTTGTTGAACCATTATTAAATTGGCTTGTTTTTGTTGATATTCTTTATTAGATTGATCTAATTTCTCTATTAATTCTTGATCTTGATCTGGGTGTAAATAATTACAAACGCCTGGTGGATGTGGACAATTAGGATATGCAAAACAATTTCTAGTAGGATGAGCTAAATGACATTGCTTATTTGTACAATTAGGAAAATCTGGACATCTGCCTTTTGGCGGGCGAGGAATAAATCTAAAATTATTTGTGGTATCTTTTCCTCCTGTTGAAATAAATTCTTCCAAGTGTTTTGTAGCTTGGGATGATCTATTAATGTGAGATGAACGATCGACAGGTTTTTTACCAACACCTCCTCCTGTGTTCAATCTTGACTTTGAGGATGAAGATGTGGAACTTTTTGTGGTGATCCCAAATCTTTTACTTCTTAATGCTAGTCTCTCCTTATCAGTTAAAGCTTTTGGTCCAGCAGGAAAAGTTGATGTGCTTGATTTATTCTGATCTTGGGTGTTATATGAAATTAACGGTGAAAATATCAACGTAGGTGATTCCTTTTTCACTGGAGGGTAAGTTTGAGTATTTGAATGACCAATATTATTCGTAACTTGAGAAGCTGATGCATCAGAAGATTGTACTTCGGTCTTTATTGATGGTTGCTGATGCTGTAAATCTTGCGATATTTGTGAAGTTGGGATTGAGTGATTTACGTGATGTTGTGATTGTGTGATGGTTGTATGCGATGTCCCACTATTATTGTCACCTTGATTTGCCCTTCTTTCAATATTTTCAATTTCCACATACACTTGTTGTACAAATTGGGTATCTATTGGGATTCCTGCTACTTCTTTGACTTCTACAACAATATCTTCCGTGCTTTTACCCTGTATGATACAATAAACAACATATTCTGATATATCTTTTGCATCATCTGACTCTATTTCATATCGTCTGCAAAGTTCATTTGTTAGACTATTCTTGAGTTCGATTGATACGGCACTATCTGGTGTGAGAGCCATATTATATATGTTGTGTTTTTGGTAAATGAAGTATTAAAAGTTGATGACTAAGTTTATCTACAAAGGCAAGAAATTACATTTTTTTTACATTTTATTTTGTGATTTGAGCTTATACTTGCAAGAAAAAATAATGGTCTGTCGTGAAACACACTTCCCGACACCCAAAATGCTAGAGTATTGTTTGTGAAATATATACTCATTAAAATTTGTTACATTATTTTTAAACTAAATACAGATAGTCATGTGAGGGCAACATTACTTTCACTAAAATTGTTTCATCAATTCAAACTAACTGAAACTTCTCTTCTGATATTTCACCAAGTAAATCTTTAATATTAGCCATTATATTATCTAATTGTTCAGATATAGTAGTTGCAACCAAAATGTAAGAATACAACCAAATAAAATCAGTATTCCTTAATTTTATTCCTGAATCTTGCTGTTGTCGTATTTCACTTAATTTATATAATAATCTATATTTAGCATGTTCAATAGATGCAAATTTTTTAGGAACTGAAAATCCTAATTTCATTGCACTTGCTAACATGTAAAAGACTAAAAATATTCTTTGTTCTACCTCATTTCTTTCTGACTCTATGTATTTCAATACATATTCTTCATTTGGAGTTAATACAGGATCAACTTTGATTAATAAATCTAAATTCTGAAAAGCATCAATTATAGCAGAAGTTTCCTTTAAAATCTTTGAATATGTTTGAGTTGGAAAAGTACCTTTTAATCTAAATTCAACAGGTGCTTGTTTTAATAGAGTTTCACATTCTGATAAAATTTTGTTGGTACCTTCTTCTGCCTTAAAACCTACTAATTCCATAGTGTTTGGATTATATTCTAATGGGTCACTATTCCAAATCACACCCAATCTTAACCATAGAATAGATAATCCATTTTTTAACCTGGCTCTTGCACTATTAGGTAAAAACCAAGTAGCCATAGTCAAAGCCCAAATTATACCAATAGATATAGCTGCAAATCTATGAAATGCTATTTCACCAATTACAGGATGATCTCCACCTTCTTTGTCATCTTCAGAGTCCTTCTGAATCATACTATACGAATACAACATTGTTAAATTATACGTTAAAAGTATAAATCTTCCAAAAGCATTGTTTGAACTCCAAAATAAAATTATGTAAAACGATGGTATGGAAATCAAAAAACCTGATATTGCCAAAAAATAAACATTAGCATCAAATATAATCCAAATTAAATAGGCTGTAACAGCTCCAATTGTTGTTCCAATAATTCTCCATTTTACAGTCATCGTAGTACCACCTAAAGATTTATTCATCATAATACAATATACAGTTAATGCCCATTCTAATCTCCAAGTCAAAAATATATCTCTCGTTTCTGGAATATATGCAAATAAAGATAAACATGCTGCTCCTAATCCTACTCTGATACCGAATTGTACATCTGCTCTTTTCAAAACTTTTAATTTTTTCCACATCAAAAAACCTACTTTTTGAAAAAATGAATTTAAAATAGGAGGTCTATGTTTCTTTAGACCATATTGATCCCTCAAATCATCTAATGCAGCATGTAGACTAGTATCATTTGTGGATTCATCAAAACTTTCAGCGGTTCTTAAGTTCAACCATGGCCAACTTCTTGGACTATTTACTGCTGCACCATATTCATCAAACAATTTTAAAGTACTTAACAATTCAGTTGCAAATTGAGATAATAAAGTAGCAAAATTACCACAACAAGCAGCTACTTCCTCTTGTTCTGCTTTAAAATAAACATTGGTATTTTTAGTAAAAGATTCTTGATTATATATATGTTCAAATGATAAATCTTGACGTTTTTCATACATTTTAATAGCACTAATTAAAGAATGTTGATATGTTTCCGAATTTTCAAAAGAATCTGGAGGAATTGAATTTAAAATATCTCTCATTGTGAAAACTAATGATTTTATGGACGGTGACAAATGGAAAACAAATAAATCAAATAATTGTAAAGATGATCCCATATCATTATCTTCAACTTGATCTTGTGCTCGCACAGAATCAATTGATGGTATATCAAAATCTCCTGATTTAAAACTTTTTAAAGTTGAAGTTGTACTGGCATCGTCATTGGTGGTGGTATTCAACAAGCTCCATTGCATTCTTGTTGCAGCACTTAAGGCTTGTAAGTGCCTTGCTAATGAAATAGTGGCGTTCACAAGCTCTTTATAATAAATCCATTCAGCTTCTTTTCCTACAAGTCTCAATTCATATTGTGTTTCCTCCAAATATTGATATAACAAAGAGACCAGCTTTTTAATTTTTTCAATCAATAAGGAGTCATGAGCTGTCAATTTTTCACCTGCAACAAATCTTCTTGTCAATGTTAACAATACTAAGGAATAATTCTTGTATGATTCATGAATTGTTTTTTTAAGTTGATTAGTTGCACTGACAGGCCAAATGAGACGACAACAAGCAAATGAAATAACACAACCAGTTACTACAACTTGAAAAGTTGAATATATTCTTGTCAATGGTATTTCACCTGAATTTAAACTTCCTTCTTTCACAATACATGAAACAATAGAAATACAAGCTAAAGAACAAGCTGTATTAAATGTTTGTTTATTAACTTTTTGTTTCCAAAATGATATAACTCCCAATGCAATTGAACTTACTAATAAATCAATAAAATGACTAATTTCATCTTCCCCCTTTACAAAAAAAATTGCAGATATCAATCTACATCCAAAAGATACACTCATACTAAATAAAATAGATATTATAACATATATCATAGTTTGATTCATTGATCCTTTTGTTCTTGTTGGATGAAAATATACTGCAACTGTTGCGATAATATGTTTTGAATCAGTATTACCCAATAATTCATCTAATTTAGGTATAAATACTCCTAAACTTGCAATAAAATATGCTATTGAACATTTCATTACACTTCTAATAATATCATCATTATAAATTGAACTTATTAAATGTAAAAAATTTTGAAATCTTGTTTGAGGATGTAATGCTTCACCTTCTGGAGTTGTTTCAAAATCTTGTGGTAATGAAAAAGTAATACTTCTTTGAACTCTTTCTCCAGTACTCGCTATAATGACTGAATTTTTCCTATCTATAAACCTCCTTGGTATTGAATTGCTTGATCTATATTGATATCTCAAATGGGAAAAATCTTCCAACCTATTTGTTTGATTTTGATTCACATCGTTGGATTTAGTTTGTGGCAGTTCTGAAACAAAAGAATCAAAACTAGTATCTTCCATTAACCTTGTGCTATCAGCACTTGCAACTTTCGAATTGGTCTCGCCATACATATACTGACTTAATAAGGATGATCATAGGACAAATCTTTGAAATTAGGTGATAATCTTTTATTTTCAAGCAGCCATTAGCAGGCAGGGCGGAATTAATTTTTTTGTAGCACAAAGATAAGGGGGGCGGTATAATTCAAGAAATTTCAAGATCCTGAGCTTAGCAATTGATAAGACTAAAAACTTCGTCAATACCCTTAGCACAAGAAGATAGTACTACAATCTGTATTTAAAAATTATTATTATCATAAACCCTCTTTTTCATTGACTTCGTTACATAAATCTTGTAAAAACTATATAAAAATAAAACACATTCAAACCTTTTACTCCATCTATCACTCATTACTAATCATTATCTTTATTAATACATTCTAAAAAAAAACAAAACCACACATCATTTTCATTAAATCCTCAATCTTCGTAACCAACAATTTCTCTAAACAAATCTTCACAAGGAACAGTTGCATTTAATCTTGCACATAATAAGAAAACACCACTTAATTTTCTATGTAATGAATAAGTTTCTTCAGGTGGTGGAGCCAATCTTTCATTTAACATTAATCCAATATTTCCTCTTACTCTATCAGTAATAGTTTGTTTTTTAAAATTAAATGGTTGTCCATTATTATCAATTGGTGAAAATGCTTCACCTAAACACATTACTGAATCAACATGAGCTTTTATCATTGCTGGAGATTCTAAACCAGTTAAATAACCTAAATCATGAGAAATTTCTTCAACTCTTTTAGCATCTTTTTTAACTGCTGCTCTTAAAACTTTTACATAATTTGTAATAAAATCTTCACTAAAATCACGAGCTGCTCCAAAATCTAATAATTCAATTTTATTTGTTTCTTGATTATATAAAAAATTTGCCCAATTTGGATCAGTTTGCATAAATTTAAATTCTTTTAATTCTAATAAACATAATCTCATAATATTAGTTGCAATCCAATTCTTGGTACTTTGATCCCAATTTCCTTTTACAATTTCTATACCTTTCATTTTTTCCATTGTTAAAACATGTTCTCCACATATATTATGAAAAACTCTTGGTACTGTAAATACTTCATCATCTTTTAAAAATTCTCTCATTCTAATTAAATTTTGAGCTTCTCTTATATAATCACATTCCCATTTTAATTCAACTCTTGCATTTGCAATAGTTTTATCTAAAAATAATCCAGCTGGTAATAATGAAGAAGCAGTCAAAATCATTAATAAATTATTTAAATCAGAGTCTATTGAATTTGCAACTCCTGGATATTGAACTTTAACTACAACTGGAGTTAAATCTTCAGTGACAGCAGTATGAACTTGACCAATTGATGCAGCAGCAATAGGTACATCATCAAAAGAAGTAAATAATCTTTCTTTCCAATTTAAACCTAAATCACCAACCATTACTCTTTCTAATTGTCCTGGAGGCATATAATGAGCAGAATTTTGAACTCTTAATAAAATTTGTTGAATTTCTTTTGGTAAAATAGAAGCATCTTGAAAGGATAACATTTGACCTAATTTTAAAGCTGCACCTCTCATTTTTGAGAATTTTTTAGCCATTCTTTCAATGTTTTGTGGTGATAAAAATAATGATTTCATAGTCATTGATTCTCCAGTTGCATAATTTTTTAAACCTTGAGTAGCAGCATTTAATCCCATTCCAGCTGCTAATGAACCATAATGAAAAATTCTTGCTAATCTTGAACTTGGAATTTCACTTTGCAGTAATTGATGTTCTCTTAATTTAGGTTTAGGAAAATTTGGTGATGATGATGTTGTATCTATAGTTGTAATTTGAACAGGAGTTGTTGGATTTAAAGTTGGTGCATCTAAATCTACTTCTTCACCAGGATAAAATGATTTAGTTGAATAAGTACGTATTTGATTTGAATTTTGAAATGGATTTTGAGAATTTTGATTATTTAGTCTTGTTCTTAATGATATTGATTTTGTTTCATCCCACATTTGTTTATTTTCATCAAATTTATCTCGTATAATATTTAGTATATAATTGTTTTGTATATAATTACAAGCATCTTTTTGTAGTATTTTCACTGAACCTTCAGTTACATTTAATAATGAATTTGAGACAACTGCTATTCCGTATAGTCTTCTACTGATAGACATTGTTGAAGTTGTTGTGAGAAACAAGTTTAAAAAGTTTATTGTAAAATTGAATAAAGTGTGTACATTTGAATAAATAAATTCTTATAGAAATATATTTATATTTTTATATAAAGAAATAATAAATTTTTTATTCGCACATGAAATAATTAAAGCAAGCATAGTTACAAACAAACAAACACATGGAGAAGAAAATAAGTAAAGAAAAAGTAATAACTTATTATTATAACAAAGAAAAAGATTATTATAGTACTGAACTTTACATTTTAACAATAACTTCATTCGTTTTAAAATAAACCAGTCGCTCTGCGCTCGAATGTTGAAAAGTTTTTCAATCTTTATTTTAAAATGTCACGTTAAAATTCATAAACTTTAGTCTAATTTCTATTTTCCACCGTTTAACTTCAACTTTGTATTTTAAAAATATAAGAAATAACAAATAGAATATTCCAAACGTTTGTTTTAAATAAATGAGTATAAGATGCGTGTATCTTTTTTTACTGATATGCGGCTTGGTGGAATTCAGTTTTTTAAGCAGAGATCTCAAATTTTTAAGCCAGTATCTTTAGATCAATCAATACTAATGTTTCTCTTTAGCTTTGTGAACTCAATGCGCAAGATTATAGGATTTTGAATCTCTATTGCTGGAGTGTTGTTCGGAAAAATTAAAAAGATCTCGACATCGCTTAGGAAAAATAGTGGGGAAGAAAATAAAGTTTCTATTGGCTTAAAGCTTCAAAAACTTGGCGAATGACTGGAGTAATTTATAACTTGTCTTGGTTCAAATAAAAGAGTTCACAGTGATAGATCGTTTTTTTTCTTATTAACTTATTGTATAATTCATTATTTGAATTGAAATCTATGGACAAATTCGTTCCTTTTTATTACTAGTATAATATTGTGTCTATCGCAACCGTGCCTCAATACAAATATAACGGAAATTAAAGACACTATGATGACAAGAAAACGATAATATTTATTAACATCACTTATAGCACCAGGTATTATAAGAGCACTGACAGATCTAAACAGTGTTCTCTTAACTTTTCACGAGCTAGATGTCTCTAAAATTTGTAACGAGTTTGCACTGATATCTTTTCCACAAATCCAATTCCTAAAAATTTGCATCTAAAGGAAGATACGTGCTACAATTATATAACTTTCAAATTCTCAACTAAAATTTATTATTTCGAATTTAATTTCTGCTGTTAATGATTCCAAAAACTAGTAAATGAAGTATCTTTGGTACTATTGTAAGTTATATTTTGAATGCTTAATAATGGTTGCAAATTTTATATTACTCGTAATTTATTATTTTTTTATTTTTAGAAATTATTATCATAATAAATGTTATATACAGTACCATACCTAAATTATTAAGGTACACATACTTAAGCTTAAAATTCTAAGTGAATATTAGAATAGATCCAAATCTGGAATACTAAATACGAGATTTAGCTTATATATATAATATAAACATACAATTTACACTTCACTTTTCATACTACAAAGTAAAACACATTCATTTAAACCATCACTATCCATACAAACAGCCACCTATCATTCATTTACTGCAACAATGCTATCATCAAAAAGGAATTCATTCATTTCAAACAAATCACCTTCTAATTTCTCACTGCCTCAATTTGAATCACCACCAAATTTTAATCCATATGAAGCAATAAATAATCAATATAATCAAGATTTATATCAACAATCTACATCAAAACCTAAAATTCTAACATACAATGAAACAAAATTAATACCGAATTATCAAAAAATTGAAAATCATACATCAACTAAATCTAAAAGCAATCATAGAATGAAAATTGTTGTTGTTGGTGATGGTGCAGTTGGAAAATCATGTTTATTAATAAGTTATTCACAAAATAAATTTCCTGAAATTTATGTCCCCACAGTATTTGAAAATTATATAGTACCATTATTATCACCTCAAGGTAATAAAATATTTGAATTAGAATTATGGGATACTGCAGGACAAGAAGAATATGATAGATTAAGACCTTTAAGTTATAGAGATGTTGATTTATTATTAGTTTGTTTTGCATTAAATAGTATAACAAGTTTACAAAATATAAAAACTTTATGGTTTCCTGAAATAAGTCATTATTGCCCCAATGTACCAATAATATTAGTTGGAACTAAATCAGATTTACCTTCTGATATTCCTGAAGATTTACCTTATAAAATTGCAACTGAAATTAAAGCAATTGCATATATTCAAACATCATCAAAAACAATGCTTAATGTAAAACAAACTTTTGATTATGCTTTAAGTCATTATCAAAAAGAAATTGAAATTGCAGAACAATATGAAACAAGTAAAAGAAAAAGAATAAGTAAAAGATTTAGTAACAGTAATAATAATAATGGATCAGGTAATTATGATCATATAAGAAATAAAAGTACAGCATCTTCAAATACAAGAAGAAATCATATGAAAAATTCAAGTTTAGGTTCAAGTGTTTTAATGGATCAACCTTTAACTGAAGATAGTTATGAAAATAATCCTTATGGAAATTTTAATGGAATGAATGGTAATGGTTATCATAATAATCTAAGGAATAATAATGGTGAATTTGATTATATTGATGAAAGAAGAAAAAAAGAAAAAAAGAAATGTTTTATACTTTAAAGTTGAAGAATTGCAAAATCTATACAAGTTTATTGTATTTGTTTGGTATTGTAACTCAAATTATGTTGTTTGAGAAAAAAAAAAGTACGTAAACATGAAACAATATTTAATTCCGGCACGCGTTTAAGCCAATGTAATATATCCGACGTTTCAGATGCACGATTAAACATTTCCAGCCGAAATTACAAATTGATACTCTACACTTATGGGACTTATTGCAACAGAGCCATAATTCAAACTTTTCAAACTTTACAGTAGAGGATTCGGTAGATTTTCAGATTTTTCGATATACGAGTAAAAAAATTTCCCCTTTTATTTTTACATCAAAAAAAAAAAACAAAATTTTTTTTTTCTATTTGTAGGACCATCAAAAAATTTATTTACAATACAAAAATTTATTCTATACAGTATACAAACCATTGTCACAATTAATCGAAGCGAAGTAATATCAAATCAATCAAAGAAATATACACTAGAAAACCTATAAAAAATAATCATCCTTAGATAAGGAGATATATCAAAACCCTAATATTTAAATAGTCTCAACATAATGCATCAACTGCTGAATCTAGAGACAGAAGTAAAATTTAGAATAGAAAAACCATCAAAATTAAAAGAATCAAATATCAAAATTAAAGAAGAACCAGAAATAGAAGATCATTCAAATGACGCTGGAAATAAACAAGATGATCATTACAAAAAAAGATTATCTCCAATACGATATAAATTAAGATCATTACTTTTACCAATTATAAGATATGAAACTGAAATATTATATAATTTACAATCAATTTTAAGAAATCCAATATTTGATTTTTATTTTGCATGGACAGCAAATTTAGCAAGTCATACATTTTATGTATTAATGTTACCACCAGCAAATTGGTTTGGTGGAAGTAAATTAGCAAGAGATTTAGTTTATGTATTAGGATTAGGAATTTATTTTACTGGATTTTTAAAAGATTATTTTTGTTTACCAAGACCAAGATCTCCTCCTTTACATAGAATTACTATGTCAAGTTATACAACTCAAGAATATGGCTTTCCTTCTAGTCATTCTGCTAATGCTACTGCTGTTACATTAGTTGTTTTAACTAGTATTATAAATTTAAAAGAATCCATAGAACCTTTTACTTATTATTCATTAATAATAGGACTTTCAATATATTATATTTCATTAATATTTGGTAGATTATATTGTGGAATGCATGGATTTTTAGATATCTTTGTGGGATCATCAGTTGGGATATTAGTATTTTTATTTAGATATTATTTAGGAAAATCATGGGATGATTTATTATTAGGTCATGGAATGACATTTGGTATATTTGCAATAATTGGAATATTTTTATATTTAATTCATATTTATTCTGAACCAGTTGATGATTGTCCTTGTTTTGATGATTCTGTTGCGTTTGTTGGAGTTTTAATTGGGTTAGATATGAGTCATTTGATTGCTCGTTCAACTAAACATTTTTATAATTTAAATACTTTTGGTGATTATTATCTTATACCATTTAGTATAGAACTGGGATTTTTAAAGATTGGATTAAGATTTATAACAGGAGTTACATTAGTTGTCATATGGAAAACAATTTCAAAACCTATAATATTTACAATTTTACCACCAATTTATAAATTTATTGGAGTTTATTTACCAAGAAAAAATTATATTTCAACAGCTCATACAAGTCAAACTTATAGAAATATTAGATCAACCTCAATATCAAATGATGTATCACAAATTGGTAATATAAATAATTTTATAAAAGGAGTTTCAGATAGACAAAAATTAGATAATGTTGGACCAAGTAGTGATATAGATTATTATGAAATGATTGATTATAATAGATCAAATGATTCAACAAATTCATCATTAGATCCAGAAAAATATAATTTTAAAAGTGGAGTATTTAAATATCGTTATGATGTTGAAATTATTGGTCGACTAATTGTATATGCTGGAGTTTCAATGACTGCAATATGGGGATTTTATTATGTTTCAAATTACTTAAATATATAGAACAAACGATTATCTTTTAAACTTTTAGTGCCTTACCTTTTGAATTCCGTCTCTAGACTATTATAAAGATTTACAAAGAATTATTATGGACTCAGAATGTAAGTACTAATATAGAGCAAAGTAAAAATTTCCCTTTAAATTAAATTTCACTTGAAACGTAACAGGGCTTAATTTAATATTAATTACGAATTTCAAGTTGCATATAAATTCTTAGAATCACCGGAAAAAATTCCAACAATTGGTTTAATGAAATGAGACAAACCCCTTTGTTATAAAGTACTATGAACTAATATCATTCCACTGTTTATGAAGTTGAAATGATAAATAGTAAAACTTTTAGTCCGTAATATATAAAGAATGTAGATACTTCTACACGTGATTTTGGATATACGCTCTCGACCAAATTTAATGAACTACAGTAGTACAGTATTAAATGTTATGCATAATTTTTTAAAACCATTAGAAATAATCAACATTTGATGTTTAAAGTTAAATCCTGTTGTTTAATTTAGTATTGTCTTTTTTAAATTTCTTCCAAAGATCCATTCTTATACCCATTGCTTCAATAATTATTTCAACAATCTTTATTTTCCATTCATCATAGTAACCTTATTAACTACTGAACTGAAATTTTTCAAATCTTTAATTTTGTTACTTCAATTTTAATTAATATTATTTATTATAATTATTCCACTAAATTTTCGACTTTGTATCTTATCATTATTATATTTTTCAAGCTTCATCACAATCGTTATTGCTCATAAATTATCATACTATTCATCAACATTTCAAAAATTAAATGAACTATTAGATTTTTAACATTAATTGGAACAACGCATGGATTTACAATAGATTCATAATTTCATACAATAATTGGAACTCTTTTTTGTATTTCCATTTAAATTCACTTTAAATTTTCAGTATCATCAGTATTATGAACGATACATTTAGTAGTACAGGGCCAAATCAAACTTTATATTATGCTACTCATTCAAATTCAACATCTTCATCCTCAAGTACTTCTCAGAATAACAATCAGCAACATCATTTAAATGGCAATAGTACAAATGATACTACATCCGTAAATAATGTTGCGAATAATTCAAACCAAAGAGATCAATCAAATGGACATACAAATAATCATCGTGGCAGTAGAGGAAATAATCGACAGTCAGTTAGTGGATCTAATCAATCGAATGATTCTACAATAAATCAATTACCTCAACAACATCAACCACAACATACTATAAATGATATATATAATTTAATAAGTCAATTACAACAACAAAATACAATAAATAATCAAATTATAATGAAAATGAATTATATGACGGATTCAATTGAAGAAATTAAAAGAAATCTACTGGATTTTTATCAACAATTTTTAATAACTTTACAAAATAATCAAAATAATATTGGATCTTCTTCTAATGCTAATAACATGTTTGCTGGTTCAAACTTGAATAATCAATTTAAAACTTTTGAAATATTTACAAAACATTTAAATAAATTGAATAAAGAAATTGAAGAAATAAATAGTACTGGGCAATCATTAAGTCCGAATCCAGTTCAGCATCAACAGCAACTACAGCTGCAACTGCAACAACAACAACAACACCTGCAACATCAGCAGCAGCAACAACAACAACAACAACAGCAGCAACAACTGCAACAGCGACAACAACAACAGCAACAACAAAGACAACCCTCAACTCAGCAACAAGCACAAAATTCCCAAAATCAACAAACACAACAACAGATACAAGCTCAACAGCATTCACAACTGACATCACAACAAACTTCACAACAGCAACATTCAAAAAATAACAATGTTCACAATCAACATCAAGTAAGGGTAAATAACGTAGTGAATGAAAGACGGGATCATCATCAACTACAAAATAGTCAAACCAACGGAACTACTTTTGATGAGGAAACGGGTTTAACTAGAAAAAATTTAGACTTAAGGTCCCCTGCTCCGCCTTCTGATTCAACTTCTCCATATGTTTTTGACATTGGTTTTTCATCCAGGGGAACTAATATCAATGGACATATTACTTCACCAATAACTCAAACTCAATTGCCCACTTCCAATATTCAACAGAAAAGATTGAAATCAACACAACAAAATAACTCTGCTCAACATCAAATGACTCATCAACATCAACAACAGTCACAAAGACTTCCTATACTATCTCAACAAACTACTCATACTCAAAACTCAAGTTATTCTAATTCATACATGTTGCCTATGCCTCCTTTATTAAGTGAGGATAAATCAAATAATTTAGCACCACATGATCAATCTTCACAATTCTTATTATCCAGAGATAGTAGTGGTATGATGACATCAGCTTTAAGACAACAACCAACTCATACTCGACCTATACCTCCTCAGCCTTCTGCTTCAACTTTTTCCTTTGATGATAATGATATCGAACAAAGTATAGATGAAATTGAACAACAAGCACATGCTGCTGGTACCAACACAGCTCCAGCTCAACCAACTACAGGATCATCATCTAATAATCAAAATAATACATCATCAAATCAAAATCAAACACTTACAAATGAAGTCCATAAAAGTTACAAGAAAAGAAAATTAACTCCAGATTTAAAAAACTCAATTGATTCAAATGATGTACCACAATATAAATTAGAAAGAAGTTTAAAAGTATTAAGTGATATATGGAAAGAATATGCTTACGGAGTAAATGATAAACCCCCATTAAAATCATTAGAATCAAAATATGGAACTAAATGGAGAAATGAAACTGAATCAAGAACTTTTTTAAGAAGGAAAAAAATTTATGAAGCAATTGAAATTGGTACAAAAAAAGGTTATACTGAAGATGAAGTTATTGCTGAATTGGAAAATTATAGAAGTTATGATAAAAATGGTACTTTAAAAAGGAAACCTTTATCTTGGTTAAGTTCAAATATGCCGGATAAATATGCCAATCCGTAGTTATCTATAGTGAAATACATATTTTTGCTTGTTCTGTTCACCCCAACAATTTTGTAGTATTTTTGAATTTAGCCTATAATTGTAACAGAGCGCTTGAAATGTGAATCTGTTTGTATTTTTAATTATCACAATTTTGCAAAAAGTAGGCCAAATGTGAAACATAAAAATCGCGTTTGGTAGCATAGAAATAATTGTAATTTTCTCATCTCATTAATTATTTTCAGTAAGCAGAAATCAAGTGTCTATCACGAGCTAATAATCTAATCTAAATTGACATGTCACGAGGTACATTAAAGCAACAGTTGAAAAGTCACAAGTCGAAAGTGAAAAACGACGAACCAACGAATACCAACAAAGCCAAAAAAATATCATCTACTAAACCAAAAGCACAATCAAAAATACAAGAAGATGAAGAAACTCCAATAATACCCAAACCAATTTTAAAAAGTCCTAAACTGTCTTCTATAAAAGCTAAAGATAACGAATATAAAAGTGAAGCATTGTCCAAAAAGGAACAACGAAAATTGAAAAAATTGTCTGAACAATTAGCTGAAGAAGAAGCAAATGCTTTGAACCCTGAAGATGCTAGAGAGCATGAGGTGGAAGAGGAAGAAATTGAAGAGGAATCTAGTGAAGATGAGGATGATGATGTTGAAGGCATAGCCGATTTGGACTTGGAAAGATTAGCACAAAGTGAAAGTGAAAGTGAAAGCGATTCCGATGATGATGATGTAGATGAAGAAGAAGATGAAGATGAAGATGAGGATGATCAAGACGATGAAAAAGATGTCGATCAATTAGAAGAAGAGGAAGAAGATGTTCCATTGTCAGATGTTGAGTACGACTCTGATGCTGATGTCGTACCACACACTAAACTTACGGTCAATAATACAGCCGCATTAAGAGAATCATTAGCTCGTATACAGTTACCATGGGAGAAACATTCATTTGTTGAACATCAATCTATTACAAGTCCGGAAAAAGCAGAGTCCACAATTAAAGACATCTACGACGACACCGAAAGGGAATTATCATTTTATAAACAAGGTTTAGATGCTGTAAAACAAGCACGATCAATTTTGTTAAAATTAAAAGTACCTTTCTCACGTCCAGTAGATTATTTTGCTGAAATGGTTAAAAGTGATGAACATATGGACAAATTAAAAACCAAATTGTTAGGTGAAGCTGCTGATAAGAAAGCTTCAGAAGATGCCAAAAAACAAAGACAATTGAAAAAATTCGGTAAACAAGTTCAACATGAAACTTTACAACAAAGAGCCAAACAAAAGAAAGAAACTTTGGAAAAAATAATGAGTTTGAAAAAGAAGAGAGGAGCAAATGAGATAAGTAATGATGATGACTTTCAAATTGCATTGGAAGAAGCTACAAAAGAAAATAATAATGTAGGAGGAGATAATAAGAGAAGAAAAGTCAATGGTAAAAGATTGGCCAAGAATGCAAAATATGGTTCTGGAGGTATGAAACGAGGATCCAGGAAAAATGATGCAGCTTCATCTGCTGACATTTCTGGATTTTCAACTAGAAAAATGAAAGGAAAGTCCTCAAGGCCGGGTAAAAGTAAACGTGGAAGAAGATAAGTTGTGAATATAGAAAATTAATAGCACGTTATTGTACTTGGAATGATGTTTAATTTATCTCTCAATTTCTGTTGTATCTTGAAAAGTACGATCGCCTAATTTTGTTTCACAATTTTGTGAAGTACCGCGTCCGTCGTATAAAATTTATTTTCAAAATATTTTTTTTACCACCAATTTTTAATTGAATTAACCTAGATTCTACAACTTTAAAGTAAAATTATAATGTCAACAAAAGAAGCAGCAAGGCTGAGATTTCTCAATGTTTTTGAGGATATAGTAGAAGAATTGACTCAAATTCTTATAAGTTACAAAATGCCAAAAGAAGCTATAACTTGGTTTCAAAATAATTTAAACTACAATACACCAGGTGGTAAATTAAATAGAGGTTTATCAGTAGTAGATACTTATGCAATTTTGAACAATACCACGTCGGATAAATTAAATGACGAAGAATACAAGAAGGTAGCCATTTTAGGTTGGGCAATTGAATTATTACAAGCTTATTTTTTAGTTGCAGATGATATGATGGATCAATCTGAAACAAGAAGAGGTCAGCCATGTTGGTATTTGAAAGAGGGTGTTGGTAATATTGCCATTAATGATTCATTTATGTTAGATGGAGCAATTTATGAAATTTTGAGAAAACATTTTAGAAAGGATACTTATTATGTTGACTTGTTGGATTTATTCCATGAAGTTACATTCCAAACTGAATTAGGTCAATTATTAGACTTAGTAACAGCAGATGAAGAGCACGTCGATTTGAGTAAATTCTCATTAGAAAAACACTCCTTTATTGTCATTTTTAAAACCGCTTATTACTCATTTTATTTACCTGTTGCATTGGCTATGTATATGAGTGGAATAAATTCAGAAGAAGATTTAAAACAAGTTAAAAATATTTTAATTCCATTAGGTGAATATTTCCAAATTCAAGATGATTTCTTGGATTGTTTTGGAACTCCAGAACAAATTGGTAAAATTGGAACAGATATAAAGGACAACAAATGTTCATGGGTTGTAAATCAAGCTTTATTACATGCAACTCCAGAACAAAGAAAAATTTTGGATGAAAATTACGGACAAAAGAATGATGAGAGTGAACTTAAATGTAAAAACTTATTTAAAGAGATGGGAATTGAGAAAATATATAATGATTATGAAGAATCAGTGGTTTCAAAATTAAGAAAACAAATTGATCAAATTGATGAAAGTAGAGGTTTGAAAAAAGATGTCTTGACAACCTTTTTGAATAAAGTTTATAAAAGATCCAAATAATTGATATAGATAGTAATATAGTTACATGCATTAATCACCAACCATTTAATATTTATTGCTTAAATCCTATCAACATTTTCTATACATTGACTCTCTCCAATTCTTCTCTACCAGCTTTAGTATATAAATATTCATTATAAGTTTCTGCTTTTTCAAAAATTGAATATACAAGGACGCCTGGAATAACGATATATAAAAATTGATTTTTAACTCTTCTAAAAGTGTTGAAAACTGCATTATAAGCTGCTCCTTTTAAAGGTTTAGCAACATATGGTGATATAGAATATTGAGTGACATATTTTTGTGGTCTTGAACCAAGATCTCCCCACCAGCCGATATAAGTATGTGGATGTGGTGGACCTGCCATTTTTCTGATTAGATTCTGTAGTTTTGAAAGGTTGAAAGTGTGATTAATATGTATGATAGTAGTGGTTTTTTTTTTCGTCTCACATTACAGAATTATTATTATAATCATTATTCTATTGGATATTTAAATAGGTGTACGCTACCACTTATTATAGTTATACACTAGTTGATCTTAGCTTCGTGAGAGTAATGAGATAACAGCTAAAACAGTAAAACTTTTTAATTTATATAGAACTACACCTTTTAAATCAATTTTAATTACCATCTTTTGTAGTCAATTTCATTTAAAAATGTTTTTCCACCTCCGTACTTCCACCATCTCGATAAGCAGCTATGGGCATTAACATCTATCGTTCTATTTATATTCTCCAGCAGATCTCTTGGTTTACAAATACATCTTTTGGACGCAATTATATCTTCCGAATGTGGGCATGCTAAAAATGGTGCGTGATAATAACCAATGTCTTCGAAATGATGAATAGAATTCTTATCAGCTAGCAAACTTAAAGCGATCGAATGAACCGGAGCATCTCCCCATCTTTCGTAATGAAAACCCCCAGCTTCACTCAAAAATTTAAAAAAAGTCTCGTACTCTTTACTTCTGAAAAAATTCAAATTGCCTATTTCAAAATTTGACCAAAAATGACATAGATTATAATCAGTAGTTGTGTTTGAGAATTTCATATGATGAGTCAATGATGTTTCATGGGTAGTCAAAAATTTCAATGCATTATTTTCATGTAAATGGTTAGGATATTTCTCCATGAATTTTTCAACTGTTTCCCATAAAGTTGGTATGGTATTTTCATACTCAGTAATGGCTATAATAAATCCATAGACTTTGTTATTCTCTCTCAATAATTGAAATGGATCATACTGAAAATCGCACATATACTCAACATCAGGCTCCACCCTAAAATACCAATCATAATTTAATAGTCTTTTCTGCTTGTAAAAAAATCCAGAATTAAAGTGACACATATTTCTGTAAGATCGAACTCCTCCGTACAAAACACTTTGTCTAGAATTATACAAATTTTCATTCAATTTCGTCTCATTAATATATGAAGGAGGTTGCCAATCTTTTTCTGGTATTAATTCGTAGTATGTTTTCCCACTTGCCATTAATGTTGTCTTTTCAATAAATTCATCATCAAATGGTACATCATTTAAAAATACCCAAGGATATTTAAATTCTCTATTGAATCTATCTTCTAATGATCTCATTGAAGATAAAGCTCCTTCTAACTCACTATTTCTTACCAACATCACAATTGTTGCATTCTCTCTTCCAATTTGCGTTAAGTTCCTGGAAGGAAATGTTTTTGTAAGATATTGGTTAGTTGCAAGTTTGGGTTGTCCTTTAGCCAATGGATTATACAATACCTCACTCAGTTTATAATTATTAAGTTCATTACTATCCACATGAACAACTTTTGAATTGTATTTGAATGCTAAATAATAATTTATCGCTAAGATGACTCCAAACAAAACAGTGCGCCATTTCAACATTCAGGGCATTTCCACCGACTGTCGTTATCAATGAT
The DNA here is from genome assembly GCF_024610245.1 of Lodderomyces pseudojiufengensis. NCBI lineage: Eukaryota > Fungi > Ascomycota > Pichiomycetes > Serinales > Debaryomycetaceae > Lodderomyces > Lodderomyces pseudojiufengensis. The sequence continues at coordinate 507,573 of NW_026261523.1, forward strand.
TTCTGGATATAACCTATGCATGTTGAAAATTAATATGAATTCATTTTTTTTCGGTACAAATTTAAAGAGTACAAAGTCATTACGTACATGTTCATTTTAATTAATATAGTGTTTCAAAAGTAGATTCAAAGTCTAAAAACACCCTTACATTTGTTTTGAAATACCCTTCTTACTAATAAATTTTAGAATTTAGTTAGTGAAATTGTCTTAAAGAGAAAGACTTTATCATTGGTTGATAAAATTATTGTTCAAGATTATATAATGCATTAACCAATTTTGTAAAAATTTGCAACAAAATATATTTTTTTGCAACACATTTAGATACAATCATTACAAAAAGCTTTCATGTCTTACATTTTGGAAATCGAGTGCTGTGTTCAAAACTGGGTCCAAGCGTACATTAACAGTATTGAAGATGAATTAAGTAAGCAAAATAGAATTGGATTTGTCATTCAATTATTCTCGAAGCATATAATCCAATTTTTAAAAGCCACTGATCAACCAATACAATGCGATACTTCACTTCAATCGGAACTCCATCGAGATGAAAGCAAAACAAAAGAAGACAAAGATCATGCAAGATCCTACATTCTCGATTGTTTCAAATGGGAAACTGATTTTGAAGAACTTTCCTCAAACGTTGTGATCCATGAATGCTTTAAGAAATTGACTTTGAATAAAATTAACAAACCAAATGCAAACATTTTGTCATATTCTTCAATAAGCTCAGAAGTTGATCGCATTTTAAAAGCTAAAAAGGGTTTTCAAGTATCAAGTATTTTAAGTCATTCAATCAGCCCAATAAATTCAAATTCTGCCGCCTCCAAATTCATTGATCAAATGCAATATGGCAAAAATGAGAACAACTTAATTGAATTTGATGACCTAACTCAATTTGTATTTCATTTTTATTCAACTGTGGTTGAAGCTAGTAGTATCAAAGAAACATATAGCATTCGGAGCTTATCAGAAAACCTCAAGAAGTCAACTATGGAAGATCATGATAAATCATTTACCTCAAAAAGAACACTTAGTGGTTCAATCATAAACAATGAAACCAAATTTTCTACTGAAGTGACTCAAGCAATTTCAAATTTAGATTTTTTACCTTCACTCAATGTTCACTTATTACCTTCTGATACATTACTTAATGAATGGGAAAATATAATTTTGGGTGCGAAATTTAAAACGTCAATATTAAATTGTTGCAAAAATCCACAATTACTAACTAATTTGAACTTGGAAAGTAACAACTTTCTTGTATTTGAAGGTAAGCCTGGAACAGGAAAAACATCTTTGGCTAAAGCAGTTTTTCAAAAATTATCAATTTCAAACCGATCATTGCTTGACAATCAACCAAGTATTTTTGTAGAGTTTTCAACAGGTGATGTATTTTCAAAATATTTCGGTGAGTCACCCAAAAATTTACTGTCGACATTATCATTAATAGAAGAAATATTACTGAGTTTTCCTAAATTACATATTTACTTACTTATCGATGAATTAGAAACGATTGGAACCGCCAGATCGAGCATTATAAAAAATAATGAAATGACTGATGGTGTAAGAATCGTTAATATCTTCATAACTTATCTTGATAGATTAAGAAAGTTTCCAAATTTAATAACAATTGCAACAACGAATTTAATTGATAACCTTGATCCAGCGATTATAGATAGAGCTACTAGGACCTTTAAATTTGATGCACCAAACATTCCTGAGATCAAAAAAATTATTAAATTAAATCTTGAAAAAATCAAAACAACCGATGAAAACTTAGATGAAAATGATCTTGAATCGTCGCTTCAAAAACTTGCAGCTTTTTGCTATGTATGTACTGAATGTATCCAAATTTAGGCAAATTCCATACTAACAAATGAAAGGAGCACCAATTGAGTGCAAGATATATTGCTAGACTACCATTTGTTGCAATCGGTAATATCTATGATAGTCCTGAATTTAGAAGTGAAATATACAAAAGTCAAATCGTAATAGAAGTTGCAAAATTATGTCAAGAAATGCTACAATAAATTTGATGCTATCTACTACCAAGTGAAAGTGAAACAAACTAGTATTTTTAGTTTTGCCCAATAAAATGAATGTAAATGTTATTACTAAAAAAATACTTCGCATATGGTAGCTGACTCTAAGTTTATATGCGGTATCACTATAAAGAAAAATTACTCTGAAATAAAGAATCATCAAGACACTGTTGATGACTGAATGAAAATTACACAACCTTTGGGATTTCACAACAGCAATAAAGACCGTATTTAAATATCAAGAAACAACTAAATAAAAACATATCAAAAGTTATCATTACACCAACTTAAACCTCATATATCACACATAGAATAAAATGCTTCGTAGTATTAGAATAAGGCCAACGATGGTCAGAAGATCAATACGTAGTTTAGCAACTACTGCTGATCCAGCAGCAAATCCCAACCGTGTACATGGAGGATTAAAAGATCAGGATCGTATTTTTCAAAATATATATGGTAACTACGGTCATGATTTAAAATCAGCTCAAAAAATGGGGGATTGGTATAAAACAAAAGAAATAATATTGAAAGGAGATAAATGGATTATAGATGAAATGAAAAAGTCAGGATTAAGAGGTAGAGGTGGTGCAGGTTTTCCATCAGGTTTAAAATGGTCTTTTATGAATCCACCTGGATGGGAAAAAAATCCAGGTCCAAGATATCTAGTTGTTAATGCTGATGAAGGTGAACCAGGAACTTGTAAAGACAGGGAAATTATCAGAAAAGATCCACATAAATTAGTAGAAGGTTGTTTATTAGCTGGTAGAGCTATGAACGCCACTGCTGCATACATATATATTAGAGGTGAATTTTATAATGAAACTGTTATATTGCAACAAGCAATTAATGAAGCTTATAAGGCAGGTTTAATTGGTAAAAATGCTTGTGGATCAGGTTATGATTTTGATGTTTACATTCATAGAGGTATGGGAGCTTATATTTGTGGAGAAGAAACTGCATTAATTGAATCTATAGAAGGTAAAGCAGGAAAACCAAGATTAAAACCACCATTTCCAGCAGGTGTAGGTTTATTTGGTAGACCAACTACCGTTGCTAATGTTGAAAGTGTATCAGTTGCACCAACAATTTTGAGAAGAGGTGGAGAATGGTTTGATTCATTTGGAAGAGAAAGAAATTCTGGTACTAAATTATTTTGCATATCTGGTCATGTAAATGAACCTTGTACAGTTGAAGAAGAAATGTCTATACCTTTGAAGGAATTACTAGAGAAACATTGTGGAGGTGTTAAAGGTGGTTGGGATAATTTATTAGGTGTCATTCCAGGTGGTTCATCCGTTCCAGTTATGCCAAAAGATACTTGTGACAATATATTGATGGACTACGATGCTTTAAGAGATGTTGGATCAGGTTTGGGTACTGCAGCTGTGATTGTAATGAATAAACAAACAGACATAATAAGAGCAATTCAAAGATTTGCACATTTTTATAAACACGAATCTTGTGGTCAATGTACACCATGTAGAGAAGGAACGACATGGATGCAAAAGATGATGGATAGATTCCAAACAGGTCAAGCAACTCCAAGGGAAATAGACATGATATTTGAATTGAGTAAAGAGATTGAAGGACATACTATTTGTGCATTAGGTGATGCAGCAGCATGGCCAATTCAAGGTTTAATTAAATCATTCAAACCTGTAATGCTAGACAGAATGAAAGAATATCAAGAGAAACACCAAAAAGACTTGGGTTCTGTCAACTATGGAGGTTGGGTAGATAATGGTAAAGTTAAAGATGGAGTTGTTATCGATAATCCAATACCTCATGGTCATTAAAAGGATATATATTGTGCATAATAGATTTAATGAGTATTAATTTAATTTTCACAACGATGAACGATGAACGAAAGTTCAACAATTCAATTCTTTGACTATTTTTTACCTCTTGTCTTATTTTTGATGCCGTTTCAGTGTAATTTTGAAATTTATCTCATTTCTTTTTTTTTTTTTTAACTTTGATTTTGTAAACAATAAAAAATGGAAATAAATTAAAGATCTTCAGATTTTTAATTTAATTGTTTTTAAACTCCGAAAATTATATTGATTTTCAACTCACAATTCACGTCGGTGATTTATTAATCAGTATTTTTCCTTCTTCGACTACATAGTTAAGATTCATAGAGTTTCACATAATTATGAGATGTTCTAAACTTATTGTCCCATTAGCATTCTTATCAGTATCAACCTTATCAGCATACGTGAATAGTGATAACAATAACGCTGAGGATTATTCAGTCGGCGCAGAAGTTATTAGTGACTCACAATTAGCTCAAGAAGAAAGTCAAAGACTGCATGATAAATCGACCAACAAATTAGGTGTTAACGCTTTGCAAGATGAAGATAATCATCCCACTCCAGATCATTTAAAAAAGCCGTTAGATCCTTACAATAATGGTGGAAGAACTAGTGATCATAAACCAGAAAGTGAATTAACTGGAGATTCAAATAATAATTACAATGCATTTTTGATGTCAATATCAATGATAGTTGTGTCTGAAATCGGTGATAAAACTTTTCTCATAGCCGCCTTAATGGCTATGAGAAATTCAAGAGTAATTGTATTTTCAGCCGCTTTCAGTTCACTCGTAGTCATGACCATATTATCTGGAATTGTCGGTCATGCTTTACCTACCTTGATATCTCAAAGAATCACTCAATTTTTAGCATCAATTTTATTTATTATATTTGGATTTAAATTGTTGAAGGAAGGATTAAGTATGTCAAAAGATTTAGGAGTTGAAGAAGAGTTAGCTGAAGTTGAAGAAGAAATAGCATCAAATAAAATAAATCTACAGTTGAATGACATGGAAGGAGGCAGAGGGTCTCAATCACAATCACATTCACTACCACCCAAGGGCTCAAAACAATGGTTCAATGAAATAGGGCTGCAAGTTCAAAATTTAGCATCATTTATATTCACTCCAGTATGGATACAAGTTTTTGTTATGACATTCTTAGGGGAGTGGGGCGATAGATCTCAAATTGCTACAATTGCAATGGCAGCTGGTTCAGAATACTGGTTTGTCATTTTAGGTGCAATAATTGGTCACGGTTTATGTACGGCTGCTGCTTGTATAGGTGGAAAATTTTTAGCCAAAAAGATATCAATGAGAAATGTCACATTAGGAGGTGCTATCGCGTTTTTCGTTTTTGCAATTCTATACTTTTATGATGCTTATTATAATATTGAAAGTTGAGACGAGATAGACTGACAGATGAAGTTACAACCGTTACATAGAAGTAATATAGACTGGTTGAAAAATGACCCTTCAATTTAACATTCTCAGCTGTCATATTTGACCTTGACACAAAAATTTCATAACTTGATTCGGATGTAGACCTTTCTTACCGCCTAGAGTAATTTTATACTCAATTTCTTCTCTTTCATTCTCACGATCCTTTTTAATCTTTGCTTCAGCTTTACCTTCTGGAGTTTCCATGTAATTCAACTCTTCAATTGTATGAAACCCATAAAATTGATAATCTTCTTTCAAATTTTGAATCTTCATCAAACACCATGCATTGAACTCATCATTTTTCTCAAAATCAATAGGTTTCTGTTGTTGCTTCGTGATTTCATCTATTGTGGCTAAGGACGAACTGATCCATTCATCTATTTCCGGTAAGGGCTTCTTTCTAAGTAACGTAGTCAATAATCCTTCATGCTGACTTGTCGGAAAATTTGTTGTAGGATATACATTGGTTTTGGATAGTACATCTTCATTTTGATATAAGACATTCGCTATTGAGGTTAGTTGAGTAATTAACACCTGAAATTGATTTTGGAAATGTATATATGTGGGTAGTTTGATCTTTGAAGGATGTCTATTATGTCCATTGATTTGCTCAACTAATTTTCTTAAGGACAAATGGATTTGATTCAATCTATTTCGTATTTGCTCCAATGCATCTATGGGTATCTGTGAAAAATCAATCGGTATTGATGCAGAAGCAGGAGTAGTTGGTGTCGGAGTATGATTCATTTGAATTGATTTGGCTAATTCGAATATGTTTGTGACTGAAACAAGTAAACAAAATGTAAAAAATAATGTTTCAGTTTTTTTTGCAATCAATACTTCACTACACCTAGATATTCAGAGTAGTCAATTTTGATGATAAGAGGGAACTGGAGTCTAGCTCAAGAATTCAAGCAAAATGAGAGAAAGCAACAGCTCAAAGTACAGAAAAGGCAAAAACATCAACATAAGTTAGAGAAGCTAAAGAACATTGATCCAATAAAACTATTTCATAGAATTGAGAATTTAAGAAATAAATCATCAAAAACAGACAATGATATAGAGTATTTGTCCAAACTCGAAGAGGACTGGTCGTTCATTGAAAAAAATGACTTACACAGCAACAAAGTGAAGGAAATACTCAGAGATCAACAAAAGAAACTAAAGTTGAAACAAAAGGAAGAGACTACGTTATGGGGCAAGGATTCAATTTATTTTAATCCCGAATTAAATCCTTTAGGTAAAGTCCCACAGGTCGAGAGTTTGGGCTTTAAATTAAGTCAGCCTTTAAAAAACTTGAAAATCAATCAACTCAAAAAGGTCAAGAAATATGAATATGATCCATTAATTGAAAAATTAGGTGTTAGATTACCTGATGGTCAACCTCCAAAATTTTACAAATATGTACAAAACACCAAAAAGCCATCTAAAAGAAATCAAAAATCCATGCAAGACGAATTGAAACTAAATACGGATAATCTGCTAGAAATAGAAGGAAATACCGAAGAACCATTTTACAAGAAACAAAAAGGGTAGTTAATTTAATCTAGATTTGAAGGTTCTATTTACAAGGTGGTCTATTTACAATATACGCAGAAGGTTTAAATAAAACAAATTACCCAATAAAATTTTTCACCGCAAGAACTGAAAACTTTGTTATTTAAAATCTCGATGATTAAATTAATTCATTCATCAATCAGATTTGTTGCTCAGTATTAAAATTTAGATAGGGCAACCGTGGTAACTTCCCAAATACCAAACATTATTATTGAATTCGGTACAGTCCTCAATAAATGTGGAGTTAAACCACCATACATACTAGCAAATCCTTCTTCTTTGAGGACAAGCTTGAAACATTGTATCAAACCTGTGTATTTGGGTTTACCAGTTGATGCTAAAGGTGCTTGCCTCAATCTAGTTCTCACAACTTCATGAGGATATGTAATTAAACTGGCCATGAATTTCGCTACTCCAGCAGCTCCTGATCTTGCTGACCATTCTAAGACGTGATCTTTAGTTGATTTCTTAGTTGGATCTGATCCATGTATTTTCAATGATCTTTTATTTATAAACATTCTCATTTGTTCATATAACACCCATTGTATAGTACTTTCAATACCACCTAAATACGATGCACTTAAACCCTTGTATAAACTTCCGAAACCTTCGTTTTTCACTATATGTTTCAAACAATCCCATGAATTTTTGTATATTTGATTTGAAGACTTATCTAGCTGTAGCCTTGTTTTGATCAACCATATTGGATTCGTTGCAGTAGACGTTACAAACCCTGCATTTATACCCGATACAAGATGCATCCAAGTTTCTTCCTTACCTTGATGACTAAAATTTCGTAAAATGAAATCTTTTGTTGCTCCATATGTGAAAAAATTGATAGATCTAGCAGGTATTACCCCAACTAAATTAGGTCCTAAACCTTTAAATAACGATGTTACTCCCTCGGATTTATACATGAGACGTAAGGCATTACCTGTTTCTGATAAATGTTGGAATACTTGTCTTATTGGATTTCCTGATTTTATTGTTTTATTATACATATCATGATATACATCACTTTGTAGCCTAGTCTTTACCACATCTAATGGACAAGTCACTACTGCTCCAACTGTACCTCCTACTCCACCTGCTACAAAATGAACCCATGGTTTAGTTTCTTTTATTGTTGCTAAATTATCATTCACTATTTTATCATTATCTTTGGGCATTGCATCTTTCAATTCAATCATCATTTCTTTATCTCTGAAAGTCGAAGACTGTTCGTCTGATGCTAAATATGGATAAGCTGCTTCTGCATCTTGTTCTAGTATTTTGATTCTGTCTTCGTCTGTCGGTGAAATCCCCATTTTTTATGTTATTACTGTCTTGCAGATTGTTTTGATGACAGCGTTAGATAGTTAGGATGAAATTTTGACTATATACAAGTGAATGTGATGTTTTCTTTCAAATTGCAGTTCTTATTGATAGATAATTAGACTTTAGGTTTAGGATGAAAAAAATAATATGTAATGCTTCAATATGATGGAAGAGATTAACTTTTTTTCAATTTTTTCCCCATCAAAATTAGGCAGACGATGAGTCCTGCCAGTCTGTTAACGTCTAAGAACTCAGAATTAGAGAGATGCGTGAGTATATCTAGTTGAAAGATCCTGTTGTCATTGGAACTGGGCAATAACTTGGACCAAGTTTTAACTATAGTCATCTCTTGCTTGGTAGCTAATATGAAACACAAAATAAAAAAATCAAGAGATCTAGCTTCAATACTTTGGTTGATCAATAAATATGTATAATCAAACACTTTTTTTAGTTATATATTATACAAAATTGTTCTATAAAATTTTCATTATTCATTAAGTCGTAAAAAATAGCCATTGTTTTGTAAATTTTATTTAAGTGTTTTAATAAAATTATCAAGATTATATTCTTCTTCATATTGTTGTTCATCCCATAATTCACCTAATTCTCCAACAGCTCCAGCTGCTTTACCTGTTAATCCACCTGCTAAATCTTCTGGCATATTACCTGATGTACCATTTCCATTAGTACCATTTACTCTATCATTTCTTTCATCATCTGCATTTGTTTCTTCAACTTTTGCACTCTCATCAACATCAAATAAATCTAATAATTGATTTGTGTCCATGGATTGTAAACCTTGATTTTGTTGATTTACAATTGTTGAAGCAATATTCATTTTGAATTTTTGTAATCCCATAATTTTTTCTTCTAATGTATCTTTTGTAATTAATCGATAAACATTAACAACTTTCTTTTGACCTAATCTATGAGCTCTATCCATAGCTTGTAAATCATTCATAGGATTCCAATCATGTTCAACAAATATTACAGTATCGGCACCAGTTAAGTTTAATCCTAATCCTCCAACTTTTGTTGTCAATAATAATACATCAATTGAAGGATCTTCATTAAATTTTCTAACAATTGCTTGTCTATTTCTTGGATCAGTTGAACCATCTAATCTCATATATGTTACTGATGGTAAATATTTTTTTAATAAATCATTTTCAACAATATCCAACATATCTTTCAATTGACAAAAGATTAATGCTCTATGTTCTGATATCACACCTTCAAGTGGCATAATTTGAGATTTTGAAGAATTCTTTTTAAGTTTATTATAATCAGAATCTTGTGAACCAATTCCACATTCAAGTAATAAAGTCTTTAATGATAATAATTTTGGTGAATGTTCAATGTCTCTTATATTAGACTTTTTTAATGCTAATGTTTGATTAATTTCAGTAAATTTTGGATGATCAGGAGTTACAATCAAAGCAGGATGATTACATAATTTCCTCATATATTGCAAAGCTTGGAAAACATGAGTTTTACCTTCTTTTTCAGTTGATGAAACTTCATCTTTGATATTTGCTTTTTGAGATTTTGCAAAATCTTTATATAATTGCTTTTGTATATCACTCAATTCACAATAATAATCTTGAATAATTTTTGGTGGTAAATCAGATAATACATCTTCTTTCAATCTTCTTAACATGAAAGGTAATACTTGTTTATGCAATGATTCTAAAGCCAAAGCGCCAGCTTCTTGTTCTTTTGATGATGTTTTACTATTTCTACTAGCAGCAATTGGTTTAGCAAATTTTTCATGAAATACTTTTTCAGTTCCTAAAAATCCAGGCATTAAAAAATCAAATAATGACCATAATTCTAGAACATTATTTTGAATAGGAGTTCCAGATAAAATTAATCTATGTTCAGCTCTAATTTTTTTAACTGATTTTGATAATTTTGAGTTTGCATTTTTAATAATATGACCTTCATCTAAAACACAATAATTATAATCTTGAGATGATAAAAATTCAACATCATTACGAGCAACATCATATGATGTCACTACTACATCAACTTCTGACACTTGACCTCTCAAAGGTACTCTTATACTAGGATTACCAGCATATACTAAAACTTTCATAAATGGAGCATATTGATTAATTTCTTGTTCCCAATGACCAGTCAATGATGGTGGACAAATAACTAAAGAAGGTAATCTTCTATATTCAATAGCTTGAGTTTCTTTAAATTTTTCAGATCTCATATAATGATCAGATGAAATAATACAAATAGTTTGTAAAGTTTTACCCAAACCCATATCATCACAAAGAATTCCATGTAAATGATATTGATTTAAAAAATGTAACCAATTTACACCTTCTTGTTGATACTTACGTAACGTTGCTTTTATGGTGACTGGTAAATCAAATGGTTTTATTTTAGTTGGATCCATCATTTGCAGTATAAAATCTCTTTCTCTTTCTCTACCTTCTAATAATTCTTTTGGCATATCTTCAGGATCAGGTATACCTGCTTCTAATGGAACTAATTTAATTATTGATGCAAATGTTGTTGTAGCTAATACTCTAACATCATGATCTGAATCACTCATTCTACCTAATACAGGAACAATTAAAAACATGACATATGGTAAAATATTAGCACCCATAGTTGCTGAAATATGATAAATTGTTTCAATTGCACCTTGTCTTTCAACAACACTACCAGCATTCTTTAACATTGGTAAAATAGAATTTACTAAAAAAGTGAAAGATTTAGTTGGAGCAACTGAACATATTGTAGCAAAACATTTAGCTGTTGAATATCTGAATACAGAATATTCTGATTTTAATCCAGATAATAATAAATCCAAATGATCCGTTATTTCAAAGTATAATGATGGGTCAAGTTTTGGTAACAATGCTTTTAATATACCTAAAGCATCAATTATACTTTGACCTTTAAATTCATCCTTGATAATATCTTCCTCTGATAAAGTTGCTAATTCAGTTAATGGCCCAATCATCAATTCTTTTAATTTTGGAACTTCAATAAATATTTTTTCTTTATATATTTTAATAATTTGTTCAAGTGTCATTAATGCACCCTGTCTTTTAATTTTAGCTTCATGAACTGCTTTTTCATGAGCAGCAATATCTAAAGGATCACTTTTAGCTTCTTCTTTTTTCAATGATAAAATATTAATTTTAAAACCAACATTATGATGAAATTCAGGTACTTCAGCAGTATCAACACATAGAAATGCACATAAATTTTTAATAATTTTATCAGCTACATTTTTTTTACTATTGGAATTTAATTGTTGAATTAAACTTGCTAATGAAAAAACTGATTTTTTTTGTAATACTAACGATTCTTCCAGTTTAACACTTTCCATTAATGATTTTATTATGGGGTTCAACTTTTTAGGAATACCTGATAATGCAAGAATAGCTCCAGCATAAGCAGCTAATATTCCAACTACTTTAGATTCTGAAATAAATTTTGATTCTTGAATGGCAACGCTTATTCTATGTTTTGCATCTTCTAAGGCTTGATTAGCAGATAATCTATTAGCAGTTGATAAATTTTTCTTCAATTTTTCAAAATTTTCATTACAAATTGTTTCAGCATTTTCTATATTAAAAGCATTTGGACCAGCATCAATTTCACCTTGTACTACTACTGGAATTTGTGGTAATTTTGATGGAGATAATCTAGCTGTTGAGACAAAACAATCAAATAATTGTAAACATGATGTTCTTACAGATTTTAAAATTGGACCTAATTCTCTAAATGGTGGTAATGTTGAAGGATCTTGTAATACATCCATTAATGGTGTAGATAAAAGTGAAATAACTTTTTCATCGGGAGAATTTTCTTGATCTTTTACACCAATTGCAAAATCTTCAATTATGAAAGCACTTAATAATCTTGCAGTAGCATGTGGTGAATTTAAATATGTTTTAACATTTGAAAATATTGAAATCAAATTTTCATGATTTTTAACTAATGCTAATGATTTGCCAAATGCACTTGATGCTGCGCATCTCATGGCTATCATTCTTTCATAACCAACAAGCATAACATCTCCCTTGTATACTGGAGCATCAATATTGATTTTCAAATCTTCTATTGGAATATCTAAAGTTTCTTCCGCTTGTTGTTGTTGTTTATTTCTCTTTTTACCTCGTTTTTCTTCATCTTCTAATGAACCAATGACTTGACCTGAAGGTCGCATAATTAAAGATGTATTCATATGATAATGATGTCTTGATATACCAATTGGTGTCATTGTTAAAGTTAAAAGATCCGATGCTTGATTAAGAAATAATTCATCAATATCTAAATTATTTTTTGAAATTTCTTGTAATAATTTATCATATACAGTTTGTGACAATTTTAAAACATCTGGATTTTGTTCAACTAATAAATTTTGAAATAATAATCTAACAGTTTTTGAATCAATCCATGTTTTAGTTGCTAAATCATCAATGGATAAAAATTCTAATATTGTTCTTAATACTGCTTTTCTTACATTTGTTATCGAATGTCTTAAAAATGGATATAATCTTGGAACTAAATTTTTAAAAGAATTTAATTCATCTTGATTAGCATCTTGTTGAATGATTTCAATAACTTCTTTGTGACTACATAATCTGGCTAATAAATCCATTACTGATCCTATCGATGCAGATAAATCATCTCTTAAATTTACTAAACAATCCCATATAACAGGAAGTAATGATTTTATAATTGATTGTCTAGTAGCAACAACTTGTGATGCAATTGGAGTTAAAGTTAATGCAGCTACTGATTGAACATCATCATCACTTTCTTGTAATCCATATAAAACCATATTAATAACTTGATCAAACATTTCAGGATGTTCTAATAATATATCAGTTCGTACACTTACTAAATATCTTACTCCTAACATTCCACCATGTTTTGCTTCCCAACATTTAGAAATTATATCTTGTTGTAAAGTCATAGTGTTTAAACAATTAAAAGTATTTATAACAGTTTCATCATTTAAATGAATTAATAATGCAGCTAAAGTTTGAGCACTTGATTCTCTTACAGGAGCAACAACAGTATCTGAAACATAATCACCAAATCTATCCAAAACAAATAATATACATAATCTAACAGCTAAATCTTCTAAAGTTAATGAATTATTTAAATCATTTTCCTTTTTTGATTTTTTCATTATTCTTCCAGCTCCTTTACCATGTTTTCGAATTAGTTCTCTTAATCCTAAAGCTGCTCCATGTCTTATTTCCCAATTATCATCAAATAAATCTGCTAATAATAATTCATAAACTCCTTGAAATTGCCAAATTAATCCTGCTACTTTATTATGTAAAGAAAGTAATGGTGATATTTCTGAAACTTTTGATTCAACAACTAATTTTTCACCACCTTGTTGAGATGTAATATCAAATTTTGAAGAATCTTCTCCATTTTGTTCTGAATCTATATCCATTGCTTCTCCATTTTCCATCATTTGCCTTGATATTGAACTTTGTGATATATCTATTGTTTTTAATTTACCACCACCTGATTTTGCATTTACTTTAGCTCTTCTTTTTTGCATTGCTTTTAATCTTGCACTTGATATTGGCTTATCTAAAGGTGGTCTTTCAGTTGGTGTCATTGGTGATGCAGGAGAATTAGGAGAATCCAAATTTGAATCTTCTTGTTTGATAAGTGGTTCTGATTTAATTGGTGGAGTAGGTGTATTTGATACTAAATCCGTATCTATTTCTGTTTGTTCTTTTTCTTTCGGTAGTATGCTTGCTCTATGCCTTTTAATTCTTCCAATTAAACTAGAATCAATTATATCATCATTATTTAAAGTATTATCTGATTTTGAAGATAGTAGTTTTGTTCCAGATTTAATTAATTCATTTAAATCAAATTCTTTATAATTTAATAAATTTGTGAATTTATTACTTAATTGATTTAATTCTTCATCTTGTTCTATTTTCAATTGTATTTCTTCATCTTGTTCCTTTTTAATATATACAGAATCTTCATAATTAGTTTCATTAGATATTTCCTTTTTAATTAAATCATTTTCTTCATCTTCTTGTTTTATTATATTTTCAGAATTTGGATCCCAGTTTGGAGCATTATTTACAATTCCTCCAAATGCTCTTGCTGCTGAAATTCTTGTTTCCCATTTATTTGATTTTAAAAATGGATAAACTCTTGCTAATAAATTTAAAATATCTTCTGGATGAGATTTTGCTAAATCCGATAATTGATCTGCAGCTGTATTACGTATAAATGATGTTGATCCCGTTTCAAGTAATACAACCAATCTATCTAATCTAGACATAATTTTCTTTTTTGGTTTACAAGGTTTTGATTAAGGTTTGATTTTGTAAATTAGTTAATCATTTGTTAATTCGCGTATTGTTGGATTGTTCTATGAAGCCACGTTTGGTATGTTTGTGTTGTTGTTGTTGTTGTTGTTGTTGTTGCTGTTGTTGCTGATTAACTTAGTTGTGATTGTTTATATTTTTGCAACCAAAATTCTATTATGTGAGAGAGTAGATCAAATTCTAAAAAATAAAAAATGATGAGAAAATTGATTGTTTATTTATATTAATTTTTTTTTTGTTTGTTTTTTTTCTTACACTCTTTCTTTCTCTCTGTTGATGAATTAATATTCTTAATAAAGTTCAAACTCCACCAATTTTTTCAAAGAGAAAGAATTACTCAGATAAGAATACTTGTTGACCTACATATAATGAAAAGAACTTAAAGTCTTAAAAATGAATTGTCTTTTTTTTTTGTTGGAATTTCGATAACTTTTGATGTGACTGATGCTGTTGATTGAAGCAAATGATCCTTGAGGGTTGTCTGTGATAAAACATTGGGTGTTTTACAAGCTGAACAAATCGAAGTATAATAACAATATAGCTGTGGTTGCATTTGGTGAATTGGTTGGAGAACAACCAGTAACCAAACAGTATTTGTTGTGTGGCAAATGAACCAAAAGTCATCGTTGCCTTGTGTCGGTCAGTCGTAGTTGAACAAAAATAAAAATGCTCATGGTTAAATTTGACCTTTGGTTCAAAAAGGTTTCTTGTTAGATTGCAGTAGACCACCAACCATAAAAAAAAGTTTGGCATTACCACACGTATGGGATCATTTGATTTTACTGTTGATAAGTAAACAGGTTGTTTAACTGTGATTGCATTGATCTGACATGATTTTCGACGACTTTTGCATTCATCTGGTCAACACAACAAATACTGGGGCTTATCAACTACTTGATGAATGTAACTACTTGATGAATGTATTGAAGTTACCTTCATACTAATCATTATTTTAGGTACTTACGGTATTTTCAGTTGTTGCAACTGGTATCTTAATTCAAAGGAGTACCCAACATTCTTTGTATATCAAATATCTTTCAAATTATTTCAAAACACATTGCATATATAAAAGTTTAGAAACGAAGGGGATCTTGCTTGCAAATGGGTTGATGAAACGATCGGATAAAGTTTGAAGAACCTTTAATCCAATGATTTACAGAGAACCTTCGATGTTTGTGATGAAAATTAAATAATGTTTTGTAGTTTATCCCTCTATATTAATGGATCAGTCCAATTATTCCTATACATTTTGTAGCAATATGAAAGTTTGACCACATTCGACTGATGGTACCTTTAATTGAACTAATCCTGAAGTATTTGTCATTAGAGTCGAATACGTTTGTTTCATGGGAGATCACGTTCAAGATAGTATTAAATTTTGTAGTAGAAATCATGTAAAGAACATTCTTAATCGTAAGTTGATACTAATTTTGCTTAGCCTTAATGCTTAAGACTCCACATATTAAGAAAGAATGAAGAAAACGTTTTGACGTTTCGTGTCAAATGCTTGAAGATCCAACTTGTTACGTGATTCTTCGCTTAATGACCGTAAGTACAAGTTCAAACTCGGAATTCATCATCATCAAATTTCTATGATTTTTCTTTATGTCTTCAAATCATTAATTTCGTTTATACAAGTATTATACAATCCCTCATCCAAAGATCTTAAGAAAATAATTAATGAAATTTTTTCTCTCTTGTTTCTCTAACTTCTTTCTTTTTAGATTCTAAATCATCTTTATTTGCATTATATTTTATATTTGTATCTTGATTCATTGGATTTTCTTTTGATTTTTGAAATTCTTTAAATATTAAATTTTTAATTTGTTGTAATCTTAATCCAGGATTTTCTTTTCTTATTTCAGGTAATCTTCTATCTTCATATGCTAAATAAGCAGCTTTAACTCTTCTTTCTGCATGACGATCAATATCTTTTGTTGATACTCCAGAATCTTTACTTGTTAATGCTAATGCTTCTAATGCATTATCTAATCCAGATGCACTTAATTCAGGAGTATCTTTATTAAAATCAATAAAATCATCAATTTTTCCAGTTCTTTTTGCAGCAATTTTTTCACTACCTCTTTTTTTGGAATTTGAAGGTTTTGATGGTAAACTTTGTTCTTCTGCTTGTAATAAAAGATCTCTTTCTTGTTTTTTTCTAGCTGCTTCTTCTTTTTTAAATTGTTCTTCTTCTTTTTTTTTATTTCCCTTCTTTGAACCTTCTTCCCATTTTGAAATTTCTTCTTGTTCTAATTTTTCTAATTGTTCTTGTTTTTTTTTATTTGCTTGTTCTTGTTTTTTGGCATTACCTGCTGCCTTTTTAGAATTTTCTCCAGCTTGTTTTTTAGCCATTTTTGATTAATTAGATGATAGTTGGATTAATTATGATGTTAGTTGCTTTTGGTTTTTCAAATGGTGAGTGTGATATGCATCGACTTTGTCTGATGTTGTTGTGTCTCAATTCGACTTTTGTTAAGTTAGTCAATCAATGATGTATTTGATCTTGTTAAATATATTTTCTCAAATTTTTCAGATCAATGCGAATTATGGAAATGTAAAATTTGGGTGCAAAAAATAAAGAGAGTAAGATTAAAAATAAGTACTTTGAAACTAATGAGAAAGAAACGATTATATATTTATAGATGCTATAACTTATTTGGTCTAAATACTACCCTACCTCTTACTTTATCATTAATTAAATCTTCCAATGCATCAGGTAATTTATTAAAATCAACAATTGTAACATTTGGTTTGATTAAACCTTTTGAAATCCATTTCATACATTCAATTTGTTCAATTGAATTACCACCAAAATTATAAATAACTTCAATTTCTCTAACAGCAAATAAAAAATTTGGTAAAATTAATTGAAATTTTCCTAATCCAATCATTGATAAAGTACCTCTTTTTTTTAAATAATTATTTGAAATATCTACAGTTTGTTGAATTCCAACAAAATCAAATATTATATCAAATGATTGTGATTCATGATTTGAATCTTCTTCAATATCATTATAAAATTCATTAGCTCCATAACTCAAAGCAGTTGATTTAATATCTTCTTTTTTATCAGTTGCAACTATAAAACAACCATAATTTTTTAAAATTTGTATAGCATTTAATCCCAAACCTCCACAACCTTGTACCAAAATTTTTGAAGTTGGTTGAATTTTATGTTTTACTTTTTGTATAGCATGAAATGGAGTTAATACTGAATCAGTACAAACAGCAGCATCTTCAAATGATACATTATCAGGTATTGGTAATAAAGTTCTTAAATTTTTAATTAAAAGATATTGTTGAAAACCACCATCTTCATTTAATCCATAAGCTTGATTAGTTGATGAACATGAACCATCTAATCCAATTCTACAAAATTCACAATGTCCACAACAATAATTAATTTGTAAAGCAAATCTTTTACCTTTTTGATATTTATTATTTGTATTCTTTAAATTTTTTTCAATTTCTGAACCAATTTCATATACAGATCCTGCTATTTCATGACCCATTATAAATTTTTCTTTATTTTTTAATGGTGGTTGTTGAGGTAATGGTCCAGCTATTAATGTATGAGGATCAGATAAACATAATCCTGCTGCTTCAATTTTTAATAATATTTCATTTGGTCCAACTTTTGGTATTGGTAAATTATTAAATTTTTGAATTTTTTTATGATTTATATTATATCCATAACCAAATTGTGTTTTTGGGGTTGCTGACATGATTTTTTGACAATTCTTTTAGTTTGATTGAAAAAGAATAACTGTCAAATTAAGTCTCTACATTGATAAATGAATTGATGAGTTTTTTATATAAACGGATAATCAAAGACTGGAGATACAAACGGATTTATATTCACTTTATAGTTCTTTAAAATAATAATAATAATGATTGCGGAGTTCACTCGAGTAAAACTAGATTGACCCCCACCTTTCAAAATTGTATACGAAGCCGCTCAAATTACTTAATTTGGTACATAATGATCTAACCTTTCGAAAGACTACTAACATCACCCATATCACAATCTTGTATCTGCAGCATAGTATCAGTTGCAAGAATCAAACTCAATCCTGACAAATGCCCATTGACCAATAATCGTCCATGCCAGGATGGAGCTATTAACAAAATTATATGGATGGTAAATATAAACTTTAAAATTTAAACGCGTCTTAATCAATAAGGAAGAAAAAGATTTGAACTGCAGAAATTGTTTTGGCCTGGAATTTGAAATGAAAAATTGGGATTAACTTTTTGCAAAGCTTGATCATTCAAATCTCTATTGTCAACACAGCTTTTTATTGTGTGTTTGTCGTAATTATTTTCAGAACAGAAAAAGGGCAGTGTACTTTATTTTACTCTCGAATAATAATAATAACCGTAATATACGAAAGAATGAAAAATGATAGACTAAAGATTCATAAGAGGAAAAGATCAATTCAATCAACTTATAAATAAACAAGACGTCCCATAACGATCTCTTTCATCATTTCATCTCACAATTTAGTACAATCACTCGTATAAATTTATACTGGTTCATCTAATAGACTATTGACATTATTTTAAATTTTAAGGTACGAAATTAAAGTAAACAAAAAATCATATAGGTAGTGTAAATTTAACCAAAAGAAAAAATCAAATTTTATTATTCATAACGTCACCATTACAATTTTCTTTACTTTACCTTAACAACCAAATTGAATATATTTTTAATATACCATAAACTGTAATAATATCATCAAAACCAAATTATAGGAGTCTAGAATAGAGGAACAATTCAAGTTAAATCATGGATGATAAAAAAGATGAATTAAATACTTCAAATGTAACCACCAGTAACAATAATACAAAAAATAATAACAATAATAATCTATCATCAACAATTGATGTACCATCGATACCCAAACAAATACCATCATCAACTTCCATACAAACCAACTCAACAACCACTGTCCATAGTCCAAATAATAACAAAATAAGTTCAACTTCAACTCCAAATACAAATTCATCAACAACTGATTCTTCCACTTTATTAGAAAATGATTCCAAAATCAAGACAATCCTAAATTCTGATTCTGCATTAGATATTCTACTGAATAGATTAAAACAAAGTTTATTAACAGCAGAAGAATTTAGTAAATTTATTAAAAAGAAAGCTCAAATTGAAGATGAACATTATAATCAATTAAAAAAATTTGCAAATAATATAAGAACAAATATGAAAAATAATAGTAAAAATTTAAAAAATGATTCATTACAATTTCAAATGGATAAAATTATTGGATTTGATGAAAATTTATATGGAGTTGGTTCAAGTTATGTTACTGCTTTAAATACAATGTATGATGAATTAACTTCTTTAATAAATACAATAACAAGATCTAGAAAAATTGTTAAAGATGAATATAGAAAAAAAGATAAAGAATGTATAGATTCAATACAATCAGCAGAAAAATCAAAACAAAGATATATGCATTTATGTGATGATTTAGAAAGATTAAAAACTTCTGATCCTTCAAAAAAATCATTTAGTTTAAAAAATAAATCTGTTGAACAACAAGAAGATGATTTACAAAAAAAAGTTGATATGGCAGATCAAGAATATAAATCTAAAGTTTCAACTTGTAAAAAATTAAAAGATGAGATCTTGGTAATTCATCGTCCAAATAATTCAAAAAAATTAAAAAATTTAATATTAGAAATGGATATTGCATTAAATGTTCAATTACAAAAATATGCAACATGGAATGAAAATTTAATAATGAATTCTGGTGTTTTATTAAGTCCTTTACAATCAAATAAACCTTCTATGAAATCAATGGCTTCATCAATTGATAATGAAAAAGATTTATATAAGTACCTTATTGAAAATGGTTCACAACAATCAAATAAATCATTAACTCCAATTGAATATCATATACATCCTTCATTAATAAAAGCAAAAGATATTGGAAAACCATTTTTAAATAATACAAGTAATAATAATAGAACTAATAGTACAAGTAATATAAAAGCAGCAGTATCATCAAATCAATGGAGTAACAACAACAGCAATAATAACAGTAATAATCTCAATAATAACAATAACAGTACTAGTAGTACGAAAAACTTATCTACTCCTTATGCAGGTAATTTATTACCAACTAAATCATCAAATCAAATATCATCAGATCCCAAAAATTCATCTCCAAATAACAATTCAACATATCCTACAACATCTCCAATTAAAGATCCACCACAAGGATATTCTTCATTAGATCCAGGAAGTTCACCATCAACTCCAAATTTAAATGGTCCAAAACCTTTTAATAACATAACAACATATAAACAACCAACATTTGGAGTATCAATAGAAGAAGTTATAAAATTTGCAGGAATAGATAATGTACCATTAATTGTACGCAGATGTATTGAAATTATAGAAAATTATGGAATTGATTTAGTTGGAATATATAGAACAAGTTCAAATATAAATCAAGTTACAAAATTAAAAGATTTAATTGATTCAAATTTTACAAATTATTTAACCATAGGGGCAAATATAAATCCAAATAATATTATTGATAATAAAATTTTTGCAGTAGCATCATTATTAAAATTATATTTTATAAATTTACCTGAACCCCTTGTAACAAATTTAGAATCAAAATCTTTTATTGAAACAGTAAAATTAAATGATGAACATTTAATTGCAAAAAAATTACATCATTTAGTTTTTAATTTACCTGATGGTTCATATTTTACTTTAAGAAGCTTGATATTTCATTTAAATAAAATTTCATTAAATGAATCAAAAAATAGAATGAATAAAAAATCGCTTTCGATTATTTGGGGTCCTGTTATTTTTAATGATAATTCTTCAAATGCTCAAGATTTAAGTTATAAAAGCAAAGTTGTTGAAGAATTAATGACTATTGCTAATGATATTTTTGAAGTTGATGAGGAATAAATGGTTAAGAATGACTGTATAAGAACATTTTTGTATAATTAAAATACGTACATAATACATTCTATAAAATATGTTTTGATACCAAACCCGCTGATATCATTCTCTTTACCAGTACACTATCACCTTAACCTTATACATCTTCATTTATTTTTCAATTGAGCTAGTACTTGTAAGTTCTTTTTCATCCATATTGGTTGTGTAAGTTGTCCTTCTAGTTTGAGACTCAAGAATATGAG
The DNA here is from genome assembly GCF_024610245.1 of Lodderomyces pseudojiufengensis. Taxonomy (NCBI): domain Eukaryota; kingdom Fungi; phylum Ascomycota; class Pichiomycetes; order Serinales; family Debaryomycetaceae; genus Lodderomyces; species Lodderomyces pseudojiufengensis. The sequence continues at coordinate 529,286 of NW_026261523.1, forward strand.
TTGAAATAGATGTGATTTGTTCTCTTTCTATACTAACTGACGCATATACAGACTTGGTGGCTTGCTCAAGATCATCATTAATAGTATACGTAGCAGTATCAAATGATGAGATATCCGTACTCGAATACCACCAATCCTCTTCAGCTGATATAACTCATACATTTCTTTCTCATCATAACCTTATGCATCCTCATTAATACATCATTTTTTTCTTCTTCTTTTCTTCTTTTTTTATCTCCAATTTTTCATCAGGTTTAATCTTATTTATTCTATTCTTTGAACTATTAATATTATTCAAATTTTTTACAAAATTATCTCTATATTCTAAATTTTTTAATTCTTGTTCATATTTTAATTTCTTTAAAGATTTTTCTTTTTCCAATTTTAAATTTGTTAATTTTATATTTTCTTTTATCTTGTTAAATTCTTCATCATTAATCCCCATGATTTTTCTTTGAATATTCATTAATTCATCTTTTAAAATTTCATGAAAATTTCGAGATTCAATTATTTTATCTTGAATATCTTTATCAACTATACTTAATATATTTAATTCATTATTTGAATTTTGTATAATTTCTCCTTGAATTAATGCTGCTATTTTACCTTTATTTTTTAATAATAATTGAGGATCATTTTTAATTTTTGATTCTATCATTATTGTTAATTTTAATAACAAATTATTATAAGTTTCTGATGATTTAAAATTTTCTAAAAGTTGTTTTCTTTGATTATCAAATGTTCCATTTTTTTTATAAACTGTTGTTAATTGTTTGGGATCTGTTACTTTAACTAATGGTTTCTGTAGTGTAAATGATTCATTTGTGTTATTCTCTTTGGGGGTATTGTTGGAGTCTTTACTGCTATTATTTGACATTATTAATGAAGTAAGTGTTTGGTTTGTAAATTAGAAGTTGTTTGATAAGAAAATTCTATGCGGCTTTGATTTACGCTTACAAAATTTCGATTGTTGATTTAGTCTACTTTGATTTGTTTGGGAATCATCAACACTTTAATCAAAACAAACACATACATACTCACATGCGTTTCGGTCATGCCCCACCTTCCCATCCAAGTCCGACACCATCAATATCATTGCCAAACGTTAGAAAATTAAAAAGAAAAAGAGCACCAATAATAGATGATGAAGAACCAAAATTTTCAAAGTTGGATCATTATAAAGGAATATTACATCATGTGATACACCAAACAGTATACAATTTTGTACTATCTGAATCACCAGCTTATATTATTGCATTAGTAGAACGAGTATGTAAATATAAACATGCTGAAATGAAGGAACTTTTAAACCATATTTACAAAAATATTGATGACGCGTTTAATAAAGATTTTAAACATTTTTCAAATTTATCATATAGAGACGATTTTGATTCTAAAGATGAATGTGAGAATTATGTATTAGATGTTTTACAAAAAATAATGGATTCTTATCAACTTTGGGAAAATAAATTAAATTTATTAAGTAAATTATTTGGTTATATAGATCGAAATTATTTAAAAATTCATAGTTGGAAAATTCCTATTAAAACTTATGGAATTGATAAATTTTATACATTTTGTTTTACAACAGAAGGTGAAGAAGAACCTGAAACTTCCCAATTAATTTTTCATTATTATAGTAGACTCACAGGAATATATTATAAAGATAAATATTTTCAAAAAAGGCATGATTCAACAAAGATTCAAGAACTTTTTAAAAAATTTACACAAATGCTATCCTTTAATGACTGGAATAGAGAAAATTATGCGTTTCGTATCAGCTCCGCGTTTGACAAACAAGAAGGAAAAGGGTGGTTTTCTTCTGCAAGCGAATATCAATCATCTTGTTATTTTCAGCGAATATTATTGGTTCTTTATGAAGAGATAACTTATTTTTCAAATTATATTCAAGTTGAAAACTTGTTAAATGATTTAATACGGGAATTAATAATCAGAAAAAATTGGGATGATCTTTTATTAGATGATTTGGATTTAATTTTAGAAAAACCAGAAGAAGTAAAAATTTTGAAAGAAATTTGTTCAGATTCTTTGGAACTTCATTCTATTGATGGAACATTAAAATTACTTCATACCTATCTGAATTATGCAGAAAGATTATATAAAAAAGCTTTAAATGATCAATCAAATATGATACAAACAATTTATGAAGCTGATGAACATATAAAACTGAAAATTTTACAATATTTTAAAGATGATGATAGATTTGAATATGAATCACGTAAAAAATTAAAATCTATACTAGAAGATAAACAAATAAATCAATTAGTAACTCAACAATTAATTAAATTTTGTGATTCAACTTTAAAATCTAAAAATAAAAATAAACCTAATATTGATAATTTGTTATCAACAGTTTCAACAATTCTTACTTCATTATTAAACAAAGATCAATTTTTAAAACTTTATAGAAAAGAATTATCAAGAAGATTACTTATTGGTAAATCTTTAGATTTAAATACTGAAAAACTGTTAATTCAATTAATTGAAGAAATTGTTGGTACTGATTTAGATCTTATGAAATTATTTGAAGATATCAATTCAAGTAAAACCAAACATGTTTTGTTAAACTCAAAAACTATTCAATTAACACTCACTACTTTAAAACGTGATTATTGGAATGATATACCACAAGAAGATTTTGGATCAATAACTTTACCTCCGGGATATTCAAATTTACTTGACTTACCTGAAGAAAATAAAAAGTTTGATTGGTCTAATTATAAATTACATAAGCTTTCAATCACTGCAAATTTTGAAGGTAAAGAAGTGACGATAAACTGTAACTTATTACAAGCAGCAGTTATACTTTTATTTAACGATCGTGATGAATTATTAACTAATGAGATTACAAAATTACTCAATATGAATGAAAAATTACTAAATTCAATAATACAAACATTTAATGGTACTTCACATATCTTAATCTTAAATGATAACAAACTAACTTATAATAAAAAATTCAAAAGTAAAACAGGAATAGTAAATTTACCAATAATAAAAGATTATCAACAACCAACATTAAATCCCATAGAACCAGATCAAGAATTAACAATTGAATCAAATCAAATAATTTCATCAAATAAAAGATATGAAGCAACAATAATAAAAATTATGAAAAAATTTAGAGAATTATCATATTCAGAATTATTAAATAAATGTTTTGATAATCTTTTAAATTCAATAACTTTGATTGATTTAAAAGCTTCAATTGAAAAATTAATTGATCAAGAATATCTAAAAAGAAAAGATATTGATACAATTGTTTATATACCTTAGTGTGTATTAATTTCTTTCAATACCTTAGTTTGATGCATTCAGCAAATAAGAAATGATTGTTCTCTATAAAACCCTTAATTTCCAAAACCGAAGGATTGAGTTTACTTTTAGAAGTGACCATAGCTTATGAAATATAATAAAATTGCTTTTTTTCAAATTTCTTGTACTATTTAAGACAAAAGTATTCAATAACATACTCTTTACCTAAAAAGTACATAGTAAATTTTATATCTGGGTATGTATGGAAATACGCCTTATAATGTGACAAAGAATTCTAATCCCAGATTTAAATTTTTATCCTTGCATCACTAGATATAAAAGTTACCATGTGCTTTACAGGTACTTGATCTTTGTTTTGTTTCGAATTCTTTATCACATTGAAAGGCGTATTTTTGGACTCACTGGGAGTAGTTTAGCTGTCGGCAAATTCTCATCAACAGCATCAATAATTTCTCTTCCTATAGCTGGTTTGGAACTTGACTTATTCTGTAGATGTTAAATAAGTATTTCCTCAACCAAAAATGATAAAGTTTTCTCATCTTCCTCTGAATCAGACAAGTCTCTTGTTGGAAGCACTGGTATTGATGCTTCTTGAAAAAACTTGAACAAACGAGCATTAAGCTCATTTGAACCTCCAGTAGATACAGCTCCATGTACGAACTCATTCATGGGGAACAATCCATATTCTAAACAATAGTTTGTAACCGATAATTTTAAACTATTCTTGATTAGTTTTGATGTTTTCCATTGTTAATGGTTACAACGAAAAGCTATTAATGCTAGTCTTTTAAGGACATGGCTAAAACAGAACCTAGTACCTTTCTCACGGTCATCTTTGTAGCCTCACATAAAGGGATAAGACCGCATGCTAAAAGTTAGTCGTCTTTAAAAAAAAAACCTCCTGTGGATAGAATGTCCATTTCTGGCTTTGTCATTTCTATAAATGGCAATATAGTGCTTACTTTCGAAGCAACAAAATATGACTAAATCTAACATGGCATGCGAGATCATCGCTTTATGTGAAACTGTCAAGAAGGTCGTGATAGTCGATGTAATAGTTATTTTAGCAAAATAGACGTTTTCCGTTTCTTGTTCGACGTTATAAAATGTAACAGAAAAGTTGAAAATCAAAAAACGTGACTTTGCACGTGAATAAATATTTGATTTTGCATCCAATGAGAAATTGAAATTAATTGCTTATATTTTAGTGAGACATTGATTGTTTGAAATAGTCAAAAGAACGTCAACCAGACTACAACTCAACCATGGTATCAGTATGTGATTCAACTTTACATTTGGACTTCAATTAATTGAATTTAAATGTCATACTTTAATCTCCATCAATCTAATTAAAATACTAACATATTTTTAATAGTATATTAAAGGACCAGTTTTAAAAGCATTAGCACATTTTGGAAAATTAAATCCACCATTAGTAAGATCATATACACCAGATTTATTGATTTGGGGAGGTACTGCATTAGCTGTTGTTGCTACATTTACTGAAGGTTGGCCATTATTTCAACAAACTTTTTATCAAAAAATTCCTTATTTTGGTCAACATTGGATTCATAATCCTGATCCAGAAGAAGTACCTGTATAATTTGAGAATATTTAAGATTACTTAAAAATATATTTGTTGCATAGAACTTAGTTTTTGTTTTGGTAAATCAGTAATGATACAATTTTATAGGTTTAGGATAAGAATATAAGACATTAATTTTGAAAATCTATCGAGAATACGTCCTTGGATAGTCCTTTTGATTTTGATATAACTTAAAGACCAATTGGGCTACCCGAACTACAATCTACACTTTGTGAATCCTCTAATATCTCTTCAATAAATAATTGTTTTACATCAATGTTTATTAAACATATTCTATCTAACAAGAATCAGGTTGAGAAATTATATAATCAATAGCTTGACCAACAGTCTTTATACTATCAGCATCATTATCAGGTATTTGAATATTAAATTCATGTTCTAATTCCATAACAACTTCAACCACATCTAAAGAATCTAAACCTAAATCTTGAGTAAAATTTGAAGATTCTTTAATTTCTCCAGTTTTTTCAGTATCTACTTTATCAAAACCTTCTAATAATTCTATAATTCTTTCTTTTGCGTCATCTCTTGTTAATGATGGAAATCCAGCATATGAACGAATGAAATTTAATGATGAAATTGGTTTGATGGTGGTTGTTAAAGTTGTAGTTCTGAATGTTGAAAATTTTGATGTCGTGTTTACGATTGATCTTGTGTTCGATCTTAATGATCTAAGTATTGTGTTTCTGAACATTATGTGCTTGTTTTTATGTATTTACTATGTGTTTGGTAAGTTGATAATAATTCGGGTCTATAATTTTTTTTGTACAATTTTTCAGTGGTTGAAAAATTTTTAGATTATTCAAACCTAACGAATACTTCTTCAATATCCACCAAGAATGTTCCGTTCAATATTAAATGCCAATGTAGGTTCTAATATCCGATCGCTACTAAAACCAATACAGCATCAACCAATCACATCATATATATTATCAATCACCAATAATCATAAATTGACTAAATCAAACATAATAAATCAATTACAATCTAAAAGATATTCTTCATTAAATCAAATACAACATTATAAACATTATGAACCACCAAAACAAAATATAACGAAATCACCAGATTTACAAGGTAATCCATTTAAAAAAGGAGTAATATTACGTATAACAATTTTAAAACCAAAAAAACCAAATTCAGCCCTTCGAAAATGTTGTAGAGTAAGATTAACAAATGGTAAAGTTATAAGTGCTTTAATTCCAGGTGAAGGTCATAATTTACAAGAACATCATGTTGTATTAGTTAGAGGTGGTAGAGTTCAAGATGTTCCTGGTGTAAAATATCATTTAGTTAGAGGAGCTTTTGATTTAGTTGGAGTTGCAAATAGAACTACATCAAGAAGTAAATATGGAGTTAAAAAGCCTAAAAGTTGATAGATAATTAATTTCATGTAAATATATATGCATCTTTTGAGAATGTTTTATTAATTACTTTTTATATCAAATCTTCTACCACTTGCAGTTTTCCTATTTTCAATAACTTTACCTTCATCATCTAAATTTTCAGGTTTTGCTCTATTTAAAATTTTTAAAAATTCTTTAACTCTAAATCTCATTCTTGAATGCATATAAGCTTTTGAACATTTTATATGATAATGAAAATAAGATCTAAACATTTCAATATGTGAAATACAATTTTCTCTTTTTTCACCTTTTACTAAATGTCTTGGAAATAAAACAAATGTTATAAAACTTTGATTTTCCAATTTTTTATTTTTATTTACATAATTTGAAATATCTAATGGAGGTTCAGAATGAGAATATAAAACTTGAGGAGCAGTTTGAACAGATCTTTTTCTTGCATCAACAAATTCTTGTAAAAATACTTTACCAAATATTTTATCAGTTTCATCTTTAAAAGCAGTTGAAAATATAACTGTAACTCTATCAAATGAAGGTTTTATAAATATACATTCATCAATTCCTCTATATTTTATAACTAAAACTTCTTCATTAAAAATTTCTTGTTGAATTTCTTCAGAATAAGTATTTGAATTTGAATATTTTTTAACTAATTCATCATATCTATTAAAAGCTTTATGAAATGGAGCAGCCATTGCATTTCTTTTTAATAAACTTAATTCGTTAATCAAATTTAATTTTGTTTCTTCATCATCTTCATTTGCCGAATTTTCAGAATTTAATAAAATTGAATAATTATAACCTGGTTCAATATCTGATTTTGATAATATTTTTAAATTTTTAAAATTTGAATATTTTGATTCTAAATATTCTATAACTCCATATTTAACTAAATCATTCCAACATTTTAAATTAATTGATATTGATAAATCCGTTTTACCTGATATATGAAAAGTTGCAAAATCAAAATCTGTTATTATTCTATCTAATGATTTTAATGATTCACCATTGGGGAATAATCTTTCAGTAAGGGTCTTTTGTATGAGTAGATTGTTTTGTTCAATTTGGAGCATCATCTTGAAAGATGTTGTGTTATGAGTTGATAAAGAATTGTTTTGGAATTGATTTAAAGCTGATCTGAGTAATGTTTGATTGTTCAAGGTTTCGATTATCAAATTCGGAACTAAAAATTGGAGTTGAGAGTTGCTACCAAATTTTGAACTTTTGCTAAAAGCTATACCCGTTCATCTAGTATTTAAATAAATGCTACAAGAAGACTCAATACTTCATTCTATCTTCGTAATTATTAATCTATTAAATCATCTTTTAATATGAAACCTAATTTCAATTCTAATTTCAATTAAAATTATAATGCTTATTTAAATTAACAGATGAATTTTTTTTACTCAGTCTTGTCAAAGTTAATTCTTTTGACCAACCAGGAATATCTTCACCAGATCCACCAACAGGTCTTTCTAATACAACATTTTCTAATCCTAATGCATCTCTTAACCATGGATGATTAATCATCCCTCCTGCATCTGCTCTATCTTCTGGTTGTAAACTTAACATTGGTAATAAAAATTCTGAAATTTCTATAGAATCACTTATTGAAAATTTATATTTTTCAATTAGAACTTCTTTTAAACTCCATGGTTTTAATTTTGAAATTCTTCTCATATCATATCTTGAATTAAAAAAATCTCTTGAATAATAACTTTCTTTTAACATCATTCTTGGAAATTCTCCTAATAATTCAATAATTTGTGCTATATGATCATCATCTTTTGAATAAGTTTTACCATCTCTTGGATCAAATAAATAATCTCCTGTTAATAATTCAAAAATTAATGAAGCAAATGACCATAAATCACTTGCACAACCCCAATGATAACCTAATAATATTTCTGGAGCTCTATATTGACGAGTTTGAATTTCATCTGTAAAATGATGATTTGTCCAACATGCATTACCTAAATCTGCTATTTTAACGGAAATTAATTCATCTTCATTTATTATATCATTTAATTTTGTTGTTGAATTTTCATCTAATCTAAAATTAGAATCATTGGGAATTTCCATTGGATCTACATTTGCTGCTTGATAACTATTTGAATTTGATATTGACATTGATGATAATGAATTGTTTAATGTATTTTCATCTATATTATCTTCATCGTGATGTTCTGCGGTTGTTTCAAGACCTTGATTGGTATCTTTTGTAATTGACATACTTTTTACTGGAGTATTTGCTGTAGTTGTTGAGAATCCATATATACTGGTAAATGATTTATTAAATGTACGAAGTGGTGATGGTAATGGTTGTGATCCAGTAATTAAAGTTTGTCTTCTAGATCTTCTACCTGACCTTCCTAATGATGGTGAAAGCATTGAAGTTGTTGATGAATTATTTCCATTGTTATTTGTAGTTTCTTTAACATTACTATATGAACTATTTGGAGTTGATCCTTTTGATTGTTTCAGTAATTTTTTTTGTAATTTTTTTTGAACATTTTCTTGTTCAACCATTCTTACAATTTGTTCAACATCTCCAATCTCTATTAATATATTTTCAGGTTTTAAATCTGTATGAATAACTCCACATTTTCTATGTAAAAAATCTAATGCTGATAATAATTGTTTTGCAATTTGTTTTACAAATACAATGGGTATTCCTCTATGTTTATATCGACGAATTAAACCTAATAAATTTTCACCCAATACTTCAAATACCATTACAACATGAACTCCATTTGGGCCAGTATGTGTAAATGTATCCAATAACTGTATAACATGTTGATGACCTGGATGATGTATATCTGATGTTGTAACTTTATCTAATAATTTAATTTCATCAATTGCTGTTTCTGTATAATGTTTTGCTGATCGAACTACTTTTACAGCAACATGACATTGTTTATCATTATCTCTTGCTAACCATACTGTTGAAAAATGACCCCAACCTAATTTTCGTACTAATACATATTTACCATTTTTATATTCTTCACCAATATAACAAGGATGATAACCTCCTGGTACATAATCTTTTAAATCTTCTTCATCTGCTGGGTTTACTGGTTCATCTTCATCTTCATCATCTTCATCTTCTCCAACTTCTTCTTGAATCAGTTGTTCCTTTTTTGGAGTTTCTTCTTTTAATTCTTTTTCTTCTTTTTTCCTTCTCTTTTTATCTTCTTCCATATGATAATGATGATGTAAATGATAATGACTTCCTTTTGATGATTTTAATTCTAATTCATATTCATCATCATCATCTGATTTTCCATGTTCATCATCACCAGATTCAATAAAACTATGCCGTTTTTCTTCATCAAAATTTGTTTTTAATGGTGATAATTCAGGTTTAAAATGTTTAGCAGAAGATGGAGTTGTTGATACATAAGGTGAACTATGTTGTATTAAATTTGGTAATAATGATGGCAGTGGTATTGGTCTAAAATTTAAACCATTTTGTGATTCTGAAAAGTTATCATCTGTTGGTGATTTTTTAATTATATCTATATTATTTGTATTGTTATTGATGCTATTGTTACTGTTATTAATATTGGAAAATCCATTTGATTTGAAAAAACCCCCACTTTTTGATCTAAAATGATGTTTTTGTTTTGGTTGTTCATTTTGTGGTAAACTATTACGATGCTGATACAGATTATGATTGTAATGATGATTATGGTGATGATGATGTTGATCTTGTGATTGCTGATTTTGCTGTTGCTGTTGCTGCTGCTGCTGTTGTTGTTGTTGAGATGCCTCTAAATTATCTGCTTGTTGTATAGCTATTGAAAGCTTTGATTTTGTATTTGGCATAAAACTCTAATGATGTTAAATTATGTAAAACTGATTGATTATTACAATTGATGAATGATATCTTATTACGTTAAAAAATAAAAACTGTTTTGAATACAAATATTAAATTGGAATTGAATTGAATTGAAAATTTAATTAAATACTTGGTTGTAAAAAGGAATGACTATGTTAAATCTGTTTGAAAATTTGATTACTATCTCTGCTCTATTAAAATGTAATTGAAGTTTTGAAACTTTATTAGGATACTTCTCTTAGTTTGATGGTTTGATCTATGATAGTTTGGGTTCGTATGAGTATATCTATATTGATATTGGTTGTAAGATGATGATTAAAATAATGATTTGATATTAGAAAAGTAAATCAATTTTTTTTTTCTTCTGTTTATGCTTAGTATTACTTTAGTACTATACACCGTTTTAGTGTAATTAATCTTGTCTTAAATTTTTAATACGGGGTTAAACGAAAGTACTTGGACCGAATATAGTTTGAAATTCGTACGAATTATAAGTCAGAGTAGTAACGAAAACCCTTGAACCCGTTTTGCCTTTACTAAGTTTATCAGTTGATGAAACATTGCAAGCATTACGATAATTTGATTATCTTAGATAATAATAATCATTATTATAATTCTAAATTCTTTAGATGTCTCAAAATGGAAAGATCCGAGACTTTAATAACGGTCAGTAAAAGTAAAAGATGTTATTTTGGTTCACTATCAACTCACTAAAAATTGGAAGATGATGATGCTAGTAAAAAGACATAAGTACTTATGCAGCTTAAAGCAGAACAGATCATACAATATTTATTAGTTGGGCAACCCTTATCATTGTAGTAAACCCAATGTTGTAAGTTCACACGTTTTTGAATCAAAATATGTTTCTTGGACCAAACGTTCATGACACGACAAAGATCTTAAAGATGAATCACAAGAAAAAAAAAAAAACAAAATAAGGTACTTACATAATACGATAATTTAATGTACAATAAGTGTCACCTTTAATGTGATTAAATTACCAACTACTGTTTGAGTTATGTGCATCTTATATCAAAGATATTAAAAGTCTATTCATTAGCGGTCAACTTATCGAATATCATCATTATTATAGTCATCTGAGTGGGCTGAAGATCAAAGTTAGGGTAAACCAGAAAAATTTTTCAACTTCTTTCAAGTTTTGAAATTGAGGGATCATCAATATTTAAAGTAAACGGTAAATGTTGTTTTACATGTTGGAAAGATGCTACTTATTCATAAACATAACAATAGGAAGTCGGGTGATCATCCTGTTGAAATAAAGTCTCATCTACCACGGAACGGTCGTAATGGTTAAATAAGTGCTGATGGTATGAATTTGAATATCATATTTTGTTACATTTGGGGTACTACTCAATGTAATTAATGATGACTTGTTTCATTCATGGAAGTAAAACATTCAAATCAAATTAATTTATAACCATCGACAAATATTGAAGTTCCCGGCAGTAGGTGAGATTCATCATCAAGATTATCATCATCCGACTTACTGTTTTGTTTATGAATAAAAATATTGATGCAATTTTATCAATCGTGGATCATTTTACTAATTGATGTCATTTTTTCCAGTTAATGCAGCACTTGGTGCACCTCAATGTTTAGAAGTTTTCATCCATTACTATTTTCTTCACCAAGGGTTTCCAGATTGTACATCTTGGATCAGGACCACAATTTACAAGTGATTTATTTCAAGAATTTTCCGTACGTGTTTGTGATAAATCCAATATTTCCTTAATTCAACATTTAAAATCAAATGTTAAAGTCGAAAATCGTAATAATGATACCCAGTATTGATTTTGGCCAATATATAAACGTAGATAAATTTCAATAATACCTACGATTGTATATAGGTCAAAATCATAACTGGATAATATTATTACGAATTGACGAAGTTTTGATCACTTCAGTACCTTCTTCATTTTTGATACGTTATTAGCTGTTGAACCATTGGTGATAAAGGATAACCCAATAAGTTGGTGGCTGATACGCTAAATCAATTGTGGATGGAGATTCTTTGGCAATTCAATATCTTCTTCTTCTTTAAAATTGATAAAGGATCTCCATTTACAATTGATTTACCGTATCAACTTCCAAATAATGGTCCAAAATCTGATATCTAAAATTCTTGGGATACCATTGCACAAATTGAAAGATTAATCGTAAGAGGTCTTATTGTTTATATTCTTACATTCGTTTGGTACATAACGTCTAATATAAGAAACAGATATTAATACGAAGTTTTTAAAATATTGTAAATTTTATATTCAATTACTATACACAAAATAAAAGAAAAATTTATAATAAAATTATCTAATCCATTGAAATATCTCCTTCATCATCTTTTTTATTGTTCTTTTTATTTTTATTATTGGAATTATTTTTTGATTTATCATCTTTATTACCATCATCTTTTCTTGCTTGTGCCATTTTTTCAGCCATTGCTTGAGCTTGAGCAGCTTCTTGTTTTTGTCTATATTGTTCTTTTTTTTCTTGTTCTTTTGCTAAATATCTACCTCTTATAACATTACCAATTGATGCTAATTCTTCATATTTTGCAATATATTTTGCTTTTGTTGATTCATAACCATCTTCATATAACCAATCTTCAGCTTTTTGTAATAAACCTGTTAATTTTTCAACTTCTTGTTTTGAAGCAAATTCTTTATATTGATCTTCTAATTTACCTCTTAATTCATAAATATATTCTTCTAATTGATTTTTTCTTTCTTCTGTATCAGCAACTAATTTATCTTCCATAATCATTTGAGATTCTTGTTCAATATATTTTTGTAATTCTGGTTCACTTAATGCAGCACATTCAACTTCAATTGAACAATCATTCTTTTTAACTAATTTTTTAACTTCTTTATATTGTGGTTCAGCATCTTCATCTTGTGTTTCACCTTCTTTTGGTTCAATTAATTCTTTAACAATTTGTTCTTCAACTGTATGAGCTGATTCTATAGTATAAAATCCAGAAGGGTCATTTCTTAATTTTAATTTAACAGCAATTGATGATTCTCCAGAACTTGGTTCAACATTACCAATAGTCCATTTAGCAATAAAATGTTCTGTTCCCTTTGGTAATTCTTTTGGTTTAGTATATTTAGCAATAACTTCAAATTTTGGTCCTTTTCTATATAATGTAATTAATTTTGTACTTGGAAACAAACCACCTTTTGGGAAAACTTCTAAATGATCTTCATCTTCATCTTCTTTATCCCAAAAATATGAAACAGTATATAAATTATAATCTTCAAATTTAAAAGGTCTTACTCTAACAGTTGGTGAATGACATGCACAAATATAAGCATTACCTTTAGCAATAGCTTCATCTTGATTTAAAGTAAAACTTAATGGTTTACCAAAAATTTCAGCAATTCTAGTTTTAACAGCTGGAATTCTTGATGATCCACCAATAACTTCAATTGAATCTAATTCTTCAGGTTTTAAACCAGCTTCTTTTAAAGCAGTTTCAATCGGAATATTAAATCTTTGTAATAATGGTGCAACTAATTTTTCTAATTCTTCTCTTGATAATGATGATGAAACATCAACATCATTCATAACACTTTCAATATTAAAAGGAGCTTGAGTATTTGCACTTAAAACTTTTTTTAATTTTTCAGCAGCTGTTAAAACTCTATAAAAAGCTTTTGGATTTTCAGTAACATCAATTTTATATTTTGATTTAAATTCATTTGCAAAATGTTCAGCAATTGCATAATCAAAATCTCTACCACCAAAATGTTTATCAAAAGCAGTACCAAGAATTTTTAATTCACCTCTTTTAATAGCAGCAATTGAAACTTGATATGAACTATGACCAACATCAACAAATGCAACTTTTTTATAATCATTTTCTGGTAAATCAGCAGCTTTAAAAACACCATAACCAACTGCTGCAGCAGTTAATTCATTAACAATTCTAACTGGATTTAAACCAGCAATTCTACAAGCATCAGCTGCTGCTCTTCTTTGTTTTTCAGTATACCAATCTGGAACTGATAAACAAATATCAGTAATATTACCTTTAGTTTCTTTAAAAGCAGTATCTTTAATTTTATCTAAATACATAGCTAATAATTGAGTAGCATTAAATTCTTGATTTTTATTTAAATATTTAACTTTTGCAGATATACCATTATCTGATTTATTCTTGGTTAAAGGAACAGTAAAAAATTTTTCTTCAATTTTAAAATCTGGATGATTATGTGGTAATCCAATAATTCTTTTTAAATTTTCAACAGTATTTTTTATATTTGAAGTTTGTTGATTTTTAGCAGTTTCTCCTAAATATCTTGATTTTGGTCCAAAACCAACAATTGAAGGAGTTGAACGATTTGATACTTCATTTACAATAATATCAATTCCTCTATTTCTTGCACAAGCAATAACAGTATTACTATTACCCAAATCAACACCAAATGGAGTAGACATCTTTCTTTGTGGTTGAGTTTAAAAAATTGGTCTATAAAATGAAATCTATAATTGAATAAATTTAATAAACTTGTTGAAAAATTAAAATGAGTTGTTTGATTCTATACTTTTTTTTTCAGTCCATATATTTCAATTAAGTTTTTTTGCTGTTGTGTGATGAAGTAACTTTACTTACAAGTTTTGTGTAACTTGTATGTGGTAGCAACTCGGTTCCAATTTTTACTAGTAAATTCTTTATTATTCTATTGAATTCTGAAACATCAGTTAGCACGATTTTGCAACCGATTGAGCGTAACATATCAATAATAATGAAACCTTTTAGCGCTGAATAAACGGTTTGAAAAATCAGGAATTAGTCACTGTTTCTCAAAGTTCTAAATACTCAGTTTGACAACTTATGAAGAGAAAATTACGGTGATTCTTCGACTCAGTCAAGTTTTAATCTCTCAACACAGACGAATAGAGTAGAGATTTTCGTAAGAATGACTATATTTCTTACTCTCAGCATTATAGACAACATGACTCAACATATAGACAACAATAATATAAATTGTGTTCATCAATATATGCATATATATATATATCAATAAATACATTTACGAACTTTGTTCTAAAATTGTAATTAAACTTAACCAACCACCAGTATTAATTAATTCATTATATTTTGAAATATCTCTTGTTTTTATATAATCAATTAATAATCTTGCTTCATCATCATTAAGAATCCTTAATTTAATAATATAAATTAAAAAATGAAAATCAAAAATATCAGACGCTTGATTTTTTAAATATTTATATAATGTTGATAAATTTTGAAAATCTTTATTTATATCACCTAAAAATTCTCTATTTTCAATTATATATGATTTAGAATTAAACATTGGATTTGGTTCTAATGGAAATGAATCAGTTAATGAAACTAATAAAAATTCACCAGGAAATGTTGGTTTTGCATTTGTTTTAATTTCTAATCCATATTCATTAATTTTACTAAATGATATATCTGGAACATAACGTGTATCATTTGAATTATTTACAAAAATTTGTGAAGGTTGAGTTGAACCAGTTATTAAATCTGCTTTAATTAATGATTCACCATTATTACTTACTTGATATGATCTTGGTTCTATTTCTCCATTTATACCTCCAGATATAACACATGTTATAAATTTTGAAGAAAATTCACCATTTGAACTATATTTTGTTTTATTGGGGTTGGAAATTTGAAATTTCCCACTCATTATAATTTCTAAATTTGTTAAAAAATAAGAATCTTTATGTCTTTTACATAATACTGTTCCATTACCCATTCCTGAATCAGTTAAATCAGTGAAAACAATACCAACTTTATAAATTCCTAATTGTGAAGCAATAGAATCAATTAATTTTTCATCATTTTCCCAATTTGAATTATTCAATAAAGTTAATCCATCAATTTCATCATTTTGTGGTGGTTCAATTATTGCTTCAACTACTGCTTTTATACCCATTGGAACTTTATCAAATTTTTCATATCTTCCATATAAATAACCAAATCTTTGATAACCTGAATTTCTCCAAGTATTTATAAATTCATTTAATATTGTATGTGAAGAATATTCTAAATGATCAACCATTCTAAATTTTTGTAATTGTAATGTTATTGGTGATGGTTGACATTTTGAACATATACCCTTTGGATAAGGTTTATGACCTTCATTACAATTTAAATCAATCTTGTAATTTGGATTTTCCAAAGGTGCAATATATGAACTATTTAATTCTTTTTTATTAAATTTTGTCATTTGTTGATTTAAATATGAATGATATGATATATGTTTTATTGAATTTTCTTTTCTATAATTTTCATCCCATGGTGATAATGGTGAACAATATTCACACATTCCTTTTGGTCCATGTCTACACATTGATGATATTGGTCTTTGAATCATTCCATCTAATTTATCTAGTTCATCATCTACTGGTAATTGTTTAATTTGAGTTAATGGTCCATGACTTGTTGATATATTTGTAGTTGAAGTAGTTGTTGAATTTATAGGTATTGAATCTAATTGTTTTGAATGAGTTGGTTCATTATTATTTAAATATGTAATATATAATAAATCACCATTCTTTAGATTTAATTCACTAACAGTTTTGTCTAAAATTGATGATAATTTTATAGAATTTGATTCATTATTTGAATTTGGATTATTTGAAAGTATAATTTCTTCTAAATTTTGATTTGATAATTTTGGTAATAAATCGTTAACTATTGATTGAAAATTTGATGATTGAGTAGTATTAATTCTATGCATTCCTTCCTTCGATCTAAATCGAAGTATTAATGAAGACATTGTATGAGTTGTTGGTGAGAATAGAGTTAAGTTGTTGCAAAGAAAGTAGACTTTATATATTTTATATTTTGCCACAAACAATACAACCAAATATAAAATTCTAATATACAAAAACTTTTATACAATGTATAAAATCACCAACTATCTGCTTCCCACTTAGAGTGTAATCTCTATAATCCTTTTTATCCTCTTTAATTGTTTCATTATCAGGTATATCTACATTTTTAGCATCAGTAATTTCAATATCATCATCATTAGGATTTAAAACTCCATTTTCTTCTTCTTCAAACACAACCTGTCGTTCTTCATTTCCATCTTCTTTCTTGCTATAAAATTTCAGCTTCTTAACTAAAGTAGTAAAATTTGAATGATTTAAATATTTTTTAGCTTCTTCAAAATCAATTAATCTTAATTTATATCTAATTTGAATTAAAATATCAATTGGAATTTCAATTTTTAAATTTTCAATTTCAAATTTATAAGATTGAATTAATTTTGAAATATCATATATAATTGGTTTTATAATGGGAGTTATCTTTGTTATAATTTCAGAAATTTGATTGGGTGATAATTTTATTGTTGTTATATTATGAATTGTTATTGGTGATACTTCATTTATTGATAATGATTGAATTGTTGATGATGATGTAGATGATTCGGAATTCTTTGTTTTTGAGTTTTTAGATGTTTCAAATCTTTTAATATATAGTTTTATAGGTATTGATAATTCATTTGTTAATTTTATAAATGTTAATTGAGGTGGCATTTATTAACTTACATTTGATACTATAAAACTAGTTTAAGTATAGATCAATATAATAAAGATCTTGGAGTATGTCTTATATTTTACGACTTTCGTTTTTTATTGATTTGCGACTTTCGTTTTTTCAATCTTCGGTACACTCGCTTTTTTTTTCTTTAATGAACTTTTGCTCAAAGCATTTCCCTTTGTTCCCAAATGATAAAAAGGTACCTGATTGACTTGTTTGTCTTACTATCATGGAACGGTTGAGGTTGAAAATTGTGTATCAAAAGTTAATGATACGTCGATAGTGTACATAGATTGGATTTTAAAAAGTTAATTTGAAATTTGTACCTTGGGTTGAATTTGAGGACCAGCTACATCAACAAAAGGATCAACTAAAACATCAGATCAAAATACTTTAACTTCAATCACAACTGCAGCAATAATACTTATTTGGAGATTTGTGATGTACAATGCCATGATAGTTCGATACATCGTGGAACTAGTGAATCAGGGTGTTGGTAGGAGAAAGCTTATAAATCTATAAAACATTTGTGCCTTCATCGCTTAAATTATCATGCATCACATTTGATATTTGCATTATTCAGTTCAAGAAGTTATTTACTTTTAAAACCTTGTTTTAATTTTTTAATCTTCTCACATACTTTAGCTGCATGTAAACCTGTAAATCATGCAGCTGAGGTGTTTGAGAACAATAAAAAATTAAAACAAGGTTCTATGAATTTGGGTATTCATTTAAATCAATAGATGTTCCTGGTGGAATAACAGTTAAAGTATTTGGTATAGCTCTAAATATTCTGCTAATATCTGCACCTAAGACTAATGGAAACAAAAAAAATTTGAGCACCTGTCTTATATATGCCTTTCCCCTTCTAACGCCCTGGTTCACTTATGACGCGATGAATTGCACTATCAATGCAACTCAAATATACAAATTTAGTAAAATGGGTGATATTGTAGTTACTGGTGTTGTAGCTGTAGTTGAAGAGTGTTGATTTAAACACGAATAGAAAAATTTTTAGATATACGAAATAATCTGTTTAGTAGGTGAATTTCATTTGATAGTAGGTATCTATTTGTGTTTGCTTAATACAAATCTTCAAAATTTGCATCAAATAGTTACGTTCGATCTCCGTTAGTTAATATTATGACATATTCTTCTAAAAGTCGGTATTTAAATACATGCAACTTGTATATTAGATTGAATAATTAACAGCTATCAATATCTTGATTGCCAAATTCGATATCAAATTATCTTCAACGATCTTTTGCAATATGATTTTGAAATATATCTGCTTTTCTCCAACACTTAGGCATGACAGTGGACTGGATTAATGGTAAAATACATTCATTCTTATTTACATTCCCACAACAAACTCCACAAACTCTGATGCTCACTTATTTAATTCCATTTTTGTCAATGTTGATTAATCGATCGATCTTGCTAGGATGTGTCAAATATAGATAAGAATATAACCAATCATTACTTGTTGTTGATAAATTTTGATCAGTTAATCTTATTAATGCTTTTTTTAAAGATTCATCATAACAACAATCAACAGCAAATATATCAGCTTGATATTCAAAATTTTGAGCTATTTTATTTTTCAAAATTTTAAATACTAAATCAAAAGGAATTAAAATTTGACTTACTATTAAAAATCCAATGAAAATTGGTTTATTTTTAAAACCAAAATTTGTATAAATTGAATCTTTTTCATAAAGTAATTTACCTAAAGAAAGTAAAACTACCCATTCAATTAAAAATAATCCCGTTCCTTTAATCTTATGATAAAATTTAACATGACCTAATTCATGGGCAATAACAGCTAATGTTTCTTGTTGTGAAAATGAATTAATTAATGTATCACCTATATAAATTGATCCCTTGAAGGGATTTCCTTCAACACTTGCATTCAAATGTGAAGAAGTTGATGATGTTTCAATATAAATATTTTTTAATTTAAAATTTTGTTTTATAGTAAATTCTTCAATTGAATTTCTTAATTCATTTTCTGGTAATTCTTTTTGATTACTAAATAAACTTGATAATGTTGGGTAAATGAATATAATAAAACATACTAATAAAAATAATATAACCAGTAATTTAAATACTTCAATTTTATAATTAAAAAATTGATAGGCTTTAAGTAAAACAATAATAGCTGAAACATCTATAATTAATTGTATGATGGCCATAAACAATTCAAATCCAATCCATTTGACAACGGTTGCTTTGAAAAAACCAAATTTTTTTTCAATAAAAAAATTATCTACATAATTAATTGGTAATTTAACAAATATAAGTAATAAAAAACTAGATATTGTCATGAATAAAACAGTTTGACTAAGATAAAGTGATGTAGTTGTGGGAACCATTTGTGATAAAAATGAACCAGCAAATGTCCATATTTTTGAATATATATTGAAATTTATAGTTATTAATCTAATAATTGTTTCATAAGCTATTCCCAAAGCACTAGATTTTAATTTGTCTATGGAATATACTTTACCTTGTTCAATTTTCAGTTGATCAAATCCAAATTTTGAAACATCTTGTTTTTTCGAAATTAATCTAAATTGTCTTAAATGTGAATATAATTCAAATACTCCTTTGAATATTATAAATGATGAAATAATAGGTTTCCAAGGAACAAACTAATTTTTTGAATGTTAATAACAAGTATTACAATATAATTTTGAGTTATTTCATTACACACATTGAGCATTTAAGCAAAAAATTGAATATATTGACTATTTTCAAGAATGATGAATGATGAACATTTTCCAACCTTTTATATTATACATTTAAACAACTGTGCTTTTCATTGACATATGAAAGAAAGTAAAACAATAAGCCTCGAAGAAACTCAGTAGATAATGAATTAAACTAATTAAATTTAATTTCATAAATGATAATAATTATCATACAAAATTATCGCTTAAAACATTAATACAAAGGACGCAATAATTTGCGCAAATTAGACGCAAATTTATTGTTTCATTTCTATCAAAATTTTATCCACGCCACATATTTGAATAAATTAATTCTATATTGCATTTGACATGTTATTTGAGAATCTTGAAACTTCTCATTACGGTCAGTTAATTTGAATGCTTTTAACTAGAGCGCTACTACTTTATTACACAAGGAAATACTTTGAGTCTTAGATCCTTTGACAATAACAAATTTTCGGACTGTCAAGTACAATTTCACCTACTTTTTAGAATACAAGAGAACGGCACCAATCCAATTAATTAAGTAAACTTATCAGTCAAAAAATAAAACGTTTTACATTTAACAAAGCTATGGCTTTAATTTGATTGGGTAATTTTTATAGTCTAATTAATCCCAATTGGCACCAAATGATTGATGAAATGAATTTTTAAAAATTCTACAAGTGAGAGAGGTATATAGTAAAATCATATCCAAATTATTATATTATTAAAATAAATCTATTAAATTAAAAAATAAAACCTTAAACCTAAATAGCTCGTATTGACAATTATGAATAACCCAAGATCTAAAAATAATTATTACCAAACAACAGCAGAATCAAAGTAGTAAAATGATAAAGTTATGATGAAAAAAAATCTTCTCTTTTCATGTAAGTAATCAATTCTGATAAAGCTTTAAGAATGAATCGTCGCTGCTATTGAAGAAAAGCGCGCCATTAGACATCCTTTATTCGCTCTTTCGAATGATAGACTCAACATTTGACAGAAAATTATTCAAATCAATAATATTAACCAATTCAACTACTTGACCAGCTTAACTTAGCAAAAAATATATTCCATAAATCAATGTACCATCAAAACAACAGTCAATGACAAACCAATACCAATTCCAATCCACCCATTATTATAAACATAGCTTGTTTTTTTTTTTTGGGAGTTTTTTATAAATTTTTTAATTTTTTTTCTATTTTTTAATGATTTTTAAAATATAACTATAACAAACAAAATTAACAAAAAGACAAACAAAAATCCTGTAACTAAATTAAAAAATTAATTGAACTAAACATAAATTATTAAAATACCCATCCTCATATCATATTATTCCCTTTTTCTGTGTTTTAAATATATAAATATTCTTCCAATAATTGATCATTTTTGCTTTCATTTTCAAATTCATTCAAATTTAAATCAAAAGTTGTAGTATTTGAAGAAGTATTATTAGTCGATGATGATGATTCTTGTATTGCTTGATCAAATAAATCAAACGAATCTAATAAATCTTGAAATGGTGCTGCAGACCATAATTGACTTCAAAGCATGAATTTTAAAGATTTTATATTGTTAAATTTTCTAAAAGAATAGTTTGAAAGATAGTTACTTCAATGCTATAAATCAAGACAAAAAGATTCACATATTACAAAAAAAGACGAAAAGATACCCTTTTTGGGGTATATTAATTTCAATGAATAAACCAACATGGCTTAAAAAAAAAAATTTCATCCAAATTAACATACCAGGATATCTTCCATCAAGTTTTCGCAACAAATCGTATAGTGAATTTTTTGATATTCTTGACAAGCAGAGAACTATCAATTTTATCTTTTTTAAATTTTTCAATATTAAAAATTTTAAAAAAACTTCCTTGTAAATCAAATGACAAAATTACTGCTGAATTTTGCCCCGTTTCAAAAATTGATAAATTAGAATCCATACGATTTAATGATTGTGATTTTGGTGATGATGATGAACTTGAGTTATTATTTTCTTCATCTTCTTCAAATCTTGGTGAATTTGATAATGAATCTGATGATTGTGATAAAGGAGATTTAATAATTTGATCTATAGGTATTATTGTTTCTTCTTGTTGTTGTTGTGGGATTTCTTGTAAATGTTTAGATGGTTGGAAATTAGATAATGTAAAATCATTTGATTCAGGTGAATGAATACTAATTGGAGATAAATAATTAAAAAAAGTTGAACTTTCTTCTTGTTTAATTTTTAAATCTTCTGATTCTTCAATTTTAATATCAATTGATGAAGGTGTGGATGATGTAGTAGAATTTTTTCTATTATTCATTTTTCTTTTTTTACTTGGTGGTTCTGATACAACAGTTTCTTGTTTAACTTGTTGTTTTTTAATTGGTTCTTCATCTACATTGTCATCTTCTTCTTCCTCTTCTTCATCATCATCTTCTAAATTATTATTACTTGAATTTTTTCTTCTTCTTGAACTAACCAAATTACTATAAATATTTTCTTTTAATTTAGAAACATCTTCTAATCCCAATAATTTGATTTGTTCCATTTTTTCTTCATCATTACCTTCTAATTTTGAATGATATCCTTCTTGTAATTTTTTTAAATTTTCTTCCAATTTAACAACATAAATTTCTAAAAATTCAACATGTCTTCTTTTTTTTTCTCTTGATGCATGAGCAGCTCTTCTATTTCTTAATATTCTTTCTATTTTACGTTGTTCTTTTTCTTCTTGAGTTTTAGCTCTTTTTCTTGGTGGTAAAGTTGATTTAAAAGTAGATGGATCAATATCTAATGTATTGTTGTTGGTTGTGGGAGTGTTGAACGTATTAGTCGATAAATTAATTGATGATGTATCTACTTCCATATTGTAATGAGTAGTAAGGAGGTACTGTTTGAATTAAGTTGGTTGTAAAAAGTTAGTTTGTTAACAATATGAAATTATCAGAAATTTGTAAAGGTATTCGTTGTCTTTTTTATATTTTTTTTACTTACTTATTAAAGTATGGTAGTGTACTAATCAATATTATATTAATAAATTATTATATTAATAATTAATTTTGTGTTTTATAATAAATTGAAATTTTGCCACTATAATTAAAAGGCTATGATTTTAACATTAGATAACTCAACACTTAAAAATAGGAAGAGGGGGAAGTTGATAATTTCAATGATTAAGAAGTTAACCAACTAAGAAATTCTAAAAATAAGTTTATTAATGGATATATCTAATCTACATTGGTATCTTTACCTTAAAGATTATTCATACTATTAAGATATCTATTTTGATATCTATAAAAGGGTTGCAATTACTTTGATTAAGTTTAATAGAATTATCAATTACACTACTTCCATTTTTGAAGTATTAAGTAGTAATGCGATTCACGCAATATTTAAAAATAGAAATTAATAATAGTTTACAATCGTATTGATGTTACAAGATTAGATTTCAATATCGTTAATAAACATAGAGAGATCTAATTATAGTCTCCTATTTCTAAGCATACGAGCGATGTTGGAAGGAGTAGAAAAAATCTATACCAAATTTATTTGTGCAATGTAAGTATTTAACATATTCTCTTGTAATTACTCAATTTGTATTTAATAATGTTTTCAATATTTGATACGCGAGAGAGTGTATATGCGTGTGAGAGAAATAGGGCGAATAATTTGAAAATTACGATTTCAATTTAGTGAGAATTTGGGTGTAAATCAATTTGTAAAAAAAATTACGAAACAATGTAATCGTTTGCACCCAATTTCATTCTAATTTAAACCCTTTAAAATACATAACAAATCTCCTTTCGATAATTTGATTTTAAATTAACGAATTTATCTTTAAGTTTTATTTCACTTAATTTGGATTTATTCATATATTCTTCAACCATTAAGCTATTTTTGCGCAAGGCTTGTTTTTATTTTTAAGGCTAAGAATGTTAGTTTTACGAAACTAAAATTGGTCAAAGCATACAGTACAACAAATCATAATAAAGAAACTTTAACTTTATTTACTAACCCACTTTACTAAAAATTCGTTT
Organism: Lodderomyces pseudojiufengensis; assembly: GCF_024610245.1. Taxonomy (NCBI): domain Eukaryota; kingdom Fungi; phylum Ascomycota; class Pichiomycetes; order Serinales; family Debaryomycetaceae; genus Lodderomyces; species Lodderomyces pseudojiufengensis. The sequence goes on from NW_026261523.1 coordinate 553,706, forward strand.
AACTTTATTAAAACTATAGAATTTTATAGAACGTTGTAGATTTGAATTTTCTTCATACGATTTTGGTTGGAGATAAAGCCATTTGGTCCATAGTATGTAGTTTAAAAATTTGAAACTTGTATTTAAATTACAATTGATTGCCTTGAATTGATATTGAACCTCAATACTTCATACAAAGTTGGTTAGCATAATATTAATGTACTTACCCTTCTTTAATTTGGTTACTCTCGCACGACATTTAGGCTGAAACATTTATTACTTAAGTTACATTTTCATCGTTGTTATTTCTGTAAGTTCAAATAGATACACAGTTCATTCAATATCAATCTCAATGAGAGAGACTACACAGATGTCACAGATACTTGGAAAGTTACAATTCATCAATCAAAACTTGTTTTAAAATTAGCAACCGGAGTTTCATCCGGAGTTAAACTAGACTTGATTCAAGTAGTATCGAGAATTAATTCAGAATTGGTCCAATTATTATGAGGGACAAGATTTGTTTTAGCAGAAATATTATTTGGATGTGATTTATATTCATGCTGGGTCTACTGTCAGTTCACCTGCTTTTTCAACCTCACATTTCGTCTCAAAGCCTAATAGTGTTTTAGCAGAAAAGAATTCTTTCACATTAGCACATGCTGCTGTTTGTTCACCAACTGCTTCTGCTGTCTCAAGATTAATGCCTAATATTATTTTTGTTTAAACTAGTTTATTTCATCGTGATGATTGTACCAAGTTTAGTGAAACTTCTGGTGAAACTTCTGTCGCTGGTTTTGAAAGGCGTATTTTATCAATACGTCGAACAATAATGATGAACTCGAAATGGTTCACAAAAGGTATCAACAAAATAAGCAGCTTGTTAGAAAAGTGAATTACTCGAAGAATGTTTCTCCTCGTATTTTGGTATAACGATCCCTGCCTATGGAGGGTGAAGACAAAGTTTTGGCTCATGCTTTATTTGATGAAGATCGGGATTTTGCATTCTTATCTGTTTATACCTGAAATAATTCTTCAATGTTTTTCAAATCCTGATCGAGTCCTGGTGATCGGCGGCTTTTTATATTATGGTCAGAATATTTAGGACATCGTTCGATCAAATCTTGAAAGTTTTTCAGTTGGTACCATGTAAATGGGTTTTTTTCTTCCTCAAACCAAATGGAGGTTCATGAACCTCATCCAGTTGCACGTTGTAATGTTCGAAATGAAAGAGTTAAATATCAAGAATCATTCTCATCCTGAGAGTCGTTTGAGAATGCAAAAAGGAAGTATTTTTCTACAATATACTAAAGTATTTGAAATTTTGTTAAAGCATTGGATGATAAAACACCTAGTGTACTTAAATGATGTGCAGTATTAAAGAGTTAAAAATTTTGATGATTGATTTCATTTTATTCTGTGATTATGTGACAATATGAAATTTTATAATATGTATAGACTTATAACGTTGGTAGTATATTTGATAATTAAATAATTGGGAATTTAATATATTACCAACGTTAAACATCTTGGATGATCCTCAAAACATGCTTAGCTGCCGTCATGTGTTTTAATTCACCAAACGCATGACTGCAGCAAGCATGTTTTGAAGTTTCAAAGAAAGCAACGTTCAAAATGGTGCACACAAGGGAAATTACTGTTTCAAAAATTATTGGTCTTAACCTCCTGTATTTCCGTTTCAAGACTTGGTTGATTGTGAATTAATTTTACAATCATCGTTATCTATCTATATACTATATATGAATGCGTTAATAAGAGTCAAGTATAGAATCTACAATTGAAAACAAGTCAATATAAATTTCTACGAGAGTGTGCTAAATTACTTCAATCTGTGGAAGAAGATTCGGTTAATTAATAATGTCAATGATTTGTCATATTAAAAGAATTTGTTTCAGAATTTCGAAAACAAAGTGCATTTGCTTGAATAAAAGAGAATTTTGATAGATTATTGGGTTAGAACTGAATATAAGTAAAAAGAATATGAACCAAAAGTTATGTTTATCTTGTTGATTAACTAGTTTCGATACAATTTTGTTACTTTCAATCAGCTCTTTGACAAATTTGGAATGATTCTAAAACAGTTTTCAATTCTTTTTGCAACAAAATTCTATAGGATTATCAGTATTAGTTTAACTTCACTCAATTTAATTTTGAAACCATTTAATGTTAGATCGTGCTCTATTTGTAAATGCAACAGCTTCTCAAACAAACAATATCATTTCATCAGGTTTACTACCAATCGATAGAATTTTAAAAATGGTTAGATAATTGATGAATGTTTATTTATTTTCATATATCCGCTAAAATCACAATGCGTAAATTCTAATTTTTTCGAACCCAATTACTTCACTATCTCATTTTTATTTTATATTTTTTCATAGAGTCATATTCTATGCACGTATAGATCAATATCAAATTTATTATACAAATTTCAAGTATAAGAAGTTAATAAACTGGTACGGTGTGAAAGCAAGGTCAACTCATTGGAAGAATTAACTATTGGCTAAGAAATATTCAATCCCAAACACCTGAAGTCTGTATTATGAAAAGAGTGCTATCAATTCAATCTCATGTAGTTCATGGATATGTTGGAGGAAAATCAGCAATTTTCCCATTACAATCCCAAGGATGGGATGTTGATTATATAAATTCAGTACATTTTTCAAATCATACTGGATATGGATCATTTGTTGGTAATAAATTAACTACCATGGATTTAAATTTAATTTTAGATCAATTAATTAATAAAATGCAAATTAAATATAATGCTATATTAAGTGGTTATATACCAAATTCTGATTTAATATCATGTTTAGGTTCATATATAAAAGAATTGAAAACAAGAGACCCCGAGATTTTTTATTTATTAGATCCTGTAATGGGAGATAATGATTATTTATATGTTGATAAATCATGTATTGAAGAATATAAAAAATTAATGATTGAAAAAATTGTGAATTTAATTACTCCAAATCAATTTGAAGTTGAATTAATAACAGGAATTAAAATTATTGATAAAACAACATTAAAAGAAGCTATTTCAAAACTACATAAAGAATTTAATATCCCATTAGTAGTTATAAGTTCAATAAAATCAGGTATATTAAATAATGATGATTCTTTTATATCATGTATTTTATCAGTTAATAATGAAATAAAATATTATAATATACCAATTATAAATTCTTATTTTACAGGAGTTGGAGATTTATTTAGTGCTTTATTATTAGATAAATGGTTTTTAAATTCAAATATAACTGATAACTTACAAAGATTAAGTAAATCAATAAATCAAGTATTAACAATTATGAACAAGACTCTTAATTTAACTCATAAAATGGGTTTAGAATTAGCTTCAAAAGAAGGTTTAAATGGTGATGTAAAAAATTTACAAGGTAAAATTAATGATGGTAAAACTATGAAATATTTTGAATTAAAAGTTATTCAATCGAAAGAATTCTTTAGTTATTCTGATGATGGAGAATTTGAGGAGTTGAGTTTGGATTAGTAGTAAGACTTGGAGAAGGGGAGTTTCAAAGGGACTTTAAAATACGTTGTATTAATGAAAGCTTTAGAAATAGAATAGACATATTAAATTATAGACTGATTTATTTATTTATAAAAAACAATTAGAAATGTATAATTAAATTAAAATGTAATAATATTTAATACAAATTTTATTTTTTATTTATTAAAGTATAGAGGAATAATATATAATTTTTGTGGAATTAAAATGGATATATAAATTGGATGAAAGATGCTCTTTGTATGTGGAGTATTTTCACTGATTTTGATGGTATAACGTCTTGTTGAATTGAATTAATTAAATTATTGTCTAAGATTAACCTCCCCAAGCTTTACCTAATTTTTGTTCTTTGAGGATTGAATTAGTTAGGATATACAGTTGTAGTTATAACTAATTTCTTTTATGAGGTCCATACATATTATCTTGTAAATATTGAAAAACACCATTTGATTCCATTCTTCTTAATAATTTAGCTAAAGGAGGTGAATAATAAGGATCAGTTAAAATATATTGTAAAAAATCTGAAATAATATGTCTTTCTTTTGCATAAATAAACCAAAAATTTAAATCAAGATATTTATTTAATATTCCATTATCATATAATGATTTTACAATGGGATCTAATAAATTTGATAAATTTTGTTTTTCTAAAATTTCTATAACTAATGGTGTTATTATTCCTGAATTATTTAATGCTATTATTATATCATTTATATTTGAATTTACTAAATTTGAATTTACAACTGTATTTATTGCATTATTTAAAAATTGATTTAATGATCCTGAATATTCATCTGTACCGTTGTTGTTGGAATCATCTCTTTTATTTCTTAAATCAATATATATGTCTCTACTTGGTCCTCCAAAAGAAACATTAAAATTTGGTTCTGCATCTGTAACATTAATTAATGGAGGTAATGGAGGAACATTAATTTCAGATTTATTAGTATCATTAGTATTTGCTTTTGATGTTGTATTAGCAATTAAATCAGCAATCCATGGTACTGTTAACGCATGACCTTCACCTAATCCTTTTATAAGCCAACCAATCCAAACATATTCAGGAGAACTTAATATTGAACCAACAAAATCGGAAAGTTTGGCATTATTTGTATCATTTTTAACTAATAATCCATCTAATGTTGAACTTATTATTCCAGAATTCATTATATCTTCCATAATCTCTGTTATATTTAAATTTATATTTAATTCATTTAAATTTAAAGTACTATTTTCCATTGATGAAGAATTTAATAAATAATTAAGATAACCAACTAAATTATTTACTTGATTTTCATCAGATGCTATATTTTCTAATAAATTTGGTAATAAACCAGATTGTCCTATTGATTTAAATATTGCAGTATATTGTTGAATTAATGCATTATCTGCTGTTTCATTATCTCTTTTATTAATATATATTTCTGAATCTTGTTGTGGATCTTGTGAATCTGAGGTAATCTCTAAATCTAATGCTTTTATTTCATCCAATATATAATTATAATCATTAAAATTAATACATTTAACTAACTGAGAACAAAATAGTATTGTTGTGGGTATTATTATTGAAAATTTCATTTCGTTGAGTTCTTGGTTGGTAGGGTCTAGTTATGGAGTATGTTATAGGGTTATATGTGCTTTTGATAAGTTGTATATGACGTGGATGAAGATGAAAATGAATTATGAGTAGTTTTGTTCTCCTTCAGGGTAATTTAAAAAGTAGGTCTATTCCCCTCTTGTAAAATGAATGTATAATAGGTTTGCTTAAAACAAAAACAAAAAAAGAATGAAGTTGATGAGTTAGGTGAATATGAAATGTGAAATGTAGATGATGATGTGAATGAATAATAATATTCTTAAAAAGTAAAATGAAGTTAAATGTAAGAAAAAGTGAGTTGGTTTAAAAAATTTCTGAAAATAATTTGAATATGAAAATGTTTTGATGTTTTGTAATTTTCTTTTTTTAAAAAATCAACTAATAAATTAAGAAATTACTCCATAAAGTTTTGTAGACTAAAAAAAGAAAAGTTAGATGGTCCTATTTTGTTTAATTATTTCTCTATTTTAATCACTTAATGAGTTCATTTGTCTGTACTAATTCTAGTGTGATAAAGTAGATCTTTTACTCCATATATTGTATATGTTTTAGATGTTTTACTATTTTAGGAAATTACACTAATAAAGAGTAAAGAAAAGAAATAATAGAAGGAAAAAAAATTGTTTCATTTTCCGCTGATAATTTTTTTAAAAGATTAGTTAATAAACTTAGCTAAGGCTATCAAAAGTATTGATAAGTGGGTTAATGTAAAGTAGATCTATGATTAGTTTAACTTTAATTGCTAATTGATGTAATTTTAGGTTAATGATATTAGAGATTGTTTGTATACGTTAAAATACAGAGTAAGTAGATTTTGATACAAAAGTACTGCATAGTGTGAGAGTATAGAACATGAGCCGCACAAGTTTGTTTTGTGACCTAATTCAGATTTTGGCACTTTTCCTGCATACGAAATATAATTTTACGAAAGACAGATCGAAAATTTCCTAAAATGGAATAGTAATATATCGATAATTATAACCAACTATGGTTATAAAATATTATTTAGTTAACTTTGAGATTCAAAATGAGGTACAGCCAAATATTATTATTATTTAGCAATTAAGAGATATTATCACTTGATAATACATTTTGACATTTACATTAAAAAATAGAAGATCAAAACTTTTAAATTATAATTTTTGAATTAACCACTTTTTCTTCTTTATTTACTTCACTTTCTTTCTTTCTTTTCTTATAATTACCTTCAAAAGAACTATATAAATTTATTATCATTCATTCAATTTTAACATACTTGTGATTACTTACTCAATAATCATCAACATTCTATTATTCACATTTGGACTACTCATTATTCATTAAACTATTCAATTGCATTTTATCATCTCAATTCAAAGGAACAATTTTATAATTTTTAAACTTCAACTATAACTTAACAAATCAATGTTTGCATTTCATATAATAACGTTATTAGTATGTTTTATAACATCACTAGTTAAATCATCACCAATATCATCTTCATCTTCACCAATTGAAGGTTCACAATTTGAAATTATACCAGAACTAGATTTTTTTGTTGAATCACAATTTAATGAATATGAAGTTGGATTATATTATGATGTAATGGATATTTTTAATAATTATAATTCCGAAGATTTAATTTATAAAAGAGATAATTCTACTAATGATGGTGGTATGCAATTAGATAATGATGCATTAAGTAACACAATAACCACCATAATAAGATCAGTTAATGATTCAGGTGTAATATGGGCTTTATTAGATGCGATTGCAGATCATCCAAGTAGAATTGATTATATAAGTAATTTAACTTCAACTTTATTAGAAGGTAGAAATATAACAATTGATGTTGGAGATTTATTAAGTGGTGAACCAGATCCAATATGGCAAAAAAATGTTAATTTAACTGCTATAATGAATGCTATTCAAGAAAGTGGTTTAGTTGATTCATTTTTAGATGGATTTTTATTAGATACTGTATTTAGACCAAGATTAGTTGATATAATTGATAGAGTTGTTTGGTCACAAAGAGATGCTTTATTATATATTTTTAATGTCCTTTTAGTTAAAAGAGGGTTTATTGATGAAGAAGATGTTAAAGATATTTTAAAAAGAGCAGATTCAGCAAATAATGGTACATTAAATACATTTTTAACAAATTCTATAGCAACAGTATTAGGTTCAGGAATATTTGGTCAAGTTGCAGGAGATTTATTAAATGCTTTGAATGATACTGAAGTTGCAGTTTATGTTGTTAAAAGATTTTTATCAAATGATGCTTATTTAAATATGACTGCAAGATTATTTAATAGTTTAACATCAGCAGGAGCAATTCATATATCATTTGAAAGTTTAAATGTTACAAATGTTTTAAATGATGCTTTAAGTGATCCAACAAGAATTTCTTTAATTGTTGGTTCTTTATTAAGTGGTGATTCAAGTTTAATAACTAATTATTTTGGTAGATATTCTGGAGCTATACAAGATATTTTAGCTCAATTAGAAGCAAAAGGATTATTTGCTAGATTAAATTCTTATATATGGGGTAATCCAAGTGCAACTACTTCAATTACTTTAGCTCCTTCTGCAACTTCAAATGCTAATAGAAACGCAATAACAACAACAACAACAAGTTCTTCTTCATTAACAACAAGAGTAGCTGATGCAAATTCAAATCAATCAAAATCAAATAATGCTGGAAGCTTACAATCAAATTATAAATTACAAGCACTAGTATTAATACCTTTTGGATTTTTATCAATGTTATTTATAATTTAAATTTGAACCAACGTCATACAACAACATATCATTTTCAATTCATTCAACCTCACTTATTCACGTAACATATTTAAAATCTTTTCGGTATCAATCACAGTTTAATCAAAGACAATATCAATTCATTTAAAAAGTTAGTAACACTATGATATTTGTAAATTAGTTTTATACATTTGTTTATATTTATACTTTTAATACCATATCAATGAATTACAATTCATTTGCATGAAATTGAATTAGAGACTCCACTTGTAGATTGGTTCTCTTAATGGAATGGTGTAGAAATGTGATAAGTGGCAATTGGTAGTTATAAAAATTAGCCATTTTCGATTATCTACAACTTGCAACCATTTTAGTTTTAAATTAGGTTTGAATTCGAACCAATTTAGTCTCCACTGATTTAATTAACGATTAATTCAACATCATGTTACTCAATTAAGAAGTCATGTCAAATGAAAACAACAGTGGAATTGATACTGGGGGTAACTCAAAGAGCACATCAAATGTTGTTGAAACATTGGCAAATCCATTCGAACCTACTGATCCGGTAGAAGTTATAGAAGATGAAATGGTCAATTCCAATTCCAACTCAAACTCAAACTCAGTTACCGAAACACTACTAAATCATTCAACTCCAAATCATATCACCAGGTCTAAATCAACTCCCAATACTCCAAAACAATTACGAATAATACAAAATACTTATAGAAGAATAAGTTTAGATGATAATGATTTATTAAAAAATCATAAAAATTATGATGATGAACATATAACAAATTTAAAAAAATTTCAAAAAACTATTTTAAAACCAGTTGCAAAATGGGCAATAACTCCAATAAATAAAATTCAAAAAAGTTATAATAATAAATTAATTGATGAAGAAAATAATAATGATAATTACCACATAGAATATTCTGTTTTTAGACCATTAATTACAACCAAGAGATTAGAAACTTCAAAAGATATATTAACTCATTGGAGAGATTCAGTTGAATTAACTACTCAAAAACCATTTGAATTTCCAGAAAATTATATAAATCAATTAAAATTTAACAAGATTGTAAAAAATATAAAAAATTTAATTGAAATTGATCATATTTATCCAGAAAGAAATTTAAATGGTTCATCAGGTAGTTATTTTGTATTTCAAAAAATTGAATTTGAAGGTATTATAAGTTATGAAAAAATTGGTATATTTAAACCAAAAAGTGAAGAACCTTATGGTCCTTTACTGCCAAAATGGATAAAATGGTTACATAGAACTTCTTTTCCTTGCTTTTTTGGTAGATCATGTTTAATTCCAAATTTAGGTTATATAAGTGAAGCAGCAACAAGTGAATTAGATCAATTATTACAATCTTATATTGTTCCTTTCACTGAAATTATTGAATTAAGATCTCCTACTTTTTATTATCCAATATGGGATAGATCAAAAAATGTTCAAAATTTACCTTTTAAGATTGGTTCATTACAATTATTTCTAAAAGGTTATAAAAATGCTGATTTATGGTTTAAAATTTATCCAATACCAACAAATTTAAATTTTTTACCTAAAAATTCAAATATTGAAGTTAACATCAATGAGCTAGAAATAAATTATAAATTTCAATGGAGTCAAAATTTAATGTTACAATTTCAAGAAGAAATTGAAAAAATGGTTATATTAGATTATCTTATTAGAAATACTGATAGAGGAGCAGATAATTGGATGATAAAAATAGAATGGGAAGAAATTAATCGTAATACTACTACTAAAACAATGAAACCCGTATTAAAAATTGGAGCAATTGATTCAGGTTTAGCATTTCCTTGGAAACATCCAAATGAATGGAGATCTTTTCCATATGGTTGGTTATTTTTACCATTATCAATAATTGGTCAACCTTTCACTACTAAAACAAGAAATCATTATTTACCTTTATTAACTTCAAAAATTTGGTGGGAAAATACAGTGATTAATTTAAAAAAAGTATTTATGAAAGATAAAGATTTTAAAGAAAGAATGTGGTTAAAACAATTAGCTGTTTTAAAAGGTCAAGCTTTTAATATTGTTGAAGTTTTAAAATTAGATTATGCTGGTCCATTAGAATTAACAAGAAGAGAAAGATTATTAGTATTTGATGATATTATGTATATTCCAGAAAATGAAAATGATAGAAATAAGACGGTGATGAATACATCAAATTATCAAAATGATATTACAAATGGTCAAATTTTAATTAATGAGAGGAGTGATGAAGTAAGTCAAAGTGATGATGAAGTAAATCAAAGGGTCAATGAAAGAACAACGTTATTACCTAAGAGCCAAGATCACCATCAACATCAAAATCATTTACAACAAATTGATGAAAATCAAGAATATGAATCTGGGTTTGAAAGAATGAATAAACAATTACCATCACCTGAAAGAAAAGGAAGAAAAGTTATAATGGAAAGAATAGTTAAAGAGCATTCAAACCCACCAGTATTTACATGGTGTTGAAAAAAAATTTTTAATACACACTGTTAATTACAGATTATAATCAAAGTTTATCGTCTTTCATTTATTATGTACATATTTTTCTTCAAAAATTTTTGGATAATCATTTGAATTTCCTTTAAAATCTTTTGGATCAATTATAAACATTTTTCTTTCTTCTTTTAATCTAAATTGAACCATTTTTAATAATGAATAAATAACATTTAATACCGGAACATTAACATTATTTTCTTTAGCTATACGTATTGGATTGCCCAATATAATTTCTAATTCCATTAATTGATTTTTTCTTGCATCTATACACATTGATGGAGAATAAAAAAACCCATCACCAATATGTAAAAATTTTTCAATTTTACTTTCATCACATTCAATTCCAACACTTTTTGCAATAGCTATTACTTCTTTCATTGCAGGTAATATGATTTCTTCATTGGCATTATTTATTTGAATTCTTGTTACATCTAAATTAACTAATGCAGTAACTGTATTAAAAGCAGAATTATAAATTAATTTTTCCCATCTTGTTTTTTGAACATTAGGATCTTGTTTTATATCATTTAAGCCAGGATTATGATATATTGAAATAAATTCATTTATCTTGTCTTGGGATTCAGGATGTATAGGAGGATTTTTAAAATCTCCTAAAAATACAGAATCTAATCCTTTATTTTCAACATGTCCATTATAATATGTACTACCAATTAAACTTACACCTGATAATATTAAATTTTGGGGAAATTTTTCTATCATTGGTTGTTCAATATTTATACCATTTTGTAATAATATTATAACTTCTTTACCAGTTTTTAAAGCAGGTTCAATAATTTCTTCACAAGTTATTGGACCATCTGGTATATTTTTTGTAGTTAATAAAATATAATCAAATGGACCATATTTTTCAAGTGCATCATCAACTGATTTTGCTAAATTATGAGGTTTCCAATTTTTTAATTTCCCATAAGTACATGAATCAATTGAATAACCTTGGTTTTTAATTAATTCATAATCTGATCTTACTATTAATGTTACTTCTGATTTATTATTATGAGTTAATGATAATGCAGAAATTGTTCCAACACCTCCAGAACCTATTATAAGAACTTTTGGTTTACCCATTTCGATTAGTTATTTCTATTTGTAGTTTAATATGAATTGATAAGTTTCTCAAGCTATATGGATCTCATTTGTTGATTATTACTCACTGTTTGGAAATTGATGAAATTTTAAAACTCGCTAAGCGGAATTTCTCAATCTTTTTTTCATTACACAAAATCATTATCATTTTCCGAGATCTGCGTAATTAATGCCAAATTGAATCATCAAGTTTTTAACCAACTTAGTTTCAAAAGGTTGGTGACAAACATTATATACGACCCTCTATACAGAAGAATCGAGTGTAAAGTTTATGACAAACCAACTAGACTAAGTTATCATTGAGCAGTGCTCAATATTTGATCAATTTTAGCCATCAATTTATGAAATTTAAAATGTGAAATAAATTTAGATATCAAAATTAAATTTAAATATAAATTATTTAAATTTTGATTAATTTTCAATTTTTTTTTAAAAAGTTTTAAAAATTTAAATTCCTTATCTATAATTTCATTAATTTTATTTAATACCAAATCAAATTTTTGTCTTGTTACATTTCTTGAATCAAATTTTTCAAAGTTATAATTTTCCAGTAATGAAATAAATTTATTCCACCCGTTATCAATTGATGTTTTTAAACCTTGTGCTTTAAACAAATTATTTTTATTATTGATATGAAATTCATAAAATCTTGAATCAATATTTGGTGTAGTTAATATCGGTACATGATAAATTAAATTTAATTTATAATTTGTTTCACACCAATTTCTTAAAATATTTGAAGCTAATAATGGCATACTTTTAAACGAGTTATGAATTGAAGAAGAAGTATATACTGTTTCATTACTTCCCAAGTTACTTTGAAGAAAATTAATCGATCCAACTAATGTATTTGGTAAAAAAATTGGAATTTGTCTTAGAGCAAATGTTTTCCTTCTTGCCATTATTAAATTTTCTTTAGTTGATAATGAACTTACTTGATTGTTATTTGCAAAAAATACAGGCTTAGTCCATGGTATAGTATCATTTAAATTCATATCATAAATTAATTTATTATCATTACAATAAATTAAATGATAAGTTCCCTTACGACCTCTTCTTAAATTAAATTGATATTCAACTTTATAACCAGTGAATGGAACATTGGGACTAGTGATACATGATTGTGATTGATCAGGTAACGACTGAATGAATTTAAATAATGAAATGAATGAAACTATTACAGACAATTTCATTAATTTTGCAGACCAAAATAAAAAATTTCAAAACATTATTTTTTCGCAGCCAAATTTAAAACAATCGAGTTAACATTTTCTAATCTAAGATTTCTATACACACGTAGAAACAAACTTTTAATAACTTACTAAACCTATAAACCCAAAAACTTACTTCAAAATAGAATCAAACCCAACAGCCAAAGTCATACCTAAAACAATATCAAACATACCTCTATTTTCTTGACCTTTAAAAATTTCATTATCTTCATATATTGTAATCCAACCTAATTTATTTTCATCTGGTAAATCATCTTGAGTATTTTTCAGATAATATAATCCATCACTTCCATTAAAATATTTTGTTGGAGGATCATCAATTGATTGATTATTCAGTATAAAATCATCGTTATTATTGTTATTATAAGTAATTGATGTCTTTTTTGAAAATTGATCTTGTTGATTTTTAGCCATTTGAATAAACAGTTTTTTAACTCTATTTTCAAATGGTCTGAACATACTTAAAACAGGAGGAAACAATTTAGAATCATTTAAATAAATACTTTTTGGATTTGATTCTTTATATTTGCAATGCTTTCTTGAATTAATATAATTTTGATGAAAATATATATTTCTTTTATTTATTAATTTATATTCTTCATCTTGAACATTATTTGATGAATTCGATCTTTTCAATTTTCCCCTCATCTGATTAATTTTACTTATTCTAACTCTTGGAATTGATCCAACATTCCATGAATTACCCTTTAGATCCTTTATTTCATAATTTTTGAAATATTGAGAAGAATTCATTCTTAAATTTTCATAGGGAAAAAATTCATCATTTATTGGCAGTTGAAAAGTAAAACCATTAAAAATTGTTAAATCTTCATATTTTTCAATATTACCTTCTTCATTTATAAATTTATCTTTTGGTATACTGAAAATAAATTGACCACCATCTTTTTTTGATTTTTTTGTAATTTTCATGAAAGATTTATTTGTTATTGATTGATCAATTGAATTTGAATCTTTAAATATTAAAGTATATCCATCTATTGAATTGATTTTTGAATTTTCCTTATCTGAGTTATTACTAACTTCAATATAAAAACCTGGTCCATTTCTACATAGAACATGTTTCGATCCTGGATTTGTTGTGAGGTACAAGTCTTTACCAAATTTTAAAATATGATATTTCCAAAATGGAGGTGGATTTTGTTGTGTAGGATAATCAAGCGATTCAGGTGGAGTTATTTGAGTAAAAGGGTCTAGTACTGGCGATTGATTTTGTGAGTGTTGAATAACATCTTCCTCTATTTTATATTTATGTTGGTCTGGTTTCGGTGACTTTTCAGGTGATAATAATTTGGAACTAGTTGATCTTTTAAAAGAATTGAATTTCAGACTTAAATTACCAAAATTATTTATGGACATCCTTTTCATTTTACTGGTTAATATAGTAGATTCTTCAAGCGCAGTAGGTTCTTTTGCCTTATCTTTAGTTTCTTCGTACACTAAATCTGGTGGTGGTTTCCTTCTCACAGAATTACTTCTTGAACTCAAGTTTAAACCATTTATTGATGTAGGAGATTTAAACGGATCATCAGAACTCTTTGAATCAGTATTGGAAGTATAATTTGACAAATTATCTTGTTTTGGTGTATCATAATCAGAAGTGAATTCATAATTGTTGAATACTGGAGTTTTATTATTTTCAAAAGTAGGACTTTGTATAAAATTTGGAGATTGATTTTCAGTTAATAATGGAGCATTTTCAAAATTTGAATCTGATTTTGAAGTTGATGAAAAAGAATTTAGGATCTTATTTATTGAATTTTGTTGTTCAGTATTATAAATATTTATATGATTTTGATGTTGCAGTATCAACTGATCTTTGTAATCTTCTAATGATATACTACTATTGGTTGCACTTGAGCTGTAAATTGAATTCATAGGTGAATCATTTAAGTAATGTTTGTTGAAAGAATCTCATGTAGGTATAATGTGGCTGTATTAATTGAAAATTATAAATAAAAAATATCCGACAATATTCAAAAGTCCGACACAGACTCTTGGTAGCTTCAAAATCAGACAGATTTAAGTAAATCATTAAATTTTTTACATAGTAATCATAAGTCTGGGGAGGTAGAAGTGTTTTCTTCTCTTGAATCAAATGGTCTTTTTTGAAATTTGACAATTCAGCTGTACTTGATTCAATAGACTCTATAACGTAAAAATCAGTAGATTGATCAGACTTGTTCGTGTAACGCGTTAGTCCAAATTTTTTTCGTCTCGATCGAGGACTTCCCTTTTTGTGATGAAATTGATTAACGCTTCTATCTATCATGTAGAACCACTTTTTATATAAACACTAAAAAAATTTAAAATTTCATATTGCTACAAATTATAAAAATGCAGAATTTTAATTCAATCATTGAATAAATTGTTCAATTTCCTGAATCATGATTGATCTTGAAGAAAATAATCCATTAATACCACCATCACAAATAGATACAGATAATGAAGGTTCAATATATGGTCATGATTTATATTGTCCAAATCCAAGACAAATTTTTAAAATTTGTACAAATTTAAAATATTTAATTGATAAAATTATCCCAATTTTATTTGATGAAACAGAAATAACAAAACCAGATTCATCAATTTTAAATGAAAAAGTTTTAGATTTAGTATATAAAGCTGCAGGTGGAAAAGGAAATGGTGAACAAGGCACATCATCAAAAAAATATCAAGCTTGTTTAATTTTTTGTTTATTAAAAGTTTGTGGTTGGTATTGGCAACAAAGTGAATTTGAATTATATGATAATGAATTATTTAGTTTAAGAGCTGTTTGTGCTCAAATTTTAGCTTCCAAGATAATTGAGAGGGAACAAGATGATAAATATTTATTTTTAAGTATGCTTTGTCATAGATATACTATTTGTTTAAATGGTAAAAATTCAACTCCTATAAGTGCTTTGGAGCTAGCTGTTGATATGCATTCAACTATAGTTATTTCTTCATCTGGTTATCAAAGATGTATAAAATGGTTATGGAGAGGTTGGATTATACAATCTTCAAATGATCCTCATTCTTATGTATTATATAAAGGAATTGCATCAAATTCAATAAGAACTCATTTTGATCCTGCAAGAATTAAAACTCCATATTATCAAAATATTTTAGAAATTTTTTTTAGTATTGTTTATTTATTATTATATACAATAATTTTAAATACTCATTCAACAAATTTTGCAGATTTAGATATTTTTGAAATAATATTTTATTTATTTACTTTAGGTTTTATTATTGATGAATTTATAAAATTTTATCATGTTGGTTTGAATTATTTAGGATTTTGGAATGCTTTTAATGATTCAATGTATGTTATTATTGTATCTGCTGTTGTATTTAGAATTTTAAGTATTTCAAATCATGGAGCTTTAAGAAATAGATATGATGAAATGTCTTATAGATTATTAAGTTGTGCTGCTCCAATGATGTGGTCAAGACTTTTGTTATATTTAGATGCTCAAAAATTTTTTGGTGCAATGTTAGTTGTATTAAAAGTTATGATGAAAGAATCAATTTTATTTTTTGTCTTATTATTTGTTATTATTGCTGGATTTTTACAGGGTTTTATTGGTTTAGATGCTTCTGATGGAGAAAATGAAGCCACCAAGAAAATATTAATTTCTTTATTAAAAGTTGTTATTGGAAGTGCTTCATTTGATGAAATGGGAAAATTAGTACCACCATATGCTTCTATATTATATTATAGTTATTCATTTTTATTTTCAGTAATATTAATGAATATATTAATTGCTTTATATTCAACTGCTTATGCAGCAGTTGTTGAAAATGCAACTGATGAATATTTAGCATTAGTAGCTCAAAAAACTTTAAGATATATAAGAGCTCCAGATACAAATACCTATGTTCCACCATTAAATATAATTGAAGTTATTATAACTCCATTAAGTTGGATATTACCTCCATTAACTTATAAAGATATAAATTATTATGTAATGATGATATTATATTCTCCTTTATTGTTATATATAACAACTGAAGAGTTATCGACAGCAAGAAGAATTACATATAATAGATATAAAGGATTACCAGATGATGCAAATGAAAATGATACGGAATGGGATTTAACAGATGGATTTGGAGAATTAAATGATAATAATACCACAAGAAATAGTACACCATATGAAGAAATTAGAGAAAGAAATTCTCAAGTAAATGAAGAATTAAGAATTCAAAGAGAAGCAGAAAGACAAGATGATGAATTTCTTTATAATATGTCGGGTTTTGAAAAAGATATTGAAAAAGTTATAAAACCTGTTAAAAAAGCAAGTGAAGTTGGATTAAATTGGGAATTTTATGATTTATTTAAAAAAATTGATAAATTAACTGAATTAGTTGAAACTGTTGTTAGTGAAAATAAAGAATTAAAACAAAAATTGGAAAATAAATAGGATTTAGGATGTTTTTATAGTAGTTTTATATAGTAAAACACGGTTATATAAAAAAACTACTATAGTTGTAACTAATTAAGTATTATACAGTACAATTCTCGTTTATTATGTATTTATGGATTTGTAACAAAATACACTACCACTCTAATGCAATATTTTTTTATTCAATTACATCAGTTTTAAAAGCTTGGGAATAAATGAATAACGTGTTTTATGAAATGAAATTCTGGTCAACTAATCAGCATGAACAAGCCGAATAATCTATTCTATACCGTAATACTTTACTCTTCAATTAAATAGTGAATATATGATGAAAACTTTCGTGTTCATACTTTAAAAGAAAAATTTACCCAAGTAAAATTAGTGAGAAAAAAATTACTCTAATACAAATGTAATACACATACAATAATTAATTATACGTTTAAGTAATTTCAATCAAAAGTTTTTTTTATCATACAAGTAGTATAAAATCATACGAATATACATACAATTAACGACTTCAGAATCCAGGATCTACTATAGTCACCATGTCTACTCGAACAAGTAGAAACGGGAATAATAAGAATAATAGTGGTACCAACAAAAATTCTACAACAAAATTTAAACTTGGAGATAATATTCATTTTGAAGTTTCAAATGGTTCAACTTCAACCAATACCAACAATAATCTGAATAATAGTAGTAATAAACCATCTACAACTAATTCAAATGTATCAAATCAATTACAGAATTCATCTGTCAATGACAATGTTGATTCAAAACAGAAGAAAAAGAAGAAATCCAAAGGCAAGAATCCTACTACAAAGATTTCAACTTCACAAGCTCATTTGAATAATCCAGATGATGATTATCCTACTTCAAGAGTTATTAAACAAGCTTCAAATGGGGATGTAATTGTTGAAAGAATGGATGAAGAGGGAGAAAAAGAAGAAGAATTTGAAGAAGATGGCGATGAATATGAAGAAGATGAAGATCAGGATGAAGAGGTTAACAATCATCAAAAAAACCCGTCAAATCATCACCACCATCATCATCATAATCATCCACAAAGTAATAACAACACTAAAAATCTGAATAAAACTAGTAATAGTCATACATCAAACAATCATAGTACTAGAAAAAATAGTCAAGATGCACATAATAGTTTATGGGATTCAGCTTCAATTGAAGAACAAGAAAAACTAAAAGAATTTTGGGAATCTCTAGCGGAATCTCAAAAATTAGAACTTGTTAAAATTGATAAACAATCAATAATGAAAATGTTTAAAAATGAAACAAGACAACATTTACAACAATTATCTCAACAACTGAATAGTAGTATATCAAGTAATAATTCAAATAATTGTGCATGTAAATATTGTGGAAGACGAAATAATATTATTGAAGAAGAATTAGAAAGTATTTATGATAATCATTTTGATGATATAATTGATTTTATTCATGAAGTTCGAGATATAAATGATTTAAATGCATTACCAGGTCTTTTATTTGGAGGATTTCATATGTTAGAAGAAGAAAGAAGATTACAAAAACGAAAAAATACTCATATTGAAAATTTAGAAATGGCTAAAAATTCAAATCAACGTAATCAATCTCAAATTGAAGAAATTAGATCTCAAATGGATAAATTAAAAATGGGACCTAAAACTGTTCAACAGAGTAATGTAACAAATGATTCAAAACCTGTGAGTAATTCAAATCAACAACAACAACAACAAACCAAGAGTCAAGTTACAATGAAACCTCACGCGAATGTTCAAATTAGTGCTACATTTCAAAGTTCAAATCCAGCTGAAACTCAATTATTTAATAAATTACTTGATCCTAAATTATTTGAAGCTCTAGAAAGTCTAGATTTACAAAAAATGAAAGAAGTTTCTCATTTTGATCCAAAAAATGCTGCACATATTAATATGTTAGAAAAAGCTGGATCATTAAGAGAAATTGTTCGTGATTTACATAGTGTAGATCGAAATCATTTGGAAAAGGGAATGTCATATGTTCAAAATATGGGGAAATTTTTTTCAAATATTGCTAATTTAAATCCTAATAATCCTGAAGATGCAGAAAAAATTATGGCTGGTCAAATGAATGAACAATTTAATCAAGGTTTATCATCTTTTGCTGAAGATTTATTAAAAAATGATGGTGATTCATTTATTAGTATGATGGAAGCACTTTCTGAATCAAGATCTGCTCGTGAAGAATTATTAAAAGAAAAACCAACTGTTTTGAATCAATTACAACAACAACAGCAACAATTACAGCAACAACAGTTACAATTACAACAACAAAAGCAACAGCTTCAACAACAACATCAACAACAACAAGGACAGAACAAAGATGTTTCAACTTGGATTGAAGAAGATGATGACCACACTCATTATCACTGCACTCACCATCATCATCACCATCACGATGATGATGACGACTATGATGAAGACGATGAAGATGACTATGATTATGACGATGAAGAAGATGAAGACGACGATGATGATGATTTAGATGATGATGATTTAGATGACGATGATATGGATGATAAAGATGCAAGTGATACAGAATCTGAAATTTCAGAAGAAGAAAAAATGCAAGAAATTCGTCGTTTATTTTTAATTCAAGTTATTAAATTGTTTCAAGAAAGATTAAAAAGTGCTTATAAAGAAAAAGTATCTAAAGATAATACTCAAAAATTAATTCAAGAATTGGAAGAAGAAGAAAAAGCTAAAAAAGAACGTGAAGCTAAGAAATTGAAACAAAAGGAAAAAGCAAAGGAGAAGAAAAGATTACAGCAATTGGCCAAAGAAGAAGAAAAGAGGAAAAAAGAAGAGGAAGCCAAAAAAGTTGAAGAACAATTAAAAGCACAACAAGAAAAGCTTAAATTGGAACAAAAGAGGAAAAAAGAAGAAGCCAAATTGAAACGTGAAGAAGAAAAGAAGAGGAAACTAGAAGAAACAAAGAGAAAAGAAGAAGAGCATAGAAAAAAAGTTGAAGCTCAAAGAAAACGTGAAGAAGAAGCTAAGAAATTAAAAGAGGAACGTCGTAAGAAAGCAGATGAAGAAAGAAGAGCTAAAGAAGAAGAAAGGAAACAAAAGGAATTATTGAAAAAGCAAAAAGAAGAAGAAAGAGAACGTTTAAGAATTGCTAGAGAAAAACAATTAGCTCAAGAAGAAGAAGCAAAATTAGCATCTGCTTCTGCTTCTTCTACTATTTTTGCAGAAAATTCAATTAGTCAAAAAAATTCAAATCCTTCTTCAATAGTGAATGATTTAGATGACGATCAGGATTTGGTTAGACAAATTGAAGAAGAAAAAGCCAAATTATTAAATGGAACAGCTATTCCTTCAGTTATTCCTCAACAGCAACAACCATTACCTCATTCTATTTATCAAACGAGACCAGGTTCACTTTCAAGTACTTCATCTTCGATAGCTTTAGGTCAACTTCCAACTAGTGCTCCTAATAATTCTTTGTCACATCAATCTCAACCATTAACCAATGATATTTCATCAAACTTTTTGAATCAATCAAATATCCTTTCACCTCAAACAGCACCAATTAATTTGTTCAATGGAATTTCAAATGCTAATCCTATATCAAATGTTTTACCTTTAAATAATAGTAATTCATTATCACCTTGGTCTGCAAAATCAAGATTGAATTCCATGTCAAATAATTCAGCACCACCTCCATTTTTATCTCAAGCAAGTTCAAGTGAATTGTCTAATGGACAACATCTTCAACAACAACAACCATTGCAAATACCACAACAACTTCAACAACAGCAACAACCACAGCAACCTCAACAATCACACGTTCAACCACAATCACAAACAAAATTTGCACCATTCAATTCATTTGAAGATCCAACAGTTAATGATCCTTTCATGCCAACTCCGTTAGCGGGAAACAATAATATTTGGAATTCGAATGCTGCACCAGCACCTTCAAATGGCGGTCCCAGAAGTTCATCAATTTGGGGTAGTACTTCAACTGCTGCATCCACTGAAACTCCATTTTTAAGTTCAAATATGAGATCAAATTCACTTTGGGGTAAAACCAATAATACAACTTCAGATAATAATAATAATGGTTTACTTTCTAATTTGAATACAAACAATAACAATAAACCAATTGGTAATAATATTGGAAATTCAAATGAGATTGAATTAATTCAATCAACAATCTATAATTGTTATCAATTATTATCAAATTCAAATCAATTAGAATTTGGTATAGTTTCATTATTATCTATATATCAAAATGTTAAAACTATTTTAAATAAACCTCAATTATCAATAAATCAATTATTAAATTATTGTCAATCAAATTCTTTATATCAATTTGATTTTATTTATGATGAATTTGGTAATGTTACTCATTTAAAAATTGGTTTAAATAATAATGGAGGAGGTTTTAAAAATTCATCTCCTCCAATTTTGTCAACGACTGATCAAAAACAGCAATCACAACCACCACAAGGTCAACAACAAAATCAACCTCAAAGTCAACAACAACAATTTGGTTCTCAAGCTGGTTTTGGAATTGGTCAAAATTCAACAACAACTGGTCCTCCACCTGGATTTAGAATTCCATCAGGTCAAAATGGTATTTGGAATTAAAAATCGTGCTAGTTTCAATTAGATTGAATTAAATTAAATTAAGCTCAATTGTTTAAAGTCTTTCTTGATGTATATTTTTGAAAATTTAAATCATTATTCTTGTTGTACTACACTTAGTTTCTTGAACATTTATCTCTACAATATTTACCACCGAAGCGATATCTCTTAGTCAATATTTCCTAGTGATGTAATTCAATAAGAGAGTATTTCCCTCAATATCATTAGATTTAAATAAATTTTACTCAAAAAAGATAAAGCCGATGAAAAAATAAAGTCTCAAAATCACACAACTCAAATATTCGTTACATATACGACGATCACAGTATAACCATAATCCAAGTCAAGTCTTAATCACATAGATCAATTACTTCAGTTCTTTTTGTTTTTTGATTTCTTCTATAGTTTTGAATATGATTACATTCAAAGGAGTGATAAGCAATATATAAAAATAACAAATATTTAGAACATTCAAACACACATAATTACTAGTCTCCAAATAAACACAAGGAGTAGTAATACTTTGTCATATTCAATTCTTTTCAGTCTACAATGTCAACAGAAATTACAAGAAGAAAATTAATAATAGTAGGAGATGGAGCATGTGGTAAAACTTCATTATTATATGTATTTACGTTAGGTGAATTTCCAACAGAATATCATCCAACAATATTTGAAAATTATGTAACAGATTGTAGAATTGATGGAAAACCAATACAATTAGCATTATGGGATACTGCAGGACAAGAAGAATATGAAAGATTAAGACCTTTAAGTTATAATAATTCAAATATTATATTAATTGCATTTGCTTTAGATACTCCTATATCTTTAGATAATACAAGAACTAAATGGGTTGAAGAAGTTAAAAAATATTGTCCAAATACTCCTTATTTATTATGTGGTTTAAAAAAGGATTTAAGACAAAATGCTAGTAATGCTAACATTAATTCTGATTTATCAAAAAATATAATAAATTTACAAAATCATATAAATAATACTAACAACGAACTAAATAAAGATCATTTTAATTATGGTAGAAGACAAACTGGATATGTTTCATATGAACAAGGTGAAGCAATGGCTAAACAAATTCATGCTAAAGCTTATATGGAAAGTTCTGCATTAACTGGTGAAGGTGTTGATGATATATTTGAATATGCTGTAAGAGTTAGTTTAATGCAATCTCAAAAATCAAATGATGGATGTTGTACAATATTGTGAAGTATTATGACTAAAAATTGAATTTAATAGCGTTTTTAAACTCAAGGCATTAAGATGGGTGAACATCCGATGCGTTTGAATTGAACTTCCCGACAATTAGAGTTGGATTGCAGTTTTGACCCTTGATTAGATTAAACTTTTCGACGTGGTAGTTAATAGGATGTCAGTAAGCTTTTCAGCTCCTTGTTAAACTAAAACATGCATATGTGATGTGTTTTAGGTAAATAATTCTGTTACAATTATTGTTGATTGCCACATTTAAACATCTAGTGTATTTCGAGGATAAGATGTTTTGGATGAATTTCATAGATTCCAAAAATAATTAGAGTAGTTTTCCTAGCTATATACAAGTACTTAATAAAAATATTTAGTAATTATGAAGTATTTATGAAGTCTTTTTGCACCCAAACTTTAAAAGTCGGTATCATGAAACCTCATATAAAAAATAAATCCGATCGGAAAAATAGGAAAATATCTTAAGGGGATTTAAGTTTTATAATTAGTTTAGCCTACCGATAAAACAAACAAAATAACCAAATCAGATAAAATAGGTTAGCATATACTTTCGAGTGGATTAGGGTGAGTCTAAAATTCTATGAAATCAGTAGAATAGTTGTGTTTCAGCTGATTCTCTTATTCTAAATTTTAGCTTGACATACGAATTCCGTTATCGATTCCGTTTCAATGTTGATAAAAACCCAGCTATTGAAATCTCAGGTTAAAAATGAGAAAGCTAGCAAAAAATAAGTAATAGAAGTAAATGAGCCCTGTAGAAGCATTTAAGTGAAAAACTAAATTTATATGGCTCAGTTCAATTGATCAATTTTAAAATCAATCTTGTAGCTTATTCATGTAAGCCCCCTAATTTATACTTTTTTTTTTCACAAATGTAAAACGGCAATAGAATAAAAAGAAATTCGTAATCAATATTAGAATAATGATGAAGAGATTAAGGTTCCACAATTGAACAATAAAGTATAATAGAGAATCTAATTATTAAAGTTTTCATATCAATTTTCATATTACTTAGTTATCTTTTTTACCATTCACGTCTACATTTTCACAATTTCACAATTTCAAAACAGCTGTAGACATAATAGACAAATTAGTTCCATAGCAAAATTAACATATCACATCCTTAATGGCTGAGTCATCAATACCGAATAAAGATGATTTAAAAGATATTTCCAATGAAATTCCAAGTAATACAATATTAAATAATCAACCATTAGTAACTGATCCAATAATAATACAAACACAAGATGATGTAACAGAAGTTGAAACACCATTAGCAATTCCAATAACAGGAGATCATTTATTTAATAATAGAAAAACAGATTCATTAGATAGTTTTAGAATAGATGATCAAGATTGGGAAACCATAGATATAAATAATAATGAATCAAAATATCCAATCTTGCAAAAGATAAAACAATTTTTGACTAAATTTTATAATTCAATAATTTTACCAAATATTGGTATATCTTTATTAATAATTTCACAATTTTTAAATAGTATAATGGTTACAACTTGTAAATTATTAGTAACAAATAAAGATTTTAATGAACCAATACATCCATTACAAATATTATTTGTAAGAATGTTTATTACATATATTTGTTGTTTAATATATATGTTTATAACAAAATCAATTGAACAAGCACCATTTGGACCACCAAAATTAAGAAAATTATTAATTATTAGAGGTATAGTTGGATTTTTTGGAGTTTTTGGAATGTATTTTTCTTTACAATATCTTAGTTTATCTGATGCTGTTTCAATAACATTTTTAGTTCCAATGTCAACTGCTTTTTTAGCTTTTATTATATTAAAAGAAAAATATTCAATTCTTGAAGCTATATGTTCAATTTTTTCATTAGGTGGAGTTTTATTAATTGCAAAACCTTCTTTTATATTTGGTAAAGAAATTGAAAAAGAAAATGGTGGTGATGAATCAATTGAAAGTTCATCTTCTGAAAAAAGAATTTTAGCAACTGTAATTGGATTAATTGGAGTATTAGGTGCAAGTTCAGTTTATATAATATTAAGAAAAATAGGAATGAATGCTCATCCATTATTATCAGTAAGTTATTTTGCATTAACTTGTTGTATTATAACTTTTATAAGTATTTTAATTATACCTTCTTTATCATTTGTTTTACCTCAAAATTCTTATCAATGGTTTTTATTTTCAATTATTGGATTTTCTGGATTTTTTATGCAATTTTCTTTAACTGCTGGAATTCAAAGAGTTAAAGCTGCAAGAGCTTCATTAATGACTTATTCAGGTATGGTATTTGCTATATTATGGGATTTATTAATTTGGGGTCATTTACCTGGTTTATTATCATTTTGTGGTATTGCATTAATTATTGGAAATGCTATAATAATATTAAAATTTAAACCTGAATATAAAGATGATGCAAAAAATTCAGAAGATTCAAAAATTCAAGATATTGAAAATAATGGGAATTATGATAAATTAAATAATGATATTGCTATGCAAGATTTTATTATAACTGATGATGAAGAAGAAGATGAAGAAGATAGTTCAAGTAGTGATTCAGGTAAGAATACAAATCAGAAATTTTAATTGATATAACATTGGAGGATCTTAATAGACAGTTTTATAGAGTTTTATAAATGATGCATTTTGAAACATGTACTTTACTATTGTAGTTTGATTTTGTGGACTTTATTAAAGCTCCAGATAAAAAATTCTCTGACAAAATTTTTCAATCATTTTCATTCTAATGTATCAAGATATATAATGAAAATAGTATGTTGAATTTCACCAAACACTCATGCCCATCATAACATGTAATAATCAATCGAAAATATATTAGAAATGATGAGAAATCTTTTACCTCGATTTGCAAATTATTGAAAAAAAATTGGAGTATCCTCCATAATTCATGAAACTTTAACAAAAGAACCGCTACACTGAATTTTTATTAAATTGATATAACCATGAATGATGGGACCCTTGAGCTTGTACCCTTAGTTTTGAATTTGGATCACTAACTTTGTTTTTAGAGGTTTTGAATTATTATTTTATGGACATCAGTCAATCTTTTTTGCATGAGATCTTGAAATTTGTATGAGAATCTATGAATGATAGTAATTATTATAAAAGACTGAA
Organism: Lodderomyces pseudojiufengensis; assembly: GCF_024610245.1. Taxonomy (NCBI): domain Eukaryota; kingdom Fungi; phylum Ascomycota; class Pichiomycetes; order Serinales; family Debaryomycetaceae; genus Lodderomyces; species Lodderomyces pseudojiufengensis. The sequence goes on from NW_026261523.1 coordinate 579,843, forward strand.
AAAGTTTTAACCATTTAAATGTCCATGGCAATGAACGCTAACATTAGTTTTATCAGTTCTATTACATATTACAATTTACAACTGATAAAACTAATGTTAGCGATAACTGCACAATTAGAGTAAAATGGATAAAAATTTTGATCATTCAATAGCCTATCATCAAAAAAGGAATTAGATCTCATCAAATTGATCTTGGTACTAGAACGATGTGCCATTATAAACTAGACTTTTATGATAGACTTTTTTTTATTAATAAAATTGACTCATCAAACTTCATTGTAATCTTACTGAGTTGACATTTGCATCAAATTCAACAGTTTTTTAAAAATCAATTCATGTTGATTATACACTTATTGATTGACTTATCTATTTAAGCTCCGATGGAAAGAGATGAGATCACAAAAATAAAGTTTTAATGAGATACATTTTGATGAAGCGTATGAACCTCAAGATAAAACCTATATCTCATTTCCTGCTCGAATCGAAAATTATTGGAGGACTGGTGTTACAGTATTAAGTTGTATTGATCTATTTGTTTGAATACAACATCAATAATCTAAATTATTAAGTAATATATGTAAAAAATGACTTCTTTAATAATAAGATCAATTAAGAAATGAAACAATGCGGCTTATTATTTTTTTTTAGTAATCAGTCCATCTCCAACGGAGAAAAAAAAAAAAAAATTATTGTTTGTTTTATACACAAAATTTTTCATTTTAAAAACTTTTTACAATTTCTTTTACTTCTTTCTTTTTTGGCAAAGTTTGCCCTTTCATAGATACTTAAAGCAAAACACAGTCACATTTAATCTCAACTATGGTTTTAGAAGCATCAAAAGCAACATCATATTTAAAAGATTATCCAAAAAAAGATGGTTTATCAATTAAAGAATTAATTGATTCAACTAATTTTGGTGGATTAACTTATAATGATTTTTTAATTTTACCTGGTCTTATTGATTTTCCAAGTACGAATGTTAAATTAGAAAGTAAATTAACCAAAAAGATTATATTAAATTCTCCATTTGTTTCAAGTCCTATGGATACTGTTACTGAAGAAAATATGGCTATTCATATGGCACTTTTAGGTGGAATTGGTATAATTCATCATAATTGTACTGCTGAAGAACAAGCAGAAATGGTTAAAAAAGTTAAAAAATATGAAAATGGTTTCATTAATGATCCAATTGTTATAAATCCTGATGTTACTGTTGGAGCTGTTAAAAGAATGAAGAAGGATTTAGGTTTTACTTCATTCCCAGTAACTGGTATGTTTTAATCTTTTAAAGAACTTTTATTGTCAAAAGCTTTTAACTGATGAACAACTCAATATTTAATAACTTTCGTTCTACCGAATTACATCAAACGATGTTGAGGAAACTTTTAATTTCCTGACTAAAAATGACAATGAATTTTAGCTATTTGAATTTCTTATACTAACAATAGTTATTTAGAAAATGGAAAAGTTGGAGGAAAATTAGTAGGTATAGTTACCGCAAGAGATGTACAATTTCATGAAAATAATGAAGATTCAGTATCAAAAGTAATGACTACTGAATTAGTTACCGGTAAGAAAGGAATAACTTTAACTGAAGGTAATGAAATATTAAGAAAATCAAAAAAAGGAAAATTACCAATTATTGATTCAGAGGGAAATTTAGTTTCTTTAATTTCATTAACTGATTTACAAAAAAATCAAAATTATCCAAATGCATCAAAATCTTTTGATTCAAAACAATTATTATGTGGTGCTGCTATTGGTACTATGGATGCAGATAAAGAAAGATTAGATAAATTAGTTGAAGCAGGTTTAGATGTTGTTGTAATCGATTCATCAAATGGTTCATCTACTTTTCAAATTAATATGCTTAAATGGATTAAAAATAAATATCCAGATTTACAAGTTATTGCAGGTAATGTAGTAACAAGAGAACAAGCAGCTTTATTAATTGAGGCTGGTGCAGATGCTTTAAGAATTGGTATGGGATCAGGTTCAATTTGTATTACTCAAGAAGTTATGGCATGTGGTAGACCTCAAGGTACTGCTGTTTATGGAGTTACTGAATTTGCTAATAAATTTGGTATTCCATGTATTGCTGATGGTGGTATAGGAAATATTGGTCATATATCAAAAGCTTTAGCTTTAGGTGCTTCATGTGTAATGATGGGTGGATTATTAGCTGGTACAGCAGAAACTCCAGGTGATTATTTTTATAGAGATGGTAAAAGATTAAAATCTTATAGAGGTATGGGATCAATAGATGCTATGCAACAAACAAGTAATAATGCTAATGCTTCAACTTCAAGATATTTTTCAGAATCTGATAAAGTATTTGTTGCTCAAGGTGTTAGTGGATCAGTTGTTGATAAAGGTTCAATTACAAAATTTATACCTTATTTATATAATGGTTTACAACATTCTTTACAAGATATAGGTATTCAATCATTAATTGAATTAAGACAAAAAGTTGATAATGGTGATGTTAGATTTGAATTTAGAACTGCTTCTGCTCAATTTGAAGGTGGAGTTCATGGATTACATTCATATGAAAAAACTTTACATAATTAATTCTTATCTAGCTTATAGATAGAGACTTCAAAATAGTAAACTAATACAGATTGATTTTTTTTAACTGCATTAAGATCGTTTAAAGCTCGTTTTACTCTTACGTCATGAAAATGTTTTTCTCTCGTTCGAATAACTAGTCTCTTTCATTTTTCTTATCACCAATCTATACAACGTTAATCAATCAATGTCAAAACACCTAGATGATGATCTAACGCAAAGCAGACTACTGCGATACCACAAACTCGAACCAGATGTAAAAACTTATTTATTCAATCTACTATCAACACATAATCCAAACTTGCTTCCAAAATACTCAACAACAGACGTTCCATATACAAAATTAGACCTACTAGATTTATTACATGATGGAGAAATACTTTGTAAATTAGGACAACTTCTAACCAATATACCCAGCAATCCAACAACAAAATACAAATCATCATCAATGCCATTTATCCAAATGGAAAATATAAATAATTTTTTATTATTATGTAAAATTATAAAAGTACCAGAAGATGAAATTTTTCAAACTATTGATTTATTTGAAAAAAAAGATCCTTATTCTATTTGTATTTGTTTAATGTCATTTTCAAGAATTGTTAATAATTTGGAACCTCAAGTGTTTAATGAAGTTATTGGACCTAAAAAGGTTAAAATTAAACCTGTTGTTCCTAATAAACCGAGAAATTTAAAAGGTTAAGGCTAAGTTTCGACTAAACAAATGGAAAATTACACGTTGAGTACGTATATATAGGAGGAGTTCAAGTCATTCATCTTCCTGGTAAACTAGAGGTATCAAGTTGTTTTTGAAAGTAAGAACACTTGATTTTCATTTTGACTTTCAATGCTGGAAGTGCAATGAATATCAAACTTGGTTTAAGGTCATAATTCAAGTAGATAATCCTGAGAACTGATAGATGTAGTTTAAAGATAACTATCAATCGATATTTGCTTATGCTTTTAGAGTGTTGATATATTCTATATATTTGATAAAGTTTTATATACAGGTTTAATTCTGATTACGTCTAACTAAATTTAATTTTATTTTTTTATTCTCATCTCTTCTCTTCTTGATTTATTATACAACTTGAAAATCAATACCAAATAAAATATCATTCATTAGGATTAATCATATTTTAATAATAGAGCATAGCATCCAGGGAATATCCAATTGTATTGACAAATAACTTGAAAAAGAGAGGGTAAAAAAGCGAAACTTGACTCACATTCATTTGCATAATTTAATTTATTTAATAACTACATTCATTTCATTCAATATATTTAATTTATAGATATTCATAGAAACAATTCAATAAAATGTCAGACGAAGTTATATGGCAAGTAATAAATAATCAATTCTGTGCATTTAAAATTAAAACAGATAAAAATCAAAATTTTTGTCGAAATGAATATAATGTAACAGGTTTATGTTCAAGACAATCATGTCCATTAGCAAATGCAAGATATGCAACTATAAAAAATGTTGATGGAAAATTGTATCTATATATGAAAACTGCAGAAAGAGCTCATATGCCAAATCGATGGTGGGAAAGAATAAAATTATCAAAAAATTATAATAAAGCTTTAAAACAAGTTGATCATCATTTAATGTATTGGCAAAAATTTTTAATACATAAATGTAAACAAAGATTAACAAGATTAACTCAAGTAGCAATAACAGAAAGAAGATTAGCATTAAATGATGAAGAAAGAACAATGGTTGGAATAGCCCCCAAAATAAAAAGAAGAGAAGAAAATAGAGAAAGAAAAGCATTAGCTGCAGCAAAAATTGAAAAAGCTATAGAAAAAGAATTATTAGAAAGATTAAAAAGTGGAGCATATGGTGATAAACCATTAAATGTTGATGAAAATATTTGGAAAAAAGTTTTAGGAAAAGTTGATGAAGTTGAACAAGAAGAAGAATTTGATGATGAAGAAGATTTTGAATTAGAAAGTGGTGATGAAGAAGAAGATGAAGAAGATATGGGACAAGTTGAATATGTTGAAGATTCTGGGGATGATGAAATTGTAGATATGGAAGATTTAGAAAAATGGTTAGATGATTCAAGTGATAATGAAGAAAGTGGGGATGAAAGTGATGATGATGATGATGAAAGTGATGACGATGAAGACGAAAATGAAGATGGAGTATCAAGAAAGAGAAAAGCAGAAGATAGTAAATCTAAACAAAAGAAAAAGAGAAAACCAAGAGTGGAGATTGAATATGAAGAAGAACCATTACAAACAAATATAGCCATATAGATAATGCATGCATAATGTTAGTTATGTCAAATCTATAATTAAGTCCAGTGATCACTTATGGTCACTCTATTTTACAAAATCTTTCTTCATTTGTGAAATCGTTATATTGCGATTACAAGCTTCAATTTTGTTCGTATATTTCAACTAACTAATCGAGTTCGTTCTGATACTCATTGTCAGCTCATAGGGCACTATTACAGGGAGTTCACGACGTATTGCTATATTGCTATTGCTATAGCAATACGCGATTTTGATAAGAATAAACGGAATTATCATCATGAAGTGGTTTCTTATATGAATTGAAGTGGTTATCTATAACCATTATGTAAATTGAAATGAAAATCCATTATTACTGTCCGATCCTAATTCGCGGTCATAAATATAGCCGTAAAGTGATTAGTTCTTATCATAAAAGTGATTCAACTAAACGTCTTGCTTTTAATACATTATTTATTTGTTTTTTCCAGTTTTTTCTAAGCCTGGATGGTTCAGCCCTTTATGAAATACTTTTTTGTATCTTGTTGAATTTAAGATGGTGTATATTTATCTAAATTTAGATCCATAATAAAGTTTTGTGATATGAAGTTTAGATTTGAGATCTTAATTCCGCACACGTAAGGCATTCTTTTAACTCCTGCTACAAAATTAATCCTCGAGTCGTAAAATCAAAATTATTAGATGATGATTAAGCCATGAAAAACGCAAGATGAATCGTGTGGGTTTGTTTATTGAATAAAACCGTTAGGATTTAATATAACTTGTATGCTGAACAACTCGTACAAAACTTACGCGATTAAAATCGAATTATATAACCAGATAAATCCATACAACTACGGAGTTTGTAACGACTAGATAAAAATTACGAAAACTACACGTTTCTGATAAGTTAAGTGTGGGATATAGCATAGCCTCATGTGATTGAAGAGTGATTAATTCAGCGTTCTAATGGATTTAGTTTATAAGTTTAAAATAGTTTAAAATCGCTATTCAAGTCAAAGATTAAAAGGAGCGGATGTAAACCTTTGTTAAAAGATATAATAAAACGTCTTTTTTCTACCCGTTAAAATCGCTTTTGTAACATTTATAATACAAATCGGATTGAACCAATTATTTTTTCAATCACATATGAAACACGATTTATTGAAGTAACAAATGCATTGTAGTAGTTAACGAAGCAATATCTAGCCTTTCTAGTCTAATTAATCCTGTGCTCACCAGGTCTTCAAAGGGTTCAGATGTATTGTGGAAATAATCATATGTCAGTTGCGTTTAACAATTTCCGATCTTTTTCAAAATTAATAATTGATGCATAAAACAGATCTAAAATTATTTAAAAGCCGCTTAAACACTGAAACTTCAAACAACGGAATTATTTTTCATTTGTTTCATCTTCTAAATTTGTAACAAGTTAAGAGACTAACTGGAATATCAGAACAACATAAGCCCTTATCTCTTTGTAGTAAAGTAGAGGTAGTAAGGTATCTTCGTAGTTTGTTTATAGCTTCAATTTTTTTTTAAGTTTCATTTTAGCAAAATAACAATAGGTTTATAATTTTAATACATTATACATTTAATATCACAATACCAATTAATTTTAAATTTTATTTACTAAATTTTGTAAAATTTTCAAATTATAATGTTCCTGTAAATCTATTTAAACCATTCCATTCCCCGTTTATCATTCTAACAGCATTTCAATCTTTCATTTAATTATCATAATTCTTATACATATTCATTAGCCAAAATCAATCTTTCAAAATTTAGCTTCCACTACATCTAAAATCATCTCACATAAAGATCAAAATATCAGAACTATCCGAAAAGTAACATTCAATTAATTTATAATAAAAATCTATTATGGAAGGACTTGCTTCAATAACTTCTTGGTCACCAAGTACAACTCCTACATCAACCACCCTTAGTTCCATATCAACAGCAGCTGCTTCAGCTTTAGAATATCTGTTATCACAAGCTTTTCACACATTATCAGTAAAAGGATCTACAATTAATAATGAAGATTATGTTTCTGCTTCAAGAGTTATAAGAGGTGCACAGGCTTCATTAAGTATAATACTGGCAGAAAATTTAATTGCAACTGCAACTAATGAACAAATAAAATCTCAAGCAACTGAAATTATATGGAAACTGACTGAAAATTTATTAGCATTATCAAGAGATGAAAATGTTTATGATATTGATAGATTAAGTAGACCTGCAAATATTATATTTCTAGTTGTGTTTGCTATACAATTTGCATTTTATCTAATAGTTTGTTATAAATCAAGATATTGGTGGTTTAATATCGCATTTGTTTGTGGTACAGCATTAGAATTCTTGGGATATTTAGGAAGAGTTTTAAGTTTTGGAGATATGACTGATTTTAATTTTTATTTATTACAATTAATATCGTTAACCATTAGTCCAGCATTCCTCATGGGTGGTATATATTATCTTTTTGCTTTATTATGTGTTATTATGGGAAGACAATATAGTTTATTAAGACCTTTGGTTTATTCATATATTTTTATGGCTTGTGATATTATAAGTTTAGTAATACAAGCTGTAGGAGGAGGTATTGCTGCAGTAGCTGCTCAAAATTATGAAGATGCTGATCCAGGAACTGCTGTTATGACAACAGGTATTGCATTTCAAGTATTTTCAATGTCTATATATCTTATTTTATGGTTTTTATTTTTATGGAATATTTATTTCAAATCTGCGAGAAATATAGACGAGAAGTACAGATTCGCACCAAGTTTCAAAAATTTCTTTAAATTATTGTTTAATACAAAAGAAGCTCAAATATATAGAGAAAAATTTTTGGAACCATCTTATAATCCAAAATATAAAGAAATTAGACAAAGAAAATTATATAATTATTTTCCATTAGCTATTACATTATCTGTTAGTTTCATATATGTTAGATCAATTTATAGAATTGTTGAATTAGCGGAAGGATTTGATGGATATTTAATAACTCATGAAGTTTATATTATGATATTAGATGCATTAATGTGTTTTCTTGCATGTTTAATCTTGATGCCTTTCCATCCTGTTTTTGCATTAGGTTCAAATAATATTATAAGATTAAAAAATATAAAAAATAATGATGATGAAAAACAAATTATTGAAGAACAAAAATTAAATGAAAATAATGAAAAATTTGAAAATGAAAAAGATATAAATGATGAAACTTTTTGTAATACTCCCACTCATTCTGAAGAAAATATGTTGAAGATGAATAACGCTGGAAATGTTATCAAAGAATGATACCATAAATAGCAGTTAAAGTTCGTAAAGTTTAATTTAAAATATATGGAATCAAAATTTTACGAGTTTATTACTACTACTCTTGTTATTTTTTATTCTCTTACAAAGCTTAATTCTTATCAAAATCATATTATTATTTACGTAATTACTTTTTCTTCTTGTAACCAAGTACGGAGAGTGACTGGGAGATAAAACAATCTCTTTATGTTAATACTGCTCCATTGATTTCATCCCATTCGATTCCTTTTTTATATTTTTGGCAAATTTTTCGGTGCTTGAGTTTTCGGGGTTAGTTGAATTCACTAGTCAATAATATAAGTGTAATAAAGGTTCTTGAATTGTCTCAATGTTTCAAAAAATATGTAATACCTCGTTATGTTTATGACATGAGTTTGAATGCTGCTATGTGTCTTACTGATTGAGGTTTATGAACCATTTTACTAAATGGGTTCAGATTACTCAATGATTTTACTAATGATGAATTATAGAAATGATGATATAAATTATCCAAATCAAGCTAAATTTTGAGGTTGATAATGCGAAATCAGCTAACTCTAATGAAAAATCAAATTTGGTTGCTCAACAGACTACTGAGATTGATAGTATTAAAAAGAAACTTAATTCAATTTGAGTATATTTCAATTTTCAACGACTTGAGTGAAAGCCAAACTTTTCACCAATTTTTTAAAGTAATCAAAAATAGCCATACCAATCTCAATCTTTCGATAAGTTCAAAAATCATATACAGTACTTAGCAAAATCTTTTATTCAACATAGTTACATAGTTTCACCATAGCCGCATACATTAGTGAATGGATATAAGTATACATCAAATTATTCTCTACGTGAATGCGGAGTTAGTGGTATTAAAAACTATTTTTAGAAGCAAAGAAAGTTTCTTAACCTCGACTTAGTTGTTATTGATCAAAAATACTAAAAATCTAAACAAGAATAAAATCTGATGTCCTACGACAAAAGTTGTGGAACTATAAAAGACTGACTTATAAAGCCGTCTAAAAATTCATTTCGTATATAGCCTGGTTTCAGTAAATCCATTTTTGGTACAAACAATGAGTGATTCTACCGAATTTTTGATCCAATGGTCTTATAATGAATTTCAGCTAGTGAAAGGCTGAGTGTTTCAAATAAAAAATCGAGTGTTGCACAAAAACGTTTTGCAACATACCCCTTAAATATATTCCAAAAATACTTTTTCATTCAATAATCTACATCACCATTAGATTTATAGCTATTATTTCTCCTAATTTAGTTCAAAGTATCTAAAAGGCACTTGTGATTATATATTTAGATGAAAATTACTTGAATTTGAAATTACTTCTGAAAAATTTTTCAGCAACTACGAAACGTTCATTAGACTAACCAAATAAAATAAATATGGATATTTCAACTACCTGGACTCCAAGTTCATATCCTTCAGCTACGACTTTGTCGAGTATCGCAACAACTAATGCACCCAAATTAATTGCAACAGTATCATCAATTATGAATAAAGCTAATACAGAAACCGATATTTATAATTTGAAAAATCTCCAACAAATTTATAGAGGTGCTCAAGCTTCATTAACAATCATCTCAGCAGAAGAAATTTTAGCTACCGCTACTGAAGCAACAATTCAAAGTTCAGCTACTCAAGCCATATTTGATGCTACATTAAATTTAAAGGCGCTAGAATGGGATCAAAACATCTATGGATATTATTTAAATAAACCTGCAAATATTGTATTTTTAAGTGTGTTTTCAATACTCATGTTATATTTCTGTTTAATGATAATAAGATCAAGATATTGGGCATTTAATGTTACATTCTGCTGTGGTTATGCATTACAATTTATTGGATTTTTGGGTAGAGTATTATCATTTTCAAATTATTCATCATTACCCTATTTTTTAATGAATAATGTATGTTTAACTATTCTGTCAGCTTTTATAATGGCAGGAATATATTTTATATTTGGTCAAATGGTTATTATACATGATAGAAAGTTTTCAATTTTACCTCCTTTATTTTATTCATATTTTTTTATAACAATTGATATTTTATCAATTTTAATTCAAGCTACTGGCGGTGCTGTTGCAAGTATGAATGCAAATAATCATTCAAACTCTAAAGTAGGAGATAATATAATGATTGGTGGTATAGTTTGTCAAATTGCAGCAATGACTTTATTTATTATTTTTTGGTTGGAATTTATCAATAGGTTGTATTTCAAGAAGTTTAATAATGAACCATCAACAATTACGGAGAAATATTCGTTGAGGAAAAGATCAATTCTGAATTTTTTTAAATTATTGTTTAATGTCAAATCAGTGAAAACTTATAAACTGGTATATTTAGAAAGTTTATACAATTCAAAATATGCAACAATTCGTTCACATACATTATTTCCATATATGCCATTAGCTATGACTGTTGCTGTAATTGTTATTTATATCAGATGTGTTTATAGAGTGGTGGAATTAATTGAAGGTTATGGTGGTTATTTAATGACACATGAAATTTATTTATTAATCTTGGACGCAACAATGATAGCTATAGCTGGATTCATTTTTTTCCCATTTCATCCTGTTTGGGTTTTTGGTAAACAAAATTTAGTCAAATTAGCTTCAATTAGAAAAAAATTAGATAAAAATGAAATTGAAACATTCGACGACACAAACATTTTTAATGAAGACATTTTAGATCATGAAGAGAAGCAACGTAGAAGGGATTTGTTGTAATTTTATGAGAGTTTATTTTTGATTTTCCTTGGTTGATATTGTGCAAACTTTTTGTTTTTTGTTTATTTACTGCATATGATATATAAATTTGAAACACATATTTATAAGTTTGTTTTGCGTACTAAATATATTTTTCTTCACATCGTGCTCTAGATTTATCAACCATAAATTAATCTGATTTGTGATTCTCTACATTATTGTATTGAAAGTAAAAGCCATAAACTCATTTAATGTATTGTACTTATCTATTATCTATATTTAGAAATATTTGATTCGTATTTTAATGTCTAATAACAAATTTTGACATTGACAGATTTTTCATTTGTGTCAACTTTTTGATTTAAAGATCTACAATATTTTGAAAAATCTTTAAGTCTTACAACTTTCTGAAATTATTACAATATTAGGAATCTTGAACTCATATTTACCTGAAGTAGCTAACTTCAATCCTCGACACGCTTACCACGAGTTACCGTATTCAAGCAGATATCTTAAACGGAGATAAAAATTTCTTGGAATGATTTACAAGAGAATTGACTTGCTCTTTCTTTCTTGAATTTATAAACCAGTTTAAGCAAACTTATTGTAAGATAAAGCCGTAAAAATTAAAAGATTTGCAATTCCTAATGACAAGAAAAACGAACCCCAGTTTTGCTTTTTCTTTCACTCTTTCATTCAAATAATAATCCGTTGTACCTGTATTTTATAAAATCCAATGATGCTCAATATTTGGTTCAAAAAAAGGTGATGTCACTATTCAAAATATCAACCCATTCGTTTAATTATAGCATTTATCAAAGACATTGTGGTAGTCTACTATGTTAAATGATTCTATACGTTAATCAAATTGAAATAAATGCTAAAGATTAGCAATTCAATTGCACCGAGTGTTGCAGTTGAGCCGTTCATCTATTAGTAAATCCTCTAATAATCGTGTCAAATTTTTTTTGAATATAGACTTGTTGATAATCATTGATGGATAGAATAGGAAGGCTGAGCTCGTACGTCGTACCTATATACTTGATTAATATTGACTTTAACACTAACTACATCAAATCAAAATTGTGTACGTTCTTTTTGACAATTACTTTTTATCTAATTTTTATTCCATCTTACAGAACAATAGAAACAATAATAAAAGTTAGCCTAAGATAAAAATGATCTAATAAATTAAGTATCTACGAAGTTATAAACTCATGTTAATTTCCAATCTTGAAAGAACTTTCCATTTCCAATAACTCATCTTCCATTCACACCTACGTATATATCCTTTGTCAGTTTCAACATCATATCCTTTATAGCAACTTTGCATTCACATCGTTCATTTTTAAGTTCACATTTCATTTATACTTTTTTTGATTTATGTTAAGCAATTATTGATTGAATTCATCAAAGACCATATATTATATTATAATTTGCTTGAGATCGATTTTCGAGTTTAAGTAATTATCAAATTTATTCATTATGCAAATTACGCAAACCTGGTCACCATCATCAATAGCTACTTCCACAACTTTATCAAGTATTGCTACGACCCATGCATCAAAATTGGAGCATACTATCTCCTCAGTAATTGAGCGTGCTAAAACAGAGACTAATTACATTGTATTACGTTCATTATCGCAAGCTTATAGGGGAGCACAAGCTTCATTAACAATTATATCAGCTGAGGAAGTATTATCAACTGCTACAGTATCTTCAATACAAAGTATTGCAACTCAAGCAATATTTGAAGCTACTTTAAATTTAAAAGATTTAGCAGATGAAGAAAATATATTTGGATATGATTTAAATAGACCTGGAAATATAATATATCTTATAGTTTATGCCATTATAATGGTGTATACTGGAGGAATGGTTATATGGTCAAGATATTGGTGGTACAATATAACTTTCTTCTGTGGATATGCATTAGAATTCATTGGATTTTTAGGAAGAGTATTAGCTTTTTCAAATACGAAATATATGCCATATTTTTTAATGAGTACAGTTTGCTTAACAATTTCTCCAGCTTTTATCATGGCTGCTATTTATTTTCTTTTTGGTCAATTGGTTATTATTCATGATAGGAAATTCTCAGTTTTACCTCCATTATTTTATTCCTATTTTTTCATTACTATTGATGTCTTGTCATTATTAATTCAAGCTGGTGGTGGAGGTGCTGCAAGTGTTGCTTCTTCAAATCATACTGATCAAAAACCAGGGACTAATACAATGATTGCTGGTATTGCACTTCAAGTTTTTGCCATGACTATATTTGTGGGGTTCTGGTTTGAATTTTTAAATAGATTGTATTTCAAAAAAATGGAAAATGAATCCGATGATGCAATCGAAAAACATCCATTGAGAAAAAGATCGTTTTCAAATTTTTTTAAATTATTATTGAATGTTAAATCAGTAAGAGAATATAAATCTACTTACTTGGAACAGTTTTATAACAAAAGATTTGAATCTGTCCGTCAACATAAGTTATTTCCATACATGCCATTAGCTATGACTGTTGCGGTTATTGTTATTTATATTAGATGTGTCTATAGAGTTGTTGAATTGGCTGAAGGTTTTGGAGGATACTTAATGAATCATGAAGTTTTTTTACTAGTTTTAGATGCTGCTATGATAGCCATTGCAGGGTTTATATTCTTTCCATTCCATCCAGTATGGGTATTTGGTAAAAAGAATCTTGTTAAATTGGCTACAATTAGGAAAAGAATGGATGTTCATTCAGAGGATAGTGATGAGACTAAAGAAGAACTTGAAATGTGCGGAGAAACCCTTAATGATGAAGCTGTGGAGAAATCTCCTAACCCGGAAAGAAATGCTTTATAATTGAGCTTTATAGAGTTTATATAATTTATTAGACACTTTAATTTAAAAATGTTTGAAATTTGGCTGCAAAATTAAAATTATTTTCGCACCAAATAATATCAAGCTTAACATTATTTTTTTCAACTTTTTTGTAATTACAGGCTATTGCAATCAAACTCAACTACGTCTTTTTGCTAAGAAGAACCAAAAACTGAAATCATAAAGGTATAATTTCATTTTTTTTGCTACATGAGTTACGTAGTTGACTCGCTATTTTCAAATGATTTGCAACACACTAAAGACACATGTGAAACATCATCTACTTCATCAAATATAGAAATGAATAACCTTCTATCTCAATTACCTTATTTCCCTTCGGATGAAACAGATCCACTTTTCCAATTTTCAAATGATGAATTAATATCTGATAAATTTCCTATAACAAAGTATCCATTTGATGGATTTATAAATTTCCATTCTTTAAAAATATGTAGTTCTAATGCTAGACAAATGTCAAAATATTTTCAGTTGTCAATGGGATTTAAAGAAATCGCTTATAAGGGCTTAGAGAATGGATCAAGATTAGTTGCGTCACATGTTATATCTAATGGTAATATATTTTTGGAAATTGTCAATACATTAGAAACAATTAAAGAAGATCAAAATTTATTAAATTTTCCTTATTCATTGAAAGATTTAAAAGAATTTGAAAATTTTGATAATAAATTCAAAACATATTTAGAAGAATTTAAAATCACAGCTGAAGATTTGTTGTGGGATTTTATTAATAACAAAACTGATAATTTAAGTTCGAATCCTATAAACTGTTTAAAATTTAGTCGATGTATATATGAAACTATTCTAAAAAATGAAAATTATAAATATACAACAAATGAATTGAAATCTTACATATTGAATGTTTTAAATAATTCAGAAATAATATATAATGATATAATGGAATGTATATTGATTCAAAATTTTCTAAAAAATCACGCCGAGGGAGTAATGGATATGGCATTAAATGTTAATAATGTGGAGAAAATTTTCTACAAATCTATTCAATCAGGTGCTGGTATAATAAGACCATTGAAAATAATAAGTGATCATAATGGTTCAATAAAGACTGCGACAATAACTGTACCAAATTCAGACATTCAACATACTTTGATTGAAAATATAAATTATTCAGGACCTTTTAAACCAGGTTATTCTGATCCCTTGAATAATATGTTTGAATATGATAACCAATTGAACAAGTTACCTAAAATTCAATTAACATCAATTGATCATTGTGTTGAAAATTATTCATGGAACCAAATGATTGATCAAGCCAAAATTTATGCGGATATGTTTGGCTTCCACAAATATTGGTCAGTTGATGAAATGGATGTAAGTACAGGTTTCACTGCTTTAAGATCAATTGTAATGAGTTCTAGTAATGGTCAAATTAAAATCCCAATAAATGAACCAGTTAAATCTAAATATAGAGGTCAAATTGAAGAGTTTAATGATTTTTATGGTGGACCAGGTATACAACATATTGCACTACGTACAAATAATATAATAAGAACAGTAAAATCAATGATTGAAAGAGGTATTGAATTTAATCATGCAAGCGAAAATTATTATATAAATTTAAAGAAAAGATTAGATGAACATGAAATCAAGTTGTATGAAGATTACGAAGAAATAAAAAAATTAAATATTTTAATTGATTTTGATCCAAATACAATAAATAAAAAATCCAAAAAATGTAATTATATTTTACAAATTTTTTCAAAACCATTACATGATAGACCAACTTTATTTATAGAAATTATTCAAAGACATCATCATAATGGATTTGGAAAGGGAACTTTTAAGGGATTATTTGAAACTATTGAAGAACAACAAAAATTAAGAAGAACTTTTTATGAAGTAGATTAATGATAAAAATTTGAAACATGTGTACTGCACATAATAATATTTTCATGCATTGTAGATAATCTGAAACAAACTCTAATTTTGTAACTTTGGGCTCATAATCTTGTGGGGCTAATTCTTTTTCTTTAGAAGTTTCGCGCAAGGTTTTAACATATACTCATTTCGTCCATATTTAAGTATCACTAATCAATCAATAAGGGTTACAATAAAATGTATGCTATTTAATTAACTTATACACAACATTATAAGACCAAAATAAGTATCAAATGAATTAAACTATAAAGTTTTTGGAACACTGAAAGGTGTACTTTGCAGTGACGTATCGTTAATCTCGTCATCTTTAAGACTTGAGGATTGTAATGATCTTTCAAAATAATCCTCACGATTATTCATTGAAGTAGGATATTCAGGATTTGAACAATCTTCTTCTTCTTCAATATCATTTTTAGCATAATTTGTATTTGATGCTTCAAGTAAAACATTAAAATTTCCTTCTTCATTTCTATATTTTGAAACTCTTTCAGCTTCTAAATCATCTTCACTTTTCAATTTATGACCTTCAGCTAAAAAATATTCTTTAATATTTCGAACAAACAATGGAGTTAAAATATCGTCAACACCTTCATTTCTCGCAATTTCATAAGCTCTATCAAATGGAATCCAAACACCTTTCAAATTCATTGATCCAACTTTTACAACATTTTTAACTTTTTCTGTTTTTAAAATCCCATCTCTTTTACCTCTAGTCATACCAACAACGTTTAATAATTTTGTACAATTAATATAATTATTATCTTCCCTTCGAGAAACTAATATATTTTTTGCACGTACTTGATAACAATTTGTATTTTCATCATCCCATCTAGTTGTTGCAACTTTTGGTCTCACTATATTCTCTGGAAATTCATTTTGAGGAATCGTACTACTAATTGATGTTGCTCTAGATGAATGAGGATCTTTATTTGAAAATGTAGAAGAATGCCTTGACTTGTTCGTCATGGTTGATGTCACCAGCGAATTTCGTAATGAGGATTGAGCTTTATGTAATGACTGTTGTTGAGGTTGTAGATGTTGTCTTTGAGCTGAATAAGCTTGATATGATGAAGGCATTGTTGGAGTTGAGTAAGACAGATATTGAGATGTAGTCGATTGAGGATACAACATCGGGTTTGGATTTCCAAATGCTTGTGTCAACATAACTTGCTGCTGCTGTACCTGATTCAGAGAATCTTGTGGCTGAAGTTGATCATTACTACCGTCTGATTTTTCATTCTGAGAATATTCCTGACTCTTTTGAGGTAGGTAATTTTGATTTGCCGTTTTAGAAGCCAGATAAATAGATTGCTGAGGTTGAGTTTTACCATAATTGTACATTTCTTGAGCTTGTGGTTGTTGTTGATGTGAATAATATGCATTCTGTTGGGAATATGTTTGAGGATAAGATTGAGTTTGATGAGAAGGTTGTTGTAAAGATTGTTGCTGATGCTGAGTTTGTTTTGCTCGAAACGATTGCATGTCGGAAGTCAAATTTGAGTTGCCTTGAAGTGTGGGACTGATGTTGTAATTTTGATAATCATTTAATCCATTGCTAGTACCAATAGAAGAAGCATTGTTGGAAAATTCGTTGTTGCTGACTACTGGATAACCAGGTTGCAAACCATAATAATTGGGGTATTCCATCGAGTAATTTTTTTGATTTTTATTTGAATTTTGAACGGTGGGGAAAATATTTAATCCTTCAAAACCAGAACTTTGCAATTGTTTATTTGATTGTGGTTTTTGTATTGATGGGGTTTGAAGTGGTTGTTGAAAGTGTTGATTTAATGTTGGTTGAGGCTGCTCCAAGTTATCTTGTTTCTCCTGTGTTTGTAATTGTTCCTTGGATGCTACACCCATATGATCGGAACTCGTTACTCCTACAAGATCTTGACCATAAAAACTGGCATTTGAAGGTGTGGTCATAACTTTATTCATTTATTATATAAAAGTTAACTCTGTTACAAAAAAATTTAGGCAATGTTTTTTGTTTTAAAAAAATTGTTAAGCGGCTAACTAGGGTATTGTTTATGTGGATTATGACAGATTTGAGTGAGGAATCTCTAATTTGTAAAAATTTTGATGATTTGAATAATACTGAATATAAGGAAAGTCTAGGCTGAAGCTAATAGTGTTGAATTAATCACGACTTCCAACTCTCGATATTGAATTTGCAAAACTTGGAGTTAATGATATTTCTTAAATTTGTATCAATAATACGACTTAATATTGATTTGGAATGAGGAACTGAAACAAATGTTGAGGTTTTGATATTGTACTTTGAGATTTAATCAAATCTTGAATTTTGTTTTTATATAATCAAATAAATATTGACAATCTATGCTTAATAATAATCAATCTTTAAATTGAAATTGCAAAACTACCACAAAATCATCGCATTTCTTTTTCAGAAAAGTAAGGAAATAATAATACTAACTGAGATTGATTTTTATAAAATATAATAATTTATTTTAATTAGTAAAATTCATCTAAATTATTAATTTACTTTATCAAAAATAAAATTGATTTAGTAAAAAAGAAACATTTTGATCCATTTTTCAAGGTCATACGACCAGTATGAAACTAGAATTAAAATCACTGAAGTATTTCTTTTGACAATAAACTTAGTCTAAAACATTCTCATAAAAGTTCCATGGGTAAATCCCTTCATTAAACAGACCCCGATTGTGATTGATAAATTATTTTCCCATTAAATATCTCTTGGTAAAAAATTATTTTATCAAAACTGTCAACAAAATTTGCAAAGTAATCGCTGTTCCAACGCATTTTCCGATAAAATTGTTTCTAGTCTTTCAAAATTCAAAATATTTCAATACTAATTGCCGTGACTTGTTGATAATGAAAGAAGGTAACCGAATAAATCTGTTAGGGGATCATTTCAATTTTCTATCTCAATCAGTGAGATTATGTAAAGTTTGACATCAGTGCAAAAGAAACTATCAAATTTAAATCATTTGTCATTGAAAATTAGCTTCTTTCACTGAGTTTTTCAAAATTTAAGGATAATCAGATCAAAAGTAAGGAGTTTCAGGATTCTGGAATGAGCTAATACTACCCTATCAAATTGACTGAGTCTTTAATTTCCGTTGGTAATATTATCAAGCTGTTGAACTAAAATCTAAGATCAAATAATTGTCTCACATAAAGTAGCATAAATTTGCATCAACTTACATCAATATTTGTTTATCATTTAAAGAATAATTCTTCACTTATAGCTTACTAAAGGCATACACGGCATAATGTGAGAATATCATTACCCGCTTTGTATGGCCGTGATTTTAGCAAACAAGTGTTCCAGACAAGAAGGTCTTAATGGCTGATGAACCAATTTTTAAGGCTAGATTCTCACATTCGAACTCCTAAATAGCAGGGAACTTCTAAATAGTAACAATGATTTACTTTAACCCTATATTCAATATGAATGCATCTTTAAGCCCTGTGAAGGAAGTAACAAGAAATGTCAAACTTTTACGAGTTCCTTATGTCAAATGAACCCACATATAGTTACTTTTATAAATAATCAGTCTTGGTATAACTTTGATGTATTTGAGGCTAAATAATGTTTGATGGTACAATTGCAAACTCACATAACAAAAAAGCAAAAATGAATAAAATCTGAGTGTTACGAAGACCATTCTAAATCTGACTGGATTCTGCTTGATCATATTTGACATCTTCATGTTAGATTTGAATCTCTGTTTTATATCTTGCAGTATTTAAATGATAAATCTATGCATCTACTTGATTGTTCATTTAATTGCATGGTGAAGTTGTATGGTCCATAGATCTGAGCTTGATGATCTTTCAATTCATTAATAATGTAAACCTAAAATACTGGAGTAGTAAATTTAAGTTTTTGGACTACCAATTGGTTAGAAAATGTAGACGAAAATTGTATGATCCTAAGCATATATTGTGACAAACAAAATTATGTTCTACACGTCTTTGTCTATTATACTGCTTATTTTGTTTATGGACCCATTGATTCTTGAACTGCTGAAAGTCATGTTTGTTTTCAATCATTCAACACTTTCTATGTTCATTTCAATATCAACAGAAAAAGCCGCCTTAGATCTACTTAACTTTGTAACATAAAAAAAAAAAAAGAAAAAATTAAAATCTGAACCATTAACCATTCCATAATTCAAACTTCAGAGCTTTTAATAACTACAGAGCCTTATATTGGTTTAAATTTTCATTCTTCCTTTCATTCAGGCAAAACTCATGTTTGCTTAATACTTGAAGAATCATCTAATCTACATTCATTTTGCATCCTGAAGAACTATCTACATTCATTTTATATATCAGAGATAGATCAAATATAGTGACCAGTATTCATAGAGTTCATTTCACTAAACCATTATAGATCATCCTTGAAACAATCGCTTCATATCCGTCAAAGCTCCGTCTCGTAAAAAATTTTGAAATATCATAATGTCTACAACATCTTCAGCATCACAACCATTAATCCCATCAACTCGTTCAAAATCAATTTCAAATGATAGAAAACCACGACGAAGATCATTTTTAG